>NC_136070.1:1284480483-1284897983 GCF_964261635.1 Lissotriton helveticus
TTGAGTGCTGGCTGGTACAGGCAGCAACATGTGCTTGGGTGTAAGGGGGCCATTTTGAGGAGAGGCAGTGTCTGAGGCCTGCACTTATTTTGCCTACTTTTCATCCCTTATGCCCAGGGGTAGTGAGTGTTGCATGTGCCTAGTGTTTCTGAGGGGTGTCTTCTTGAATTTAAACACCATTGAGGCCATGGATGGGCTGGGATTGTGCAGATTTTATTGTTTTTTGTCGTTTTTTTGGGCCTGCTGGTGTGGCCCTTTGCCCAGGGTGGTGAGTGTTGCATGGGCCTAGTCTTTCTGTGGGGTGTCTTCTTGAATTTAAACACCATTGAGGCCATGGATGGGCTGGGATTGTGCAGATTTTATTGTTTTTTGTCGTTTTTTTGGGCCTGCTGGTGTGGCCCTTTGCCCAGGGGTGGTGAGTGTTGCATGGGCCTAGTCTTTCTGTGGGGTGTCTTCTTGAATTTAAACATAATTGAGGCCATGGATGGGCTGGGATTGTGCTTATTTTATTGTTTTTTGTCGTTTTTGGGGGGCTGCTGGTGTGGCCTTTTGCTTGCCCAGGGGTGGTGGTGGTGCATGGACTGAGTGTGCCTGTGGTGTTGTCTCACTCTTTTTGATGTAAACATCATGGATGGCATTGGATTGTGGTGATTTCTGGCTGTTTTTCTGTTTTTTGGGGGTGTACTGTTGATGTGGACTGGCCATGTGGGTGGTGGTGGTGGCCATCTTGAGTGCTGGCTGGTACAGGCAGCAACATGTGCTTGGGGTGTAAGGGGGCCATTTTGAGGAGAGGCAGTGTCTGAGGCCTGCACTTATTTTGCCTACTTTTCATCCCTTATGCCCAGGGGTAGTGAGTGTTGCATGGGCCTAGTGTTTCTGAGGGGTGTCTTCTTGAATTTAAACACCATTGAGGCCATGGATGGGCTGGGATTGTGCAGATTTTATTGTTTTTTGTCGTTTTTTTGGGCCTGCTGGTGTGGCCCTTTGCCCAGGGGTGGTGAGTGTTGCATGGGCCTAGTCTTTCTGTGGGGTGTCTTCTTGAATTTAAACATAATTGAGGCCATGGATGGGCTGGGATTGTGCTTATTTTATTGTTTTTTGTCGTTTTTGGGGGCTGCTGGTGTGGCCTTTTGCTTGCCCAGGGGTGGTGGTGGTGCATGGACTGAGTGTGCCTGTGGTGTTGTCTCACTCTCTTTGATGTAAACATCATGGATGGCATTGGATTGTGGTGATTTCTGGCTGTTTTTCTGTTTTTTGGGGGTGTACTGTTGATGTGGACTGGCCATGTGGGTGGTGGTGGTGGCCATCTTGAGTGCTGGCTGGTACAGGCAGCAACATGTGCTTGGGGTGTAAGGGGGCCATTTTGAGGAGAGGCAGTGTCTGAGGCCTGCACTTATTTTGCCTACTTTTCATCCCTTATGCCCAGGGGTAGTGAGTGTTGCATACTTGCATGTCCCTAGTCTTTCTGTGGGGTGTCTTCAATGTAAACATCATGGATGGCATGGGATTGTGCTCATTTTTCTGTGTTTTGTCGATTTTTTGGGGTGTATAACTGAACTGATGTTCCTCTGTCTTCCATTGCTTTTAGGTGCACAAGAAGACTCAATAGAACCACCAGTGCCAGGAAGAAGTCCTGCAGCGGTGTGTGCAGCATAACGTCACGCGACGTCACGTCTGGACACAGAACCCTCTGCAACTCGTGCAACTGCTGCCTGCTGACCTGCTCTGAAGAAGATGGCCCCAAAAAAAGTAACCCGTAGCTCCTCTAGCAAGAAAGGTGCCAGTAAGGAGCAGAAGAAGCAAGTTACCAAGGACACTGGTGTGCCGCCCGCCCCTTTTTTTGTGAGTAAAAAAAAAAGTATGCCTGCAGCAGCTGCAGCGGGATCTGCTGGGGACCAAGCTGGCAGCAGCACCCCCGCTCCATTGGGCTCAGTGCCACCACCACCACCACGCCAACTTAAGTCCAAGCCCTTGAGTGCTGCAGAGGCAGCCAGTATACTTCTTCAATCACCATCGACCAGTGATGTTGGCTCATCGCAAGAAAGCAGCAGCAATGTCCCTCAATCAACACAGGTTGTTGTAGCTCATCTGACGAGTGTTGAACAACCACAGCGGCAACAACAATCACATGTGCAAGTACAAGCCCAAGTACATGTGGAAGGAGAGGCAGCGCAAGGAGATGGGCATGCAGAGGTGCATGGAGGGTCACAACAAGTGCCCACAATAGTTGTTCCTCCCGAAGTAGGGGCACATCAGGAAATCGACAATCAAGGCGAGGTATCATTTGAGGAAGCCACTCCTCCTGATGATCCTTCATTGTCTTCCACAACCCTAGCAAGGAAGAGATCAAGGGTGGTGTCTACATCCTCTTCAAGCACACCTCCTTCTGATGATACGGATCAAACTTGGGAACCAGCACCACAGCCGTCTGAGAGTGAGGCACACCATGATCCAACAAAGGTACTTAAGCGTAAAAGGAAGCTCGTCCAAAGTCTCAGACTTATGGAGTGTGATGAGGCTCAACAAGAAGTGGCGATACTGCTGCTGATGAAGACTCTGCCAACGACGACCCAGTCATCATAAAGGTCACTGCAGCCCCAGCGGGCATGCAGCAAACAGACATTTTGACCCTAGCCCGAAGAGCTGCTGAGCGTGATGATGATGATGATGTTGTCGATGAGGAGGCAGTGGAAACACCACAATCATTGGAGTTAAGTAGTACACCAACTCGTCCCGCTTCCATATTTCTTTCTGGCAAGAAGAGACCTCCGTCAACCTCGACCTTAATTAGTGGCGGTGAAAGTGCAAAACGTACAAAAGTTGGGCAATCCAGATCCTCCACTTCATCTGGCATTAGCTTCATGACCACCACCACCAGTATCGCCGCCTCCTCCATGTCCCACAGACACTTCAAGTCCCCCGTTTGGGACTTCTTTACTGTTTGTCCAAAAAATCCAAAGTTTGCCATTTGTACCATTTGTAAGCAAGCAGTTAGTCGTGGTAAGCCAGGTACCAACTATGGTACCGGAGGCCAGAGAGGTCATCTTAGGAGACAGCACACTGTCAAATGGTTTGCGCACCTAGATGCGATCAAGAAAGGCCAAATTCAAGGAAACGTTGATGTTTCATCTGATGATGACGAGCAGGAAGAAGACGTGTCAAACACTTCCCTTACACCCAGTACCCCTGTCAGCAGCACACCCAATGTGAGGCACACTAAGAGTGTTGGAGCGAGTGAGACACCAACGCACAAAAGTTCACCAGCGAGCAAAATTGGGTCAACGAAGTCATTATCAGCCCGTAAATGCTTGGTCCAGGGCAACATTAGAACAATGCTTACTTCAGACGTGCCATATGAACGCAACCACCCACTGACGCGTCTGTATAACACTAAGCTGGCTAAAATGCTAGCTGTGGACCTTCTACCTTTTTCTTTTGTAGAAGCGGTAGGTTTTCTTGAATTAGTTGCAACGCTCTGCCCTAAATGGAAGGTTCCGAGCCGGTTCTATTTTGCCAGAGTTGCGGTTCCAGCACTACATGAAGATGTGCTGCAGGCGATTGGGGCAGCTTTGCAGAAGAGTGCTGTTCACACAATACATCTGACAACAGACATGTGGACCAGTGGCCCAGGCGATGATTACATGTGCATCACTGCACACTGGGTCTCTTTTTCAGGTGTTATAGCAAAGCTAAACGCAGGTGTTGACCCGGACCAAGTTTTCAAAGCTGCTCGGAAACATGCAACACTAGCCATGTTTGCCTTGGAGAAAAGTCACACAGCAGAAAACCTTTTGGAAGAGTTTGACAAAAAGGTGTTGTCAATGCTATCCCCCCTAAAACGCAAGATTGGTTATGTTTCCACGGATAATGGCGCCAATGTAGTTAAGGCCATGTCACAGGGTCACCATGTTAGAGTGCCGTGTTTGGCGCACTGTATCAACCTGGTAGTTCAAAAATTCTTGAGTGATAAAGAGAGTCCAGCGTTCGAGGTAATGGCCACCTGCCGCAAAATGTGCAACCATTTCAGCCATTCTTTTAAGGCCCGGAAGCATCTGCGGAGACTGCTACTTCAACGTGGAATGCCAGTGAAAGCACTCATCCAGGAGGTGGCAACACGTTGGAACTCAACCTTCTACATGCTTGAGCGTCTGCATGAGCAGTATACGGTACTCGATCACTATTTCTTGACAGAGGCTACATCTCAGAAGGAGGACCTGCGGATGAGTAAGGCGCAATGGGCCATAGTTAAAAGCCTGACAGACATGCTTCGTCCTTTTGAGTTCTTCACGCGTGCAGTCAGCCAGGAGGACTGTAATTTGGGAAAAGCTATCCCATTGTTGTGCATACTGGAGCACCAACTGATGGCGGTTTCTTCTGAGTTTGAAAAAGATGAAAAAAAAAAAAACCATTTCATTTTGTCTGAGAAATTATTACATCGCCTACGTGGTGATGAACGTCTTAAAAACATCAACTCAGATCAGCATTACATTTGTGCTACTATTCTGGATCCACGCTACAAAAAGGCGCTGGCAGACAACGCATTCTTTCCTTTCGCTGATGCAGATGTTCAAAAGTACAAACATTGGTTAGCCTGGTCAGCCAAGAGGTTTGAAAAAGAACGGCAGGTTATTGAAGGAGAAGCCAGTACATCAGCATCAGCATCAGCAGGCCATCCGCAGTCACAAGAATCCACTTCTGCACCTGTGGCTGGGGCACAAGTGACCTCTCAGCCGTTAAAGACACCGGCAACTGGATCATCTGCACCACACACAATGACAACACTAACAGTGGCTGGGGAGGAGGATTGGCTAAGTTTGATGGGGTATGGTTCTCTAAAAAATGTCACAGGCACAGCAAAAAGTAAGCAAAGTGGAGGAACAGTTGATGACCTTGAGTCGATGGTGCAGGACTATCTGAATGACTCAACAGTGGTCTTTCTTAATGAGGAGCCATTGCAGTATTGGCATGGCAAAAAACAATTGTGGCCACAGCTCTACAACCTGGCTATAAACTATTTGTCTTGCCCACTCGCAAGTGTGTCTTCTGAACGTGTTTTCAGTGCTGCTGGTGGCATTGTAACTGCCAAACGGAGCCGCCTATCGCCCAAAAATGTGGAGCGGCTGACAATGATCAAGATGAATCAGCACCTCATACCACCAGATTACAAAGTGCGAGAAAGCACGCCACATGAAGACGATGAGGACAGCAACGTAGATGAGGGGATTTTTTCTCTGTTCGGTGCCACTGACCTCATCCAGCCTGAATTCGCAGAGTATGATGACGAAATCTTGTTCTTATTCCCTGACACCGAGCCCTGAAAATGAGACAATCAATCAAGAACTTTCTTTTTCGTCCTTATTCACTTTTATTCCTGTGTGCTTTGTGTCTCTCTTTCTTTGTTTTGCACAGTTAATTTAATTCAAACTTTAATCACCTAATCCCAAAAAGAAGACCATCATCAGTACTGTCTTCACTTGTTTGCTTATTGATTTGAAGGTGCCGCAGTCTACATTCCTCAGGTTCACAAGTTCTGAAGAACATGCTCCTCTATCCTCCTCCTCCAGACTGCGATTTCCCTCCAAGCAGAGTGCTGGATTACGCACAATGAAGAAAGACTCAGCACTTGTGGGGGTGTTGTACTTCTTTGCGGGTGAGTTGACGGTTTTGGGCCCATTGCTGTGAAGCTCTAATAATGGACAAAAGTGTTTTGGACCAAATATGAGGTGAAAATTTCTTGCCGTTTTTGCTGACTTGCTTGCCTTTGAGGTGCTCTTTGGCGGGGTTCCGGGGGTTTGTGTGTAATTTTTGGTGTCTGTCGAAGCACTGCTGCGACAGTCTAATCTTGATTGCATTTGCTTTTCAGGAAATCCGTGGTGGAAAACAGGAGTTATGATGATTGATGATGACCTAGCTGCACAGCGCGTTACTTTGGACCGAAGGCCGAGAGATATTGTAAGTATGAGATTTAGCTTTTTCGCTGTTTGGGGGTGTTGTCGGGTGTTTTTTTGCGGGTGGGTTGGCGCCGGCGGGTCTTGCCTGGGGCATTCCTGGGAAGGTCTAATACCGGATACAAGTGTTTTGGACAAAATCCATAAGGAACAGCCTTTTTTTTGCCATTTCTTCAGACATCTTGCTCAATGTAGCATTTTGGGGGGCTTCCTGCTGTTCGTGGGTGGGTTGCGGCCGGGGTCTCTGTCGAAGCACTGCTGCGACAGTCTAATCTTGATTGCATTTGCTTTTCAGGAAATCCGTGGTGGAAAACAGGAGTTATGATGATTGATGATGATGACGACCTAGCTGCACAGCGCCGCGTTTGGACCGAAGGCCGAGAGACATTGTAAGTATGAGATTTAGCTTTTTCGCTGTTTGGTGGTGTTGTGTCGCGTGTTTTTTTGCGGGTGGGTTGGCGCCGGCGGGTCTTGCCTGGGGCTTTCCTGGGAAGGTCTAATACCGGATACAAGTGTTTTGGACAAAATCCATAAGGAACAGCCTTTTTTTTGCCATTTCTTCAGACATCTTGCTCAATGTAGCATTTTGGGGGGCTTCCTGCTGTTCGTGGGTGGGTTGCGGCCGGGGTCTCTGTCGAAGCACTGCTGCGACAGTCTAATCTTGATTGCATTTGCTTTTCAGGAAATCCGTGGTGGAAAACAGGAGTTATGATGATTGATGATGATGACGACCTAGCTGCACAGCGCCGCGTTTGGACCGAAGGCCGAGAGACATTGTAAGTATGAGATTTAGCTTTTTCGCTGTTTGGTGGTGTTGTGTCGGGTGTTTTTTTGCGGGTGGGTTGGCGGGTCTTGCCTGGGGCATTCCTGGGAAGGTCTAATACCGGCTAGAAGTTAGTTGGACAAAATCCATAAGGAAACACCAGTTTTGGCACTTTGTAAGTTAGGGTTCGTTAGGGTTAGCCCTAGCAGCAGGATTGCATGTGTTTAGGGGGGTTCTATTGCAACGCGGTTCTGTTGTTGTAGAGCACTGTTGGAGCGATGCTGGCTATGGATACTTTTGCTTGCAGGCAAGTGGTTTGAATACAATCCACGGTCTGTATTTGGGTCTACTGTTACTTTCAAAGTACGTTTTGTAACCATTTTTCTGCTAGGCATCATCAAAGTGTGACTTTTTGAACCACACAGCGTACATACCTTTTATTTATTTATCAGTGGTATTGTAATAGCACTTCCTGTTTTCCGTTCAATAATTACAGGCCGGGTTTCAGTCAACATCCGCCAGGCAGGCAGTGGACAGGGTGTCTCTTCTGTCAGTGGTCACCACCACATTGATGGACGAAGCGTCAGCTGGAATGGAGGAGTGCCGCCAATAAGAGGAATTGTTTGCTGCATGCAACTTACTTACCAATTTCAACAGGACAACTCCAACAACATACGCAATACAGATACAGTATCCATTGTTGTCTTTTATTCTATGAGTGTGACTGCATGTGCTTACCTTTACTTTGTAACCAAAGATTGTCTGTAAACTCTGTATCTTCAATTATTGTTTGTCCATGCTCTGCTTTTTTTTTCTTCTCTCAACAAAACCTACCCAAAAAGAAACCCCCATTCCCATCCATTTTACAAACCCTAACCCTCTTCCCCCGGGCTGTGTTGTTTTGCTTGATGTCTGACTAAAATGACATCAATAATTCCACACACTTGCTGGGGAGGATAAGGTGATAGCAGCAACAGGCTGGTGAAGGAATACGAGGATATCTTCTAGACTTACTCAGCTTCAGTACTATATCTTCTAGTAGTAGTAGCCAATGTCAAATAAATTCAACGCAAGTACTAGTTATACTTGCAATACTTTACCATTTGTTAGGCTACATTATGGCACTGTTCTAGTGTACTGTCACCTGCTATTTTCTCGATCGTACCGTAACCGTTGTAATGCTACAGTAAGGAGTACAAACAAGGTTTCGTTTTCTTTTTTTCCATAGGCATGCAACTGCCACTGTGTCACACCACTAGTAACACCGCAATGAGGAAATGTCACCCGCCCAGGAATGACAACGTTAATCCCCATTTCACCTGGAGCCAGCCCTGGGCCTAGCCCTAATTTCTAACACAAATTACAGGTAAGATAAGCGTTTGGTGGGAGGTAGTATAATGGAGTATTATTTCGGAGTAGACAAGAGTTTGACGGTTGTACTACTAAAGTCCTACGACTGTTCAGGAAAACAAAGTTACTGTTACACCCCCGCCCCCCACCCACCAGACTGAAAAGCAGTAAAAAACAGGTATGGTCAGATAAAGTAGTTGAAAAATATATTTATTTATCCCTAACAAAATAATCTCCCTCACCCACCCTAACCCCAACGATTGTCTCTGAAACGTCCCAAAACGATCCCAACTCCCAAATCCCACCCCCCAAAAGTCTATAAAAAAAGGGCAAGGGACACTCCACTACTGGAGGGTGCTGGTGCTGGTGCATGATGCGGCATGGGCATCATACTCCTTGCGGAGGGTGGCAAGCTCGGAGCGGAGGCCCTTAACCAAGGTCTTATACCTCAGGACCTCCTGCTCCAGGTTGGACATGCGGACTCGGAGGCGGTGTTGGCGTTCCTTGCAGCTCCTGTGGGGGGCAGCTGGTGTTTCCGGTGCTTGGCGGTGGCGGTCGGCTTTCTTAGCCCGGCTCGGTCCCGCTGGTTTAGTCACGGAGGAGGATGCAGTCGAAGATGTTGCCCCGCTCGACTGCGTGTCCTCCTCCTCCTCCAGGGCCACCAGCCGCCGATACTCGGCGACTGTGGCCTCCAGCCTCCGTTGCCGGGCCAATCTAGCCTGCTCCCTCCTTGTTGTTGATTTGGAAGAAGGAGCAACTATATGAAGAAAGAAAGACATAGTCTGTAACCAATGCTCCTTATTAATAACACAAAGTGATTGAGCCGAAAGTTGGGTCACAGAGTACAAGTAGCAAATTGAAAGCACAGTACATAACTATTGAGGACAGTATCTATGTAAC
The DNA here is from genome assembly GCF_964261635.1 of Lissotriton helveticus. Lineage (NCBI taxonomy): Eukaryota > Metazoa > Chordata > Amphibia > Caudata > Salamandridae > Lissotriton > Lissotriton helveticus. Next base: position 1,284,489,445 of record NC_136070.1, read on the forward strand.
CCTCCCACTTCTGCATCCTTGCTCTAACAGTAGTGGTAGTTTAATGAACTAATTCTACGACCACTATGGACTTCCATTACAGTCGACTATGACAGTACACCAGTCTTATTCTTCTTCTTCTCTCTTGTTTAGGGAAATGGGTACGTTATCTTATGCAAGCCGGCAGAATGACATGGACACAGCACAGTGAAGTTGCACCCGAGAAAAAAAGTTGCACACCATGATGATGGAGACAGACTTGCGTTACTGTACCGGTCCAGTACATGCAGGTGGTGAAGCTATTACTTTTCTATTACGGGTGGCACTGAGAATACTCTGTTACAAGGGCTACTGCTTAATTAATTTACCTTTCACCCTACAGTGCAAATGAGTACTAGAAAAGGAAACTGAAGAAGCTAACTAATTTGATTATCTATCACTTCACATGGGACGTATTTAATGACAGATGAGATGACTTTAGGTGCTTTGCTTAATATTGAGTGAACACAGTGATACACCCACACATGAATGACGTACTACAAGTAAACTAAAGTTATTAAGAGAGGTACGGAGTGTCCACCGTAATAACCAGATATATGCTGTGAATGCAAACGCAATACAAAGTACTGCTACTATTCATGGAAGTATTGGACACATTTACAATTTCTTTTCCTTGCCTTCCCTGCACTGGGACGGACGTGCGGGTGCGGTGGTACATGCTCTTCAAGGTAACACTTACTTCACCTGGCGACCATCTACTCTCTCTAGATACACATTTGCTATGTAAGAGTCAGAGAATACCATGCTCCAGGCATCCATTCATTCAAAGTATACGCACACATACAGTTTCTGTTTCACCCACCCAGGCTGCTGTCCTTCCACCCATCCTTGCTTCATCATTGACCCAGCCATGCACCATACCATATTCTTTCCTTCCCAGCCACCTCTGGGTCCAAGCAAACACATATCGTTCTTCTTTGCCAGCCATCATACAAGTTCGCGTCCCACTTACTTACACCCTTCTTTCGCTTTTCGTTCATCCCATCCATCACGTTCGTCTAAGAACTTATTGGGATTCTTCTCACCAAAAACTTCACAGCTAAGTCGAAGTACATTTCGAGGAGGCTACTACCTGGTTGATTTGTAATTGTAATACACCCGTGCAGAAAGCACACTATGCAGTCTTCAATCTCAATAAGTAAGGAATATATAGCTTACCTGTTTCCGCCACCACCGTTTGATCCCCCACAGGAACGGCCACCAGCTCTTCTACCGCCGCATCCTCCCCAGAGGCCTCCGAGTCCAAGTCCAACACATCAGCCACCTCCGCGCTGGCCCCGTCACCAGATGTTACACCTACAAAGTACATTTAAGAAAGTTAGAATACACCACTCACTACTATATAATATTTGGTCTAGGAGAAATGTTAAAAAAACAGAATACAATGTAATAATTTGTGACTGTCTACTCCATAGTAAAAATGTCCCATTTTCCAGGGAAGGCTGTTGTCTTGCTGCACTTTTATGCACAACTGATGAATGCTTGCTTTTGATTTTTAACACGCACCACTTTTTCTCCTAACAGACAGAAGCTTGACTCCTGAGTCCTAAGAACACGACCAGGATCAAGTTCAAAGTAGGTGAGAGTTCGGCTCGACCACAAGAAATGTGTCCAATTAATCGTCAGCACTAACCACTTTTCCGTTTACAGTTAAATAGTTTTATGACAAAGTAGATTTCAATAAATGTGTTTACTTTTAATAAAGCTTTTACACTTAAATAGACTCTGTGGTTTTTGTTCCTCTAGACTAGAGTGGATGAGCTAAAGGTTTTGGAATTTTTGCAAGCATGAGTGCCTCTGACACTTCTTGACTGTGCTGTGACTCCGTACTACTCTCTTGTCCTGCGTACGATAATCTAGAGATCATTGGGGATCTATAATCGGTGACTTCGGGAGCTGAATGACTCTGCCACACTATCTAGTCAGTAAGGAGACAGTGCATAGAGGTATTGCTGAATATAATGGGAGTCCAATGGAATTGCCAAATGTCCAATCTTAGTTAGCTACACAGACAGACTAATAAAAATAGTCTAGTAATACCACAGGGAGTCATCATATTCGAGGCAGGATAAGAATTTATATTCAGTCTACAAGAAGATCAAAGACGATTTAGAAAAAATCGAATGAGGAACGCTAGGAAAAAATAGGTACTGTTTAGTAAAATGTAAACTTACTGGGGCCAGCAAAGGAGCCCTCGCCTGCCCGATCCTGGCCTGCATCCTCAGCACCCTCCTCCTGTGTCCTCTTGCCCTTGGGGGGAGCTGATGTACAACATGAAAGAAAGAAAAACCATAAAACATGGATGAGATTTTTCAACCAAATCAAACATTTCAAAAGAACAATAACAACATATTTTGGAAAAATAGCAAATAGATAGACAACTATTCCACGGGATCTATCTCATGTGGTATACTACGTTATTCGTATTGCCTGATTTGCGGAACGTTGACTTAGAAAGTTCCTATGTAACTCAATAAACAGACTACTAAAGAGGTTTGCCTAGGCCTGGCACTGCAGGCAGTAGTGCACAACACGTGACAGACAAAGTCCATCCTGCTTGCAGATCAGTGAATACTCAAACTATCAATCCACCCGCCACCACCGCCACTATTTCTTCTGATAGCCATGTGACTGTCTAAAGGAAGGACACTGGACTTCAGTCTGTTGGGGCTGATTTATAAGTCCCTTGCGGAAGTTGCGGCTGATTTTCCTCCATTGTTGCGTGCCTTTTCTGACGCAGCGGCAGAACAAAAGACTCGCCATGGTGTTGGTGCGGCGTATATATTAAAAAAAAAACACATATGGGCATATGGGCGATGCATCACGTTGTAAAGCCCTGCGCCATCAGGGGGCGTTCCGGCGCAAGGGAGGGCGTACCTGCGCAGGAACGAATCCTAAAAGTGGCTGAGGGAAATCTACAAGATGTCAATCAGTCATTTTTATGACAATGATGCATGACTCAAACCCTGCGCGCTTGAAGCCGACGTACGGCTTGATGCAGCATTGGGGAGATAGGGTACCCCAGAGCATTGCTGGAGCTGCGCCATCGTTGGCACGCAACTCCAGCAATGCGCTGCCTTTACGGCACAGATGCGTAAGGCTTCTGTGACGTTTTGGGCCAATGGGTGGTGGTGGCATGGCACACAATTACTGCCGCATCCCTGCTACTTTGCAGGGATGCGCCGGTAATTGAAAATATGACCCTTACTGTCTAGCATTACGCAGTTCTTTTCTTTACAGTACACTGATACATAATTTCTCAGGCCAATGAAATGCTTCTGAACACAACATACAAAACAAAGAAGCATAGTAGCAAGCAAGGCTACTGAGAAGGAGAGCAGTGCACCTGAAAATGAAATGCATAGAAGATTTTGAAATATAATTTACCTCAATGTAATCGGCAGCATTATTGCTCTTGGTAAAGAACAAAGATTTGCAAATAACAGAGCCGGATAAAACAGAGTAGTAAATGTACTACTACTACTACTCACCAAGCCCGGGGACCTCTACGCCGAGCGCGTCCAGCAAGTCCCGCTCCCGGTCCATGACATCGGTCCAGCGGTGGGTGGCCTGGTTATACGTGCGCCGGACCCCAGAGATCTTGTACATGGCCCGGCACACCTTCTCCCACCGCTGGCGGCGCTCCCGGATGCCATAGCCGGTCGCGATCTTGCCGCCTCCCAGGATCGTCTTGGGGAGGCGGCGCTGGACATGGAAGATCAGTGCCGCCACTTCCTCCGCGCTAAAGATCTCCCTCGGGACCACTTGCTCCCCCCTTAAACGCCCGCACGGGAGCCGGGCACGGGGTGCGGGACCCTTCCCCTTCTCAGGGTGCTTCCCGGCTCCCTTTACCATGGTCTGGGCAGAAATAAACTTAAATGATAAAGAAGAAATAGAATAGTGAAGAAGAAAATAAAAGAGTTTAAAAAAGTAGTTTAAAAGTAACTAAAAGCTGCAGAAAACACAAAAATATAGAGCTAGAAAAATAGAGGGTTAGATAATAAGTAAAATTAGATCAAAAAAACTTCAAACAAGCAAAGGATGGCAGAGATTGAGAGAGGATAGAGAAAGCATGCCCAGAACCATAGCAATGAATGAGAAACAAGATGGCCGCGCCCGTTCACGACCGCGTGGGTAAGTTCGCGCGAGATTTTCCTTGCGAGTACGCGCGAACTTGTACTCGCGAGCAGCACACTTTGCGAGATTACACATAGCGGGCGGAAACGGAATTACGTCACGCCAACAAGATGGCCGCGCCCGTGTACGACCGATAGGGTAACTTGGCAAACGAATAGCTAGAAGCGCCTCGCGAACACGCGCAAGATCACGCGAACATACACGTCGCAACAAAAACAATTTTGTATTCGCACGTATTCGCGGCTTCCGAAATCGATCTCGCACGGATTCGCGCCCCAAATAACGCGCGAAATTGCAAAAAAAACGATTTTAGCTAAAATGAAAGCAATGAGCAGGTGCAAAAGTTCAAACTTAACATTAGTAACATTCAAGGTAGTGCTTCCTGATGGGCCCCTCCAGAGTTTGCAACAATTCTATGACCCTGCTATGACCCAAACAGCAGGCTCATAGAATAGCACCATAAAGGTCCTGTAAAAAAAAAAAATCACTGCAACAAATAGCAAATTACAGATAAGGAAGGAAGCAGGTGCCAGCCAGACTGGAACTTTCAAAATTACTGACACATTAATGAAACACAAATTAATTGATGGCAGTTGAAGAAGGGCAGGTGTGCTAGCTTTTTTCAACCACCATAATCTACAGTAATAAATAAACCTAATAGGTGCCTGTGAGGATGTACTAGAGGGTGGCATGGGTGTCCCAGAGGGTGGCAGTGGTGAAACAGAGGGTGCTGTGAACCTGTGATGATAAACCAGACGTAGAAACAACATAGTCGCGGCCGTTGCAAGCCGAAAAGTAAGTTCGCAATTGCGAACTTGTCCCAAAATCGGCGCGAACACGCGCCAACACAAAAAACGGAAAAATCCGCAAGTCCGCTAGAGTTCGCGGATCTTCGCGGATTGCGAATCCGTAAATACGCAAGTTCGCGGATTGCCAATCCGCAAAATCCGCCCATGCTTATTTGCAGCCCACGGGGGCCTCTGCAGATGATGCAGGGCTCGGGTGATGTGTGATTGCACATGCGAGGCTCATGTGAGGTGTGTTTGCAGCCCACGGGGGCCTCTGCAGATGATGCAGGGCTCGGGTGATGTGTGATTGCCCATGCGAGGCTCATGTGAGGTGTGTTTGCAGCCCACAGGGGCCTCTGCAGATGATGCAGGGCTCGGGTGATGTGTGATTGCACATGCGCGGCTCATGTGAGGTGTGTTTGCAGCCCACGGGGGCTTCTGCAGATGATGCAGGGCTCGGGTGATGTGTGATTGCACATGCGCGGCTCATGTGAGGTGTGTTTGCAGCCCACGGGGGCCTCTGCAGATGATGCAGGGCTCGGGTGATGTGTGATTGCACATGCGCGGCTCATGTGAGGTGTGTTTGCAGCCCACGGGGGCTTCTGCAGATGATGCAGGGCTCGGGTGATGTGTGATTGCACATGCGCGGCTCATGTGAGGTGTGTTTGCAGCCCACGGGGGCCTCTGCAGATGATGCAGGGCTCGGGTGATGTGTGATTGCACATGCGCGGCTCATGTGAGGTGTGTTTGCAGCCGACAGGGGCTTCTGCAGATGATGCAGGGCTCGGGTGATGTGTGATTGCACATGCGCGGCTCATGTGAGGTGTGTTTGCAGCCCACGGGGGCCTCTGCAGATGATGCAGGGCTCGGGTGATGTGTGATTGCACATGCGAGGCTCATGTGAGGTGTGTTTGCAGCCCATGGGGGCCTCTGCAGATGATGCAGGGCTCGGGTGATGTGTGATTGCCCATGCGAGGCTCATGTGAGGTGTGTTTGCAGCCCACAGGGGCCTCTGCAGATGATGCAGGGCTCGGGTGATGTGTGATTGCACATGCGAGGCTCATGTGAGGTGTGTTTGCAGCCCACAGGGGCCTCTGCAGATGATGCAGGGCTCGGGTGATGTGTGATTGCACATTCGAGGCTCATGTGAGGTGTGTTTTCAGCCCACAGGGGCCTCTGCAGATGATGCAGGGCTCGGGTGATGTGTGATTGCACATGCGCGGCTCATGTGAGGTGTGTTTGCAGCCCACGGGGGCTTCTGCAGATGATGCAGGGCTCGGGTGATGTGTGATTGCACATGCGCGGCTCATGTGAGGTGTGTTTGCAGTCCACGGGGGCCTCTGCAGATGATGCAGGGCTCGGGTGATGTGTGATTGCACATGCACGGCTCATGTGAGGTGTGTTTGCAGCCCACGGGGGCTTCTGCAGATGATGCAGGGCTCGGGTAATGTGTGATTGCACATGCGCGGCTCATGTGAGGTGTGTTTGCAGCCCACGGGGGCTTCTGCAGATGATGCAGGGCTCGGGTGATGTGTGATTGCACATGCGCGGCTCATGTGAGGTGTGTTTGCAGCCCACAGGGGCCTCTGCAGATGATGCAGGGCTCGGGTGATGTGTGATTGCACATGCGCGGCTCATGTGAGGTGTGTTTGCAGCCCACGGGGCTTCTGCAGATGATGCAGGGCTCGGGTGATGTGTGATTGCACATGCGCGGCTCATGTGAGGTGTGTTTGCAGCCCACGGGGGCCTCTGCAGATGATGCAGGGCTCGGGTGATGTGTGATTGCGCATGCGCGGCTCATGTGAGGTGTGTTTGCAGCCCACAGGGGCCTCTGCAGATGATGCAGGGCTCTGGTGATGTGTGATTGCACATGCGCGGCTCATGTGAGGTGTGTTTGCAGCCCACGGGGGCCTCTGCAGATGATGCAGGGCTCAGGTGATGTGTGATTGCACATGCGCGGCTCATGTGAGGTGTGTTTGCAGCCCACGGGGGCCTCTGCAGATGATGCAGGGCTCGGGTGATGTAAGATTGCACATGCGCGGCTCATGTGAGGTGTGTTTGCAGCCCACGGGGGCCTCTGCAGATGATGCAGGGCTCGGGTGAAATGTGATTGCACATGCGCGGCTCATGTGAGGTGTGTTTGCAGCCCACGTGGGCTTCTGCAGATGATGCAGGGCTCGGGTGATGTGTGATTGCACATGCGCGGCTCATGTGAGGTGTGTTTGCAGCCCACAGGGGCCTCTGCAGATGATGCAGGGCTCGGGTGATGTGTGATTGCACATGCGCGGCTCATGTGAGGTGTGTTTGCAGCCCACGGGGGCCTCTGCAGATGATGCAGGGCTCGGGTGATGTGTGATTGCACATGCGCGGCTCATGTGAGGTGTGTTTGCAGCCCACGGGGGCCTCTGCAGATGATGCAGGGCTCGGGTGATGTGTGATTGCACATGCGAGGCTCATGTGAGGTGTGTTTGCAGCCCACGGGGGCCTCTGCAGATGATGCAGGGCTCGGGTGATGTGTGATTGCACATGCGTGGCTCATGTGAGGTGTGTTTGCAGCCCACGGGGGCCTCTGCAGATGATGCAGGGCTCGGGTGATGTGTGATTGCACATGCGCGGCTCATGTGAGGTGTGTTTGCAGCCCACGGGGGCCTCTGCAGATGATGCAGGGCTCGGGTGATGTGTGATTGCACATGCGCGGCTCATGTGAGGTGTGTTTGCAGCCCACTGGGGCTTCTGCAGATGATGCAGGGCTCGGGTGATGTGTGATTGCACATGCGCGGCTCATGTGAGGTGTGTTTGCAGCCCACAGGGGCTTCTGCAGATGATGCAGGGCTCGGGTGATGTGTGATTGCACATGCGCGGCTCATGTGAGGTGTGTTTGCAGCCCACGGGGGCTTCTGCAGATGATGCAGGGCTCGGGTGATGTGTGATTGCACATGCGCGGCTCATGTGAGGTGTGTTTGCAGCCCACAGGGGCCTCTGCAGATGATGCAGGGCTCGGGTGATGTGTGATTGCACATGCGCGGCTCATGTGAGGTGTGTTTGCAGCCCACAGGGGCTTCTGCAGATGATGCAGGGCTCGGGTGATGTGTGATTGCACATGCGCGGCTCATGTGAGGTGTGTTTGCAGCCCACAGGGGCCTCTGCAGATGATGCAGGGCTCGGGTGATGTGTGATTGCACATGCGAGGCTCATGTGAGGTGTGTTTGCAGCCCACGGGGGCCTCTGCAGATGATGCAGGGCTCGGGTGATGTGTGATTGCACATGCGCGGCTCATGTGAGGTGTGTTTGCAGCCCACGGGGGCCTCTGCAGATGATGCAGGGCTCGGGTGATGTGTGATTGCACATGCGCGGCTCATGTGAGGTGTGTTTGCAGCCCACGGGGGCCTCTGCAGATGATGCAGGGCTCGGGTGATGTGTGATTGCACATGCGCGGCTCATGTGAGGTGTGTTTGCAGCCCACGGGGGCCTCTGCAGATGATGCAGGGCTCGGGTGATGTGTGATTGCACATGCGCGGCTCATGTGAGGTGTGTTTGCAGCCCACAGGGGCCTCTGCAGATGATGCAGGGCTTGGGTGATGTGTGATTGCACATGCGCGGCTCATGTGAGGTGTGTTTGCAGCCCACAGGGGCCTCTGCAGATGATGCAGGGCTCGGGGGATGTGTGATTGCACATGCGCGGCTCATGTGAGGTGTGTTTGCAGCCCACGGGGGCCTCGGCAGATGATGCAGGTCTCGGGTGATGTGTGATTGCACATGCGCGGCTCATGTGAGGTGTGTTTGCAGCCCACGGGGGCTTCTGCAGATGATGCAGGGCTCGGGTGATGTGTGATTGCACATGCGAGGCTCATGTGAGGTGTGTTTGCAGCCCACGGGGGCCTCTGCAGATGATGCAGGTCTCGGGTGATGTGTGATTGTACATGCGCGTCTCATGTGAGGTGTGTTTGCAGCCCACGGGGGCTTCTGCAGATGATGCAGGGCTCGGGTGATGTGTGATTGCACATGCGCGGCTCATGTGAGATGTGTTTGCAGCCCACGGGGGCCTCTGCAGATGATGCAGGGCTCGGGTGATGTGTGATTGCACATGCGAGGCTCATGTGAGGTGTGTTTGCAGCCCACGGGTGCCTCTGCAGATGATGCAGGGCTCGGGTGATGTGTGATTGCAACTGCGCGGCTCATGTGAGGTGTGTTTGCAGCCCACGGGGCCTCTGCAGATGATGCAGGGCTCGGGTGATGTGTGATTGCACATGCGCGGCTCATGTGAGGTGTGTTTGCAGCCCACGGGGGCCTCTGCAGATGATGCAGGGCTCGGGTGATGTGTGATTGCACATGCGCGGCTCATGTGAGGTGTGTTTGCAGCCCACAGGGGCCTCTGCAGATGATGCAGGGCTCGGGTGACGTGTGATTGCACATGCGCGGCTCATGTGAGGTGTGTTTGCAGCCCACAGGTGATAAAGATCAATTCAAAATGGTCAGGCGATTTCAGTAGATGTTTCCTAAGTTAAATTTGCCCGGCGTAAAACGCCTCTAATACCATACGAAGTTATTCAATAAGGAGGCAGGCGCTGGAGACAGGAAGACAGGAAGACAGGAAACAAGTTTATTCCGTCGGAGTAGAACACATCAGATCAGACAACAAGGTATCGTCTCGAGGTGCTCTTCCAACCTCTCTGAGACCTGGTCTTTTATACACTGGTCTAAGACATGTGAACGTTCTTTATTACAGCAAGGACATTGTGAAGTATGAGAACGACATCCCCGGCACCCCCCCAGTTCCGGCTCATTCCAACACATGACAACAGTAGAGGCCCTTTCCCCTCATATGATTGGGAGGGGCTATCACGCAGCTGAGTGTTCTGCCGATTCCTTTGGAATGTGTGCGCCTGATCGAATCTCAGGGGGTGGGGACGTCATGATCAATAGTGGTCTCTTTCAGGAGAGGCGAGTGCATACAGTAGTGGGCAATAAACTGTACCCTCGGGCTAAGGGATGACCAGCGGTTCATACAGGCAGTCGGGCTCAGAGGAAGGGGTCATCAAAGGAGGGGTATTCATGGACGGAAAGGAGGTGTTGGTCAGGCGCGGGGTGTGATTCCCTGAGACAGAGTCATGGGGGGTTTCATGGCTTGTGCATGTGAGCGCGGGGGCAGCCAGGAGGCGCGGGGAAGGCTTGCAAGGTTCAGGGAAGTGTGCTGATGGGCGATCGTGAACAGGGAGACCATGGTACCTAAAATGGCTGTCGTGTATGTTCATACGTGAATCGGCAAGATGGCGTAGATGATGTTTAGTACACAAACTAAAATTCCACAGTCCTCCCTTTAACATGTCTCGCCAGCTTGTCAGTTCGGATCGATCCCCATGAGACCACGCACCTCTATCTCGTATAGGGACTCATGTGCTCAGGTTTAAAGTTCAAAGTCTTTGGGCACATACAGTTGGAAATGAGTGCACATAAAGGTGGTAAACATTGAATACCTAGGCAACACCCACACAGTATCATGATTGGTATCAATAAAAACGTGAACAATCTCCATCCCCAGTTCTTCAAAGTGTCCCAGAACCAGCCTCCAAGCGACCATCCTTCCTGTTCCTGGTGAACCTCTGAGGACAGTCTGTGGAGGTGTTCGATTGCTTTGTAGACTGAAGGCGAGTTATCTGGCACGTAGGTGCAACAACTGGAGCCGATGATGCGGCATGCTCCTCCGCGGTCGGCCAGAACCACATCTAGAACAAGACGGTTTTGAAGAGCCACCAGGCGGACGGCCTGAAGCTCAGCCGTGTTGTTGGCGAGGATGCCAGTGGTGATGTTAATGGTTGTTTCTAATGCCTGAGTCAGGTGTCGGATAGCGCGGCTATTTGCTATTGGTCCCCACAGAGGAACAAGTCCCTTTGCTGCATCCAGGAACTGTGCTCCGGTGGAGTCGGCTTGTTCAACATCTCCGGCGCGCTTTTGCCGGTGGTGGTTGGCTGGAGCCACATACGTGGGAGGAAGAACGAAGGCGATGTAGCACGTACCCCTCCAGCCTCTTGGGAGCCAAGTGTAAGCTTTGGTGCCACAAACAAAGTACATATTCGGGGAAGCAACAAAGGTGGGGGGTCAGCTGAGACCAATGTTTTGGTGATGCGACAAGAACTGTGACCCACCAGCTGTGTTCCTTGTCCTTTGAGGCATACGAGTCCTGTGACATTGATGACAGACAGGGCCACGGTCAGGGTGGCAGCCGTTTGTTTCCGCAGGTGGGAGAAGGTGGGTCTGGCTGGATTGTGGAGCACTTGCATTTCGACCCTTTCTTTGGCAGGGATGTTCGTAAGGAAGGTTGAACCTGAAATTGCAGGACAAAAAGGCTTTCCTGTCTTGTTCAGCCAGAACCCATAGTAGAAGTGTGACACTGTCTGACCAGAAGCGGCGTTGTCCTTGTGGCTTTCCTGCATGAGGATCAACCAGGCGAGGCAGGAGCCGTGAACTGAGAAAGGAGAAGGGATGAAGGGGATGGAGTGTCCGGTAGCATGTGGGAGCAACCCACAGATCCAGCAGTTCGTGGCATTTGCAGCAAGGTTGTGCTGGTGCAACAGTTGTACGAAGGAATTGTTCCAGAACTCCCTACGCCTTTCTCGGAGCTGAGGTGAAAGGGTGATCAGGTGGTGCTCTTTCATGGTGGTTGGCTGGACAGTGGTTGGCAACATCTGGTGAGCGGGTGTGCTTTCCTCCAAGATCCAGAAGGAGGTCATGAGGAGGAGGCAAAAGAGGAAGACAATGAAGAAAGCGATTGTCTTTGATTTGTGCAAATTGTCAGTCTTTGGGTTCCTGTAGTGGGTATTTCCTGTTGCTTCCGACGTCTTCTTATCTGGCGCTTCCATCATCTTCTTATCTGGCGCTTCCATCATCTTCATCTTCAAGGTGCTCGGTAGTGGGCAGAACCACAGACTTTGTTTAGCTTCTCTCCGGGTAACCCTTGGTTGCTTTGGGTCACCGTTCTGAGATTTTTAACTTAGTCAGTGGCCTACTTAGCCGAAGCTCCCTCCTTTCGACGCAGGAAATACCCTTCTCGAGATGGCACAGTGGGATCAGAGTGTTTTGCAAGTTCAAATGCCTCGGTATCAGGATAGCAGTTCAGTGATGGTCGGTCTTTGTTCAGGAGCTCTTCTTGGGTGCTGACGTTGTCTGTCGTGGCCAGGGTCGAGGAAACCTTTTTGCAGTGGTGGGCGTGCAGCCAGTGCTTCTTCCCCTCCACTCGAAGAGCCGTCCGAGTGGTGATCAGTACTTGCCAGGGGCCCGTCCACCGGGGTTCCAGACTCTTCGCTCGTTGAAAGTTCCGGACTAGGATGTAGTCACCCGGTTGGATATCGTGACCGGGACCCCTGGAAGCATCGGGGATGGCCTGCTGCACCTGTTGATGAATGACAGACAATGTTTTAGTTAACTTGTATAAATAATCTGACAGCAGGACGTCGGGGACGTCGTGAATGGAGGTCGGTTTGGGGGCAGTCCAGAGGTTCATAGGCCGCCCAAACACAACTTCGTAGGGGGTCAAGTGGTGCTTAGTGGGAGTGGAGCGCATCGATAGTAATGCCAGTGGAAGGGCATCTGGCCACTTAAGTCCTGTGGTGGCCACTATTTTTGACAGTTTCAGTTTCAGTGTAGCGTTGTGTCGTTCAACCAGGCCAGCGGATTGGGGGTGGAAGACCGCATGGAACCTTTGTTTTACCCCCAACCCCTTCAGGATTAGTTGGATAACTTCAGCTATGAAGTGGGGGCCATTGTCGCTCCATAAAATTCGACAAAGGCCGTAGCGGGGGAAAAACTCTTTCAGTAGTACTTTGGCAGTAGTCATGGCAGTGTTATCTCGGGTCGGATAGGCTTCCACCCATTTGCTGAAGGCACATACAATGACTAAAACGTACTTCAAGCCTTGGCACCTCTCTAGCTGGATGTAATTCATCTGAAGGACCTCAAAGGGGTGGTCGGGGATCCCAAACCCTCCCCGGGGTACCACAGTTCCTTTCCCGGGGTTGTGTTGTAAGCAGATAAGGCACTGCTGGACTAGGCGTTTGGCCGAGTCGGGGATCTTGTTGTTGTGCCAAACTTTGGAAATGAGTTCAATCATGGGGGCAGAGCCTATGTGTGCAGGGGAGTGTGCCATTGTCAGTATGGGGATCAAATATGCATCAGGCAGCAACCATTTGTTCGTGTCTTTTGTCCGCCAGCAGCCTTCATCGTCCCTTAGACCCACCCGCGCCCACTCAGTCAATTCGTGTGGTGTGCTGGCCGATTGGATGTCCCCGATCGTTTCCCTAGCGTCAGTCCATTTTTCTGCTTGTGACCTGGTCACATACATGCGTGTCGTTGTCCTATTCTCAGCTGTGGTTCGGGCAGTGCTGTCGGCTAGTGCGTTTCCCTGTCCAACTAAATCTGTCACCTTCTTGTGTGCCTGGCATTTGATCACTGCTAATCGTTTGGGGAGGAGAACTGCTTCAATCAGGGCGGAGACTAAATCTCCGTGAAGGATGGGTGTGCCATGGGATGTCAGGAATCCCCTTTCCCTCCACAGGAGCCCAAAATGATGAACCACCCCGAAGGCATACTGGCTGTCCGTGTAAATGTTTGCCGTGGTTCCTGCTGCTATGATACATGCTCGTGTGAGGGCAATTAGTTCTGCTGCCTGTGCGGATCGTTGTGTGATGCGAGAGGTTTCAACTACTGTTCGAGCTGTTGTCACCGCATAGGCAGCAGAAGTGGTGCCGTCTGGGAGTTTGATACAAGAGCCATCTACCCATAGTTCTCCATCAGGATCTGTAAGAGCAAGGTCAACTCTACTCCTAGTCTGTTCGTCCGTGAGGGTCACACAGTCGTGTATGGGGGGCACATCGGGGTCATTTTCGGGCAAGGGTAACAGTGTAGCAGGGTTCAATGTCGTGCATCTCTTCAGGGTGATGTGGGGTGCAAGTAGAGTCAATTCGTACCCTGTTAGTCGTGCGCTAGTCAGATGTTGAGTCTTAGTCTGGTTCAAAAGGGTGTCAACTGCATGGGGCACTAATACCGTGAGGGAGTTTGAAAGTACAATTCCCTCACTCTGGCGGATAGAGACAGCAGCAGCGGCTACTGCTCGAAGGCAGGCAGGTAGAGCTCAGGCGACTGGATCAAGAGTGGCAGAGAAGTAGGCACAAGGGCGTTGTTTGGCGCCGATGGGCTGAGTTAGAACAGACAATGCGCATCCCTCCCTTTCGTGAGTGAAGAGGGAGAAGGGCTTGGAGTAATCTGGTGTTCCTAGAACGGGTGCCGAGCAAAGGGCATCCCGCAACTCCTTAAAGGATGCTTGGCATTCGGGGGTTCAAGGGAGTGGGAAAGGGACATCTTTGGCCAGCAGGGAAAGTAGGGGTTTTATAATGAGACTGAAATTTGGTAACCATTGTCGGCAGAAAGAAGTAAGGCCCACTAATGAACGGACTTTCTTCTGTGTTTTTGGAATGGGGGTGTCTAGGATGGTTTGGATTCGGTCGGGCGTAAGTTTCCTCCCTTCTTTGGACAGGAGATGACCTAGGTATGTTACTTGGTGCTGGCAGAACTGCAGTTTCTTTTTGGAGACTTTGTGGCCATTCTCCGCAAGAAAGTGCAAGAGGTGGATAGTGGCTGTGATTGCAAGTGGAGTGGTGTCGGCCGCCAGAAGGATATCATCAACATATTGGATCAACACCACTCCATCTGGTAGCTGGACGGCGTCCAGCTGTCTTTTGAGGACCTGGCTGTAAATGCTGGGACTTTCAGTGTAGCCCTGGGGAGCTCTACAAAATCGGTACAAACGGTTTTTTAAAGTGAAGCCGAAGAGATAACGGCTGTCTGGATGGATGGGGATAGAGAAGAATGCATTTTTAAGATCAATAACGGTGAAGGTGGTGGCAGTGGACGGGATGAGAGCCAGAATGGTGGCGATGTCTGAGACTACGGGGTACTGTGGCACCACCACTTTGTTGATTTCTCGCAGGTCGATGATGAAGCGGTACGCTTTCTCATCTCCCTCACCTTGTTTCTTGATAATGGGTAGGATAGGGCTATTGCAGACATTACTAACCACTTCCTCTACCACTCCTGCATCTACCAAGGACTGAATAATTGCTACCAATGCCTTCTCGCCTTCGGGCGATATCCGGTACTGTGGGAGTTTCGGGAGTATTGCATCTGGTCGAACAGTTATGTGTACAGGATCGATCATCATTCGTCCTACATCCGAGTCGTTTCTGGCCCATAGGTACAGGGGTAGGGTATCGAGCAAGGATAGGTCAGCATCTGTTATGGCGTACATATGTCGTGCGGGGTAGGGTCTGGACATGCTCGGGTTGTCGTACAGGATGACTCGGACTCCATCCGGGGAACACCTAATAGTAGCTCGGAAATGTTTCAGTAAATCAATACCCATAATGGCGTCAGGGGAGTTGGAGGAGAGCAGAAATGTTGTGTCAGTGGGATTGTTTCCTAGGTCAAAGGAGATAGGTACAGACAGGGGATTAGTGGAGGGCGTTCCATCGAAACCTATCAAGGTAATGTGTGAGCCAGACAAGGGTGCCCTTGGAATCAGTCGTTTTGATAATACACTACGTGTCGCTCCAGTGTCTACCAAAAATGGAGACTTTGTACCCAGGACCTTAGCAGTGACGTAAGGACCTTGCTGGTCAACACAGAGCTCGACTGGATCCCTCCCTTGCCCCTGGCAGTCCTATGCAGAGTCGTGAGCATTGTTGCAGTCGGACTGTTGGCAATGATTCTGTCGGGGGCGGTCAAATGTGTTTGGTCTGTCAGATCGGTCATTGGTGGTGTCGCGGGTCTTCCCTCGTCCCTGCCCTCCAGTTTTGGAGCCATTTGTCATGTCCCTTGTTTCTTTATTTTTAATCATTTCCCGAAGGGCCAGGCATTGAGACTTCCAATGCCCAAATTCTGCACACTGGTTCTCATCGAGGTCGGTTCGTGGAGCGCCAGGTGTGGGGTTGCGGTCTCTAGGGGCCGAATTCCTAGGGGCATTCGACTGGTAGTTCCCCCTATACCGTTCCCTTCCTGTAGTCACTCCCTGCAATTGAGCAATCATTACTCGTTCCTTTAAGTCCTTTTTCTTTTTCTCAGTTGCCCTTTCGTTCTCGTTCTTTTGGTGTTTGTAATACTGAGCCATCTGAAGGATAGCTGCAGGTTTAGAGGCTCCCCAACTACTCTCGCTAGTCTGTAACTTTTGGGAGACCTCTTGCTATAGCCCCTTTACGTAGTTTTGCACGAATAGGTGTTGTCCGGTTGCGGTGGTCATATCTTGGCCACTGTAGTCGGAGAACACTGTTTCAAATCGTGAGAAGTATTCTGATACATCTTCCTGAGGTTTCTGGCGACAAGCCGTGACTACCGACCAGTCTACCTTCTTTTCTGGGATCAACGTCTTTAGCTTCTGCACTATTTTGTCGGGGAGTTCCAGTATGTCTTTTACAGGTTTCTTTCCGGGCTCTCGCTGCCTATCTAGGTCATCGAGTTGTTTCCAGGTGTGTCCGAACAGGTCTGTGTGGTCGGCTTTCCGGATTTGCTTCCATACATCAGCCGGCAGACACAACCCGAAAAACAAATCAATGTCCGCTAGAGTCATTATGGTTGAGCCCAAGGCTGTGCCTAGTTCTGTATAAAAGGCTGTAGGGTTCTTTCTTAAATCGGGCAGGGTTTGCCTAAAGGTTAAAATATCTTGCCGATCCCATGGTTGGTAAACCCAGTTGTACACAACCCTCCCTTTTGCATCTGCGTGGTTGATATCATCGTTTGTTCCCTGGCCTCTTGGGGGAACCCAATAGGGGGCGGCTTCTCTGATGGGCATCATGGTGTTGGCTGCTTCTAATGAGGGCTCAATCGTCTCAGGGACTGTGATCTTGACCTCTGGTTTCTGTTCCGCGAGGTGGCGGAAAACCTCAAGCGCTTGCATGAAGAGATCCGTCACATCGCTCTCAGTTCCATCTCCAACATCGACCCTTCTATATAGAGTCGTCAGTTTAGCAGGACCCTTATTCTGGTACCTATCCTCATACGCGTTCAGGGTGTAGTAGCTGAACCGTAAAATAAAATGCCGTCTGTGACTACCGGCATGCGAGTTGTGCATATTCATCGTATATTCTTCGCTCTCCTTCCGTTCTACCAGGGTTTTTGCTATTTGGTCGATTCCATCCCGCTCATCTTTGCTCAACCTGTTTGGTCTGGCTGTTAGGTGCCTGCTAGTCTCATGTTCATCTGCTGTTGTTACCAATGCGGCTGGTGCGAAGGCCGTAAGAGCCGGGGCACTAGCGCTAGGGTCACCCACACCTGCACTTTGAACTGGTGAGTGTTGTGCTAGAGGCTGGCTGGGAGCATAAGGAGGGGGCATGTAGATCATTGGAGGACCGAGCAGTAACTCGTCATTTGCCCGCTGTTTGGAGGGCATCTCCGGGTAGAGCGCAGAGGTGGTCCTGACAGGGCATTGGCCTGTCAGTCCTGATTCTTGCGTTTGTTTAACTTCCTCTCTTCTTCTTATTTCTTCATCTAGTTCTTTTGCGGCCATATGGGCGGCTTTTCGTAACTCTCTCACTATTTTCGCTTCCTCTCTTTTCCTGCGATGTTCTGCTTCTTTGCGCCACATGCCAATACTATCAAGCATAGTGGGCGTTGCCTTGTTTATTTTTACAGCTGCTTCTAGTGTTTTTATTTTATTTTTATCAAAAGAACCTATCAGTGGCCACTGACTTTTAGGATCCTTTTTTGTATATTTATGCCATAACTTACTATAAGCTATAGCGACTAGTCCTTGCTTAGTAAACATGTCCTTATTAGGGGTGCCCTCCAGTGGAGCTGGATGGTTCATCTCTAATAAGCGGTCCGGGTTGACCCAACTATGAACCAATGGGGAGAAGATAGGCATGACGGATTACAATGGGGGCAAAAGCCTGCACTACCTATCTTTTCACTACTTGCAAAGACTGGACAGAATATTCTATTCTACGCTATTTGCAAATAGAGAATACCTCCAAAAAGAACCAATTCCCAAAACAGTTGATGTTCGGGCAAACAATCAATCAATGAGGAACGAAATAGGCACGACGTGTTAAAGGTTTGCGTTACCTACCCTTCACTATCGGCAAAGGGAGAGAGAATATTCCTATTCTTCCCCGTTTGCAGGCAGAGAAGATCCTTAAGAGAACCAACTTCGAACAATTCAATGCTCGATTCAATCAATCAATAAATGAGGAGAAAAAAATAGGCACGACGTGTTAAAGGCTTGCGTTGCCTACCCTTCACTATCTGCAAAGACTAAACAGAGTATGGCGATTCTGTGCTTGTTTGCAAATAGAGAATTCCTCAGAAACAGTCAATAAGTAATACTAGTATTTTCAAACAATCAATCAATCAATTTCGCAATTTGTCGTGTGTCACGACCTTACCCGGACCGTATGGACAGTTTCTCGTCTTCCGCTTCCAGCGCCCGATCGTCCTCTATTCTCTTGTTGCTATTGCGGCACTCCTGGTGGTTCCCAGTCAGGACCGTAGATCACTCGGGAGAGGTCTGCTCGGAATCAGTGAAGTTCAGATGATCGGCTGTCAGACGGGGGGCTATCGGACAGGAGCTCTTCCGATCGTTGCAGTTGTTCACTCTGTCGTCGGGACCTCTCCCACTGGATCCACGTGTCGCTGATGGGCCCCGCTTTTGGGACGCCAATTGATAAAGATCAATTCAAAATGGTCAGGCGATTTCAGTAGATGTTTCCTAAGTTAAATTTGCCCGGCGTAAAACGCCTCTAATACCATACGAAGTTATTCAATAAGGAGGCAGGCGCTGGAGACAGGAAGACAGGAAACAAGTTTATTCCGTCGGAGTAGAACACATCAGATCAGACAACAAGGTATCGTCTCGAGGTGCTCTTCCAACCTCTCTGAGACCTGGTCTTTTATACACTGGTCTAAGACATGTGAACGTTCTTTATTACAGCAAGGACATTGTGAAGTATGAGAACGACATCCCCGGCACCCCCCCAGTTCCGGCTCATTCCAACACATGACAACAGTAGAGGCCCTTTCCCCTCATATGATTGGGAGGGGCTATCACGCAGCTGAGTGTTCTGCCGATTCCTTTGGAATGTGTGCGCCTGATTGAATCTCAGGGGGTGGGGACGTCATGATCAATAGTGGTCTCTTTCAGGAGAGGCGAGTGCATACAGTAGTGGGCAATAAACTGTACCCTCGGGCTAAGGGATGACCAGCGGTTCGTACAGGCAGTCGGGCTCAGAGGAAGGGGTCATCAAAGGAGGGGTATTCATGGACGGAAAGGAGGTGTTGGTCAGGCGCGGGGTGTGATTCCCTGAGACAGAGTCATGGGGGGTTTCATGGCTTGTGCATGTGAGCGTGGGGGCAGCCAGGAGGCGCGGGGAAGGCTTGCAAGGTTCAGGGAAGTGTGCTGATGGGCGATCGTGAACAGGGAGACCATGGTACCTAAAATGGCTGTCGTGTATGTTCATACGTGAATCGGCAAGATGGCGTAGATGATGTTTAGTACACGAACTAAAATTCCACACAGGGGCCTCTGCAGATGATGCAGGGCTCGGGTGATGTGTGATTGCACATGCGCGGCTCATGTGAGGTGTGTTTGCAGCCCACGGGGGCTTCTGCAGATGATGCAGGGCTCGGGTGATGTGTGATTGCACATGCGAGGCTCATGTGAGGTGTGTTTGCAGCCCACGGGGGCCTCTGCAGATGATGCAGGGCTCGGGTGATGTGTGATTGCACATGCGCGGCTCATGTGAGGTGTGTTTGCAGCCCACGGGGGCCTCTGCAGATGATGCAGGGCTCGGGTGATGTGTGATTGCACATGCGCGGCTCATGTGAGGTGTGTTTGCAGCCCACAGGGGCCTCTGCAGATGATGCAGGGCTCGGGCGATGTGTGATTGCACATGCGCGGCTCATGTGAGGTGTGTTTGCAGCCCACAGGTGCCTCTGCAGATGATGCAGGGCTCGGGTGATGTGTGATTGCACATGCGCGGCTCATGTGAGGTGTGTTTGCAGCCCACAGGGGCCTCTGCAGATGATGCAGGGCTCGGGTGATGTGTGATTGCACATGCGAGGCTCATGTGAGGTGTGTTTGCAGCCCACAGGGGCCTCTGCAGATGATGCAGGGCTCGGGTGATGTGTGATTGCACATGCGAGGTTCAGTTCTCGTCAGAGTCCTACAGGCAGTGATATATTTGGTATCTCAACGGTCAAAAACCATATATCTATAAATAAACAGTCACACCTGCCAGAAGAACACATTAACCAGAACAACGGAGCTGGAAATACAGTTGACTGATACTCCTAAATCATGGGATAATTTCAACTTATGTCAAAAATATTAAAGTGATTACTAATACCATAACATAATTATATGAGTTGGGAAATATATTTGCACTTTAAGATGACTGGAGATGATTTGCTAGTAAACAAAATAGAGCATTGTGGGAGTTGCAGTCTTGGTTCCGTTCGAATCCACTAATTGGACCAGTACACAAAAAACACACACAATTTGTAAACAGAAAGGTCATGACTGGCAAAAATGTGTGAGAGGCAGTCATCTGGTAACCCTAAGTAAACCTTGTGGCAGGAGGTCCGGCCTGCTGGACTCTGACGGAGCCAAAAAAAAGCGCAGTTTGGGTCAGAGAGGGGATCCCCACTCGCCCAGTTCTCGTCCGAGTCCTACAGGCAGTGTTTTCGTTTCCACAACCTTTGTCTGCAGCCAGTGTCAGTGGGGGGGTCTGGATCACTCCCCGGTTTGGCAGTGCACTTGTATGACGTGGAAAACAAAGCCATGTACTTCGGAAGGAAGGAAAAAGGAGGGGGCCCAGGGTTATTTCAGTCTAACCTGGGGAGACCCCAAGAGAAAGTGTGTGTTTCTTACACACTCTCAGTTGACCTTGCACAGCATCAGTTGAACACTGCGGTTCTTAACGCCCACATGGAGCTAAGAACATGCTGGGATTAACTATCAGCCGCTGGGATTGTCTGTGCGCCCTTCCCCGATGTAGGCTCGGAGGATAAACCACACTGTGTCCGGACGGAACCACAACCAGCTCTAGGGTGGGATGCAAAGAATGCCTGCTATGCTTAGGAAAGTTACACTTGGGTGAAAAAAATGCACTAGTCTTGCACTGCATATAATACCACCTTCCCTTAAAGAAGGCGCAGGCATACCTCACGAGTGGGGCCCATGGGCGTGGCTACCATTGGCGGAGCACGTGCAGTGGCAGCGGGGCCTAGAGACCCAAAGGGCTCATTGAACCATGACAAGGTTGGGGCAGAAGGCAACAAAAAACTGCACAATCAGGGGCAGAAGGCAACTTACCTGGAATGGCAGCGAGGCTGTTCCTGCCAACAACAACAAAAACAACAAAAAAATGGCGGACGCAATCGTCGGAAATTTTCGGAATCGGGGACGTGTTTTTTTTGCTGAGTGACGGATGACGTCACAGATAGAAAGAACGCAAAAAACACGCCCCCGAATCCGAAAAAGACGGGGCTTCAACTGAGTGACGCCCCTTTCCTCCAGCCAATGGAGAAGAGGGGCGGGTTCAAGCCCCTTAACTAAAAAACATAAAATCTTCGGACTCTGCCCACTGCTTACAGCAGTGCGACGGTCCTCGGCCTAAAAAAAAGAGACGTCTGGTCACCCTACCTTTGACCTGTGGGGCCTGAAAATAGAGCCCACTAAAGGCCCCTTTCAAGGCCCCCCAAAAAACTGGGGGGGCTCAGACACTCACAGACCCCCCCCACTTAAAGCCCTGTATATATGGTATTCACTTTTTCCACCTTTTTACCGCTTGATCACTAATTCACCAATAAGTCGTATGTTTTTGTTTCCAATTAAAAATATTTTTATGTGACAGCCTTGCTTATTTAAAAGGAAAAAAGAATACTATATTCATTTTCCAAATAAATGATTAATTCTCTTATATACGAGGTAGGCTGAATTCGAAGGGGACATTTCCAGTTGACGGAATTACTGTTACTGGGCGTTATCTCAGCATGGCATTTTGCCTAGGCGATTTGACCCCCTGGACTGAGGAATAACTGTGTGGATATTCTGAGCCCTTAACACTTCTGCTGTGAGTAGATTGGATAGACAGGCAGTGGCTCCCCTACTGGGCGGGTGGGGGGCTGGGAAGGCGGGTTGGGGGCGGGGGGGGGGGGGAAAGAACAGGTTTGGCAGCAACAAGCATTGCAAGCTCTCTCCTTGCCAAAGACAATGTTTGTCAGGGGCTGGAGGAGGCGGCGGCGGCTGCTGGAGTCAAAACCCAATGAAACTTTATCCGCCTGGATTCTGGCTGCTAAGACTGGGGCGGTGACCCTGGGCCCTGGGGACGCAGGTTCAGGGGCCCCGGGCCCCCAGACTCCACCGTCACTTGCGGTGCGCTGGTCTCTCAGAAGTGGTTTATTCTATTCAAAAGCGCCTTTATTTAAAGTTCTCTGCACTGTACATACAACAGACCGGGAAGAGGCCCGGGGCACAGACTGACCCCCCCCCGTTTGAAGCCAAACAGGAGGCGCGGCCTCTGAGCCCTCAACCATCCTCACGGCGCTCAAGGCACCAGGCTTCTAACCGCTTTGAACCCGAACTCCACATCAGGAAACCCTCAAACCGCCCCCGAGTCTGTGTCCAGGTATTTAATTTATAATGAAACTCAATAAAATATTTTGGGGCAGATGTACAAGCCCCTTGCGCCTCTTTTACGCCACCGTTGCGTCACTTTTGTGACGCAGCAGCGACGCAAAAGATGCGCCATGGTGCGGGGTATTTACAACGTGATGCATCTGGGAGATGTGTCACGTTGTAAACCCCTGCACCAGAAGAAGGCGTTCCTGCGCAAGACGGGGGGGCGTTCCAACGCCTCCTAAAGTGGCTGAGCGATTCCAGCAATGCGCCGCCTTTACGGCACAGATGCGTCATGCATCTGTCCGTTTTTGCCCCATGGTGCGCCGCATTGTAAATGCGGCGCACCATGGTGGCGGTGGCATGGCGGACAATAACTGGCGCATCCCTGCTGATATGCAGGGAAGCGCCACTTGTTGTAAATCTGCCCCAAAGTTTTTGTTCTTATAAAACTTAGGGCTCCATTTTGAGTGGCATGAGAACAAGGACCCATGCGGAGGAGCCAACGAGCTGCATCTTACTTCCGGTCCTTGGCTGCTGCGGCCCCATGGGTCACAGGAGAGGCAGCTGGCACGGATCGGGGATGAGGCGGGCAGGAACGGGTGGTGGTAAAATAAAAATAAAAAAGTACCTTATTGCTGCTGCTCTCATCATCTCTCTGCTCTGTCAGGAACCACCCAGGCTCCCCATAGCCAATTACAATGCTGCAATGCTGAGTTGTGATTGGTCTGAACGCCGTTCTACGGCGCTCAGCTAGGGACTGGGGACCTGGGCCTGTTCTCCACCCAGGCTGTAATGCAGCCTGCGTGGAGGACATGCAAAGTGCGCATGACTGTTTGCCCAGCCTGAGACAGCCAGACAAACATTCATGCAGACTGATAACAGTGCATACCACTCCCTGTGGGGGCCTGTTATTCCCCCTGGTCCCACCCCCAAGACCCCATGACACAAAAAGAAATGATAACCACGGTTTATTATTGTTTTATTTTAATTTAATTTTTCACTGTTGGAAGGGGGGGACACTCCTCCGCCACAGCGGAGCCGTCGCTGGGCCACAGAGCTCTCAGCGGTAGAGTTCCCTTTAGGTAATCCTATTAATGCGGAAGAAATCCGGCTGCTTCCTAGCACGCTCTATTAGCCATGTCATGTGAAGCGCCTGAGCAGACATCTTCCCGCCGAGGCGCGTGGCGCATCACTAGCAGCTCCCAGTCTCAGGAGCGGCGTCTCCCGCGTGCGGCTTGAAATGAGAGAACGCACAGCAGCTGCTGTGCAATCTGCCACGGTGCCTCCAGGGCTGCCTGGCAACGGCCCGCGGTGTGGTGTCCGTAGTGGGGTCAGTAAGCTTACAACACCTACAATGTATCACTTACAGCATAGTGTCAGTAGCACCCAGCCCACAGGGGTCCTCTCCTCTGGAGCGATGCTCACACCGCCCAAGGCAACGGCTACATAGACCCCCCACAAGACACGGCCTAGCACCAAGGAAAAGCTCTAGGGGGGGATTTATGAAAGGGTTGCGTCACCGTTGCACCACGCAATGGGGCACAAGAGTGACACAAATGTTAAGTTAGATTTTTCAAGCCTTCTTTGGCGCTACGTGGCTTGATAAATCGAGAGTAACGCAGCACCGTGCAGATCGCTGCATCGCGTGACTGTGCCCCAGGGAGGCGTTCCACGGATGGAGTGTGGGAGTTCCCTGAAACCCATGGATTGTGGCGCATCTCTAGATTTATCAACCGTGGTAGGCCTGGGAATACGTTGACATGCTACGCCTCCCAGGTGAGGTGTAACGAAGAGAAATATCTTTATTTCTCCTCGTTGCTTCCACTTATACGTGTGCAGCACACATGGGAAGAGGATAGTAGCTCAGGGGATTGTTTTTGTGGGGAAGGTCCCCTTTCCTGCACAAAAACAGTCTTGCTTACAATGCAGGACCCCTTGCACCATGGTGCAGGGCTGCCTGCTATGGCGGTAGACAGCACATTGTGCGCCAGCGCTGGGAAATAACAGGAATATACTGTATAATGTTAAATATGATGCGTTCCTGCCCTCACTCTGTCACTCAGCCAAGCAAGGGGCTTTCTGCGCTGCGTGATCACTTGATAAATAAGCCCCTGGATGCCTTCAGCGCTCTACTATCGATATCTTGTACAAAAGTGCATTGAAGCAACTGGGACGATGCATTGACTGAGAGGTGTCTGTCGTTGCTGAGCACCTCTGAGAGGTGTCTGTCGTTGCAGAGCACCTCTGAGAGGTGTCTGTCGTTGCTGAGCACCTCTGACATGTGTCTGTCATTGCTAAGCACCTCTGAGAGGTGTCTGTCGTTGCAGAGCACCTCTGAGAGGTGTCTGTCGTTGCTGAGCACCTCTGAGAGGTGTCTGTCGTTGCTGAGCACCTCTGAGAGGTGTCTGTCATTGCAGAGCACCTCTGAGAGGTGTCTGTCGTTGCAGAGCACCTCTGAGAGGTGTCTGTTGTTGCTGAGCACCTCTGAGAGGTGTCTGTCATTGCTGAGCACCTCTGACATGTGTCTGTCATTGCTGAGCACCTCTGAGGGGTGTCTGTCATTGCTGAGCACCTCTGAGAGGTGTCTGTCGTTGCTGAGCACCTCTGAGGGGTGTCTGTCGTTGCAGAGCACCTCTGAGAGGTGTCTGTCATTGCAGAGCACCTCTGAGAGGTGTCTGTCGTTGCTGAGCACCTCTGAGGGGTTTCTGTCGTTGCTGAGCACCTCTGACATGTGTCTGTCATTGCTGAGCACCTCTGAGAGGTGTCTGTCATTGCAGAGCACCTCTGAGAGGTGTCTGTCGTTGCTGAGCACCTCAGAGGTGTCTGTCATTGCTGAGCACCTCTGAGAGGTGTCTGTTGTTGCAGAGCACCTCTGAGAGGTGTCTGTCGTTGCAGAGCACCTCTGAGAGGTGTCTGTCGTTGCTGAGCACCTCTGAGAGGTGTCTGTCATTGCTGAGCACCTCTGAGAGGTGTCTGTCATTGCTGAGCACCTCTGACATGTGTCTGTCGTTGCTGAGCACCTCTGAGAGGTGTCTGTCATTGCAGAGCACCTCTGAGAGGTGTCTGTCGTTGCAGAGCACCTCTGAGAGGTGTCTGTCGTTGCTGAGCACCTCTGAGAGGTGTCTGTCATTGCAGAGCACCTCTGAGAGGTGTCTGTCGTTGCTGAACACCTCTGACATGTGTCTGTCGTTGCTGAGCACCTCTGAGAGGTGTCTGTCGTTGCTGAGCACCTCTGAGGGGTGTCTGTCGTTGCTGAGCACCTCTGAGAGGTGTCTGTCGTTGCAGAACACCTCTGAGAGGTGTCTGTCGTTGCTGAGCACCTCTGACATGTGTCTGTCATTGCTGAGCACCTCTGAGAGGTGTCTGTCGTTGCTGAGCACCTCTGAGGGGTTTCTGTCATTGCTGAGCACCTCTGAGAGAGGTGTCTGTCATTGCAGAGCACCTCTGAGAGGTGTCTGTCGTTGCAGAGCACCTCTGAGAGGTGTCTGTCGTTGCTGAGCACCTCTGACATGTGTCTGTCATTGCTGAGCACCTCTGAGAGGTGTCTGTCATTGCAGAGCACCTCCGAGAGGTGTCTGTCGTTGCTGAGCACCTCTGACATGTGTCTGTCATTGCTGAGCACCTCTGAGAGGTGTCTGTCATTGCAGAGCACCTCTGAGAGGTGTCTGTCGTTGCTGAGCACCTCTGAGAGGTGTCTGTCATTGCTGAGCACCTCCGAGAGGTGTCTGTCGTTGCAGAGCACCTCTGAGAGGTGTCTGTCGTTGCAGAGCACCTCTGAGAGGTGTCTGTCGTTGCAGAGCACCTCTGAGAGGTGTCTGTCGTTGCTGAGCACCTCTGAGAGGTGTCTGTCGTTGCTGAGCACCTCTGAGAGGTGTCTGTCATTGCTGAGCACCTCTGACATGTGTCTGTCGTTGCTGAGCACCTCTGAGAGGTGTCTGTCATTGCAGAGCACCTCTGAGAGGCGTCTGTCGTTGCAGAGCACCTCTGAGAGGTGTCTGTCGTTGCTGAGCACCTCTGAGAGGTGTCTGTCATTGCAGAGCACCTCTGAGAGGTGTCTGTCGTTGCTGAGCACCTCTGACATGTGTCTGTCGTTGCTGAGCACCTCTGAGAGGTGTCTGTCGTTGCTGAGCACCTCTGAGGGGTGTCTGTCGTTGCTGAGCACCTCTGAGAGGTGTCTGTCGTTGCAGAGCACCTCTGAGAGGTGTCTGTCGTTGCTGAGCACCTCTGACATGTGTCTGTCATTGCTGAGCACCTCTGAGAGGTGTCTGTCATTGCAGAGCACCTCTGAGAGGTGTCTGTCGTTGCTGAGCACCTCTGAGGGGTTTCTGTCGTTGCTGAGCACCTCTGAGAGAGGTGTCTGTCATTGCAGAGCACCTCTGAGAGGTGTCTGTCGTTGCAGAGCACCTCTGAGAGGTGTCTGTTGTTGCTGAGCACCTCTGACATGTGTCTGTCATTGCTGAGCACCTCTGAGAGGTGTCTGTCATTGCAGAGCACCTCTGAGAGGTGTCTGTCGTTGCTGAGCACCTCTGAGAGGTGTCTGTCATTGCTGAGCACCTCTGAGAGGTGTCTGTCGTTGCAGAGCACCTCTGAGAGGTGTCTGTCGTTGCAGAGCACCTCTGAGAGGTGTCTGTCGTTGCTGAGCACCTCTGAGAGGTGTCTGTCATTGCTGAGCACCTCTGAGAGGTGTCTGTCATTGCTGAGCACCTCTGACATGTGTCTGTCATTGCTGAGCAACTCTGAGAGGTGTCTGTCATTGCTGAGCACCTCTGAGAGGTGTCTGTCGTTGCTGAGCACCTCTGAGGGGTGTCTGTCGTTGCAGAGCACCTCTGAGAGGTGTCTGTCATTGCAGAGCACCTCTGAGAGGTGTCTGTCGTTGCTGAGCACCTCTGAGGGGTTTCTGTCGTTGCTGAGCACCTCTGAGAGGTGTCTGTCGTTGCAGAGCACCTCTGAGGGGTGTCTGTCGTTGCTGAGCACCTCTGAGGGGTTTCTGTCGTTGCTGAGCACCTCTGAGAGGGTGCACAGACATAATATCGACTCCAAAATATCGTTTGGACAGAATATCGAGGAAAAAAAATCGTTTGGACAAAATATCGACTGGACAGAATATCGACAGCCAAAATATCGTTTTTAAGGTAAGTGCAGTAATATCGACTGTAAATAATATAGAAAGTGAAAATATGTAAGTATATACTATAGATAGTAAAATAAATTGTTTTTATTTTTAGGGTTCAGGGTCAGTTTTGGGTTTTTGGGTAAAGGGGTATTTTTAGGGTTCAGAGTCAGTTTTGGGTTTTTGGGTAAAGGGGTATTTTTAGGGTTCAGGGTCAGTTTTCAGTTTTTGGGTAAAGGGGTATTTTTAGGGTTCAGGGTCAGTTTTCAGTTTTTGGGTAAAGGGGTATTTTTAGGGTTCAGGGTCAGTTTTCAGTTTTTGGGTAAAGGGGTATTTTTAGGGTTCAGGGTCAGTTTTCAGTTTTTGGGTAAAGGGGTATTTTTAGGGTTCAGAGTCAGTTTTCAGTTTTTGCGTAAAGGGGTATTTTTAGGGTTCAGGGTCAGTTTTCAGTTTTTGGGTATTATTTTATTATATTTTATTACTATATATATATGTTTAATAAATATGAAATAAAAAAATATTTATTTAACTTTCATTAATTATTTAATTATTATAAGTTAATTTAAGTAATTTTAAGTATATTTTAGTAATTAATTATTAATATTAATTTAATTTAACACTGTTTTTAGTAAATACGATATTTTTTACAACTATATTTTTGTAAACGATATTTTGTACTCACCTGTTTGTACATACAAACTCGATATTTTTGCTGTAGATATTTTTTCCTCGATATTTTGGGTAGTCGATATTTTGGTAGTCGATATTCTTTCAGTGATCCCTCTGAGAGAGGTGTCTGTCATTGCAGAGCACCTCTGAGAGGTGTCTGTCGTTGCAGAGCACCTCTGAGAGGTGTCTGTCGTTGCTGAGCACCTCTGACATGTGTCTGTCATTGCTGAGCACCTCTGAGAGGTGTCTGTCATTGCAGAGCACCTCTGAGAGGTGTCTGTCGTTGCTGAGCACCTCTGAGAGGTGTCTGTCATTGCTGAGCACCTCTGAGAGGTGTCTGTCGTTGCAGAGCACCTCTGAGAGGTGTCTGTCGTGCCAGAGCACCTCTGAGAGGTGTCTGTCGTTGCTGAGCACCTCTGAGAGGTGTCTGTCATTGCTGAGCACCTCTGAGAGGTGTCTGTCATTGCTGAGCACCTCTGACATGTGTCTGTCATTGCTGAGCACCTCTGAGAGGTGTCTGTCGTTGCTGAGCACCTCTGAGGGGTGTCTGTCGTTGCTGAGCACCTCTGAGGGGTGTCTGTCGTTGCAGAGCACCTCTGAGAGGTGTCTGTCGTTGCTGAGCACCTCTGAGAGGTGTCTGTCATTGCAGAGCACCTCTGAGGGGTGTCTGTCGTTGCAGAGCGCCTCTGAGAGGTGTCTGTCGTTGCAGAGCACCTCTGAGAGGTGTCTGTCGTTGCTGAGCACCTCTGAGGGGTGTCTGTCGTTGCTGAGCACATCTGAGAGAGGTGTCTGTCATTGCAGAGCACCTCTGAGAGGTGTCTGTCGTTGCAGAGCACCTCTGAGAGGTGTCTGTCGTTGCTGAGCACCTCTGACATGTGTCTGTCATTGCTGAGCACCTCTGAGAGGTGTCTGTCATTGCAGAGCACCTCTGAGAGGTGTCTGTCGTTGCTGAGCACCTCTGAGAGGTGTCTGTCGTTGCTGAGCACCTCTGAGAGGTGTCTGTCGTTGCAGAGCACCTCTGAGAGGTGTCTGTCGTGCCAGAGCACCTCTGAGAGGTGTCTGTCGTTGCTGAGCACCTCTGAGAGGTGTCTGTCATTGCTGAGCACCTCTGAGAGGTGTCTGTCATTGCTGAGCACCTCTGACATGTGTCTGTCATTGCTGAGCACCTCTGAGAGGTGTCTGTCATTGCTGAGCACCTCTGAGAGGTGTCTGTCGTTGCTGAGCACCTCTGAGGGGTGTCTGTCGTTGCTGAGCACCTCTGAGGGGTGTCTGTCGTTGCAGAGCACCTCTGAGAGGTGTCTGTCGTTGCTGAGCACCTCTGAGAGGTGTCTGTCATTGCAGAGCACCTCTGAGGGGTGTCTGTCGTTGCAGAGTGCCTCTTAGAGGTGTCTGTCGTTGCAGAGCACCTCTGAGAGGTGTCTGTCGTTGCTGAGCACCTCTGAGGGGTGTCTGTCGTTGCTGAGCACCTCTGAGAGGTGTCTGTCGTTGCAGAGCACCTCTGAGAGGTGTCTGTCGTTGCTGAGCACCTCCGAGGGGTGTCTGTCGTTGCTGAGCACCTCTGAGAGGTGTCTGTCGTTGCTGAGCACCTCTGAGAGGTGTCTGTCGTTGCTGAGCACCTCTGAGGGGTGTCTGTCGTTGCTGAGCACCTCTGAGAGGTGTCTGCCGTTGCTGAGCACCTCTGAGGG
The DNA here is from genome assembly GCF_964261635.1 of Lissotriton helveticus. NCBI lineage: Eukaryota > Metazoa > Chordata > Amphibia > Caudata > Salamandridae > Lissotriton > Lissotriton helveticus. The sequence continues at coordinate 1,284,519,532 of NC_136070.1, forward strand.
GTGTCTGTCATTGCTGAGCACCTCTGAGAGGTGTCTGTCGTTGCAGAGCACCTCTGAGAGGTGTCTGTCGTTGCTGAGCACCTCTGAGAGGTGTCTGTCGTTGCTGAGCACCTCTGAGGGGTGTCTGTCGTTGCAGAGCACCTCTGAGAGGTGTCTGTCATTGCAGAGCACCTCTGAGAGGTGTCTGTCGTTGCTGAGCACCTCTGAGGGGATTCTGTCGTTGCTGAGCACCTCTGAGAGAGATGTCTGTCGTTGCAGAGCACCTCTGAGAGGTGTCTGTCGTTGCAGATCACCTCTGAGAGGTGTCTGTCGTTGCTGAGCACCTCTGACATGTGTCTGTCATTGCTGAGCACCTCTGAGAGGTGTCTGTCATTGCAGAGCACCTCTGAGAGGTGTCTGTCGTTGCTGAGCACCTCTGAGAGGTGTCTGTCATTGCTGAGCACCTCTGAGAGGTGTCTGTCGTTGCAGAGCACCTCTGAGAGGTGTCTGTCGTTGCAGAGCACCTCTGAGAGGTGTCTGTCGTTGCTGAGCACCTCTGAGAGGTGTCTGTCGTTGCTGAGCACCTCTGAGAGGTGTCTGTCATTGCTGAGCACCTCTGACATGTGTCTGTCATTGCTGAGCACCTCTGAGAGGTGTCTGTCGTTGCTGAGCACCTCTGAGAGGTGTCTGTCGTTGCTGAGCACCTCTGAGGGGTGTCTGTCGTTGCTGAGCACCTCTGAGGGGTGTCTGTCGTTGCTGAGCACCTCTGAGAGGTGTCTGTCGTTGCTGAGCACCTCTGAGAGGTGTCTGTCATTGCAGAGCACCTCTGAGAGGTGTCTGTCGTTGCTGAGCGCCTCTGGGGGTGTCTGTCGTTGCTGAGCACCTCTGAGAGGTGTCTGTCGTTGCTGAGCACCTCGGAGAGGTGTCTGTCGTTGCAGAGCACCTCTGAGAGGTGTCTGTCGTTGCAGAGCACCTCTGAGAGGTGTCTGTCGTTGCTGAGCACCTCTGAGGGGTGTCTGTCGTTGCTGAGCACCTCTGAGAGGTGTCTGTCGTTGCTGAGCACCTCTGAGGGGTGTCTGTCGTTTCAGAGCACCTCTGAGAGGTGTCTGTCGTTGCTGAGCACCTCTGAGAGGTGTCCGTCGTTGCTGAGCACCTCTGAGAGGTGTCTGTCGTTGCAGAGCACCTCTGAGAGGTGTCCGTCGTTGCAGAGCACCTCTGAGAGGTGTCCGTCGTTGCAGAGCACCTCTGACATGTGTCTGTCGTTGCTGAGCACATCTGAGAGGTGTCTGTCGTTGCTGAGCACCTCTGAGGGGTGTCTGTCGTTGCTGAGCACCTCTGAGAGGTGTCTGTCGTTGCTGAGCACCTCTGAGAGGTGTCTGTCGTTGCTGAGCACCTCTGAGGGGTGTCTGTCGTTGCTGAGCACCTCTGAGAGGTGTCTGCCGTTGCTGAGCACCTCTGAGGGGTGTCCGTCATTGCTGAGCACCTCTGAGAGGTGTCTGTCATTGCAGAGCACCTCTGAGAGGTGTCTGTCATTGCAGAGCACCTCTGAGAGGTGTCTGTCGTTGCTGAGCACCTCTGAGAGGTGTCTGTCATTGCTGAGCACCTCTGACATGTGTCTGTCGTTGCAGAGCACCTCTGAGAGGTGTCTGTCGTTGCAGAGCACCTCTGAGGGGTGTCTGTCGTTGCTGAGCACCTCTGAGAGGTGTCTGTCGTTGCAGAGCACCTCTGAGAGGTGTCTGTCGTTGCTGAGCACCTCTGACATGTGTCTGTCATTGCTGAGCACCTCTGAGAGGTGTCTGTCGTTGCTGAGCACCTCTGAGGGGTTTCTGTCGTTGCTGAGCAACTCTGAGAGAGGTGTCTGTCATTGCAGAGCACCTCTGAGAGGTGTCTGTCGTTGCTGAGCACCTCTGAGAGGTGTCTGTCGTTGCTGAGCACCTCTGAGGGGTGTCTGTCGTTGCTGAGCACCTCTGAGAGGTGTCTGTCGTTGCAGAGCACCTCTGAGAGGTGTCTGTCGTTGCTGAGCACCTCTGAGGGGTTTCTGTTGTTGCTGAGCACCTCTGAGAGAGGTGTCTGTCATTGCAGAGCACCTCTGAGAGGTGTCTGTCGTTGCAGAGCACCTCTGAGAGGTGTCTGTCGTTGCTGAGCACCTCTGACATGTGTCTGTCATTGCTGAGCACCTCTGAGAGGTGTCTGTCATTGCAGAGCACCTCTGAGAGGTGTCTGTCGTTGCTGAGCACCTCTGAGAGGTGTCTGTCATTGCTGAGCACCTCTGAGAGGTGTCTGTCGTTGCAGAGCACCTCTGAGAGGTGTCTGTCGTTGCAGAGCACCTCTGAGTGGTGTCTGTCGTTGCTGAGCACCTCTGAGAGGTGTCTGTCATTGCTGAGCACCTCTGAGAGGTGTCTGTCATTGCTGAGCACCTCTGACATGTGTCTGTCATTGCTGAGCACCTCTGAGAGGTGTCTGTCATTGCTGAGCACCTCTGAGAGGTGTCTGTCGTTGCTGAGCACCTCTGAGGGGTGTCTGTCGTTGCAGAGCACCTCTGAGAGGTGTCTGTCGTTGCAGAGCACCTCTGAGATGTGTCTGTCGTTGCTGAGCACCTCTGAGAGGTGTCTGTCGTTGCAGAGCAGCTCTGAGAGGTGTCTGTCGTTGCTGAGCGCCTCTGGGGGTGTCTGTCGTTGCTGAGCACCTCTGAGAGGTGTCTGTCGTTGCAGAGCACCTCGGAGAGGTGTCTGTCGTTGCAGAGCACCTCTGAGAGGTGTCTGTCGTTGCTGAGCACCTCTGAGGGGTGTCTGTCGTTGCTGAGCACCTCTGAGAGGTGCCTTTCGTTGCAGAGCACCTCTGAGAGGTGTCTGTCGTTGCTGAGCACCTCTGAGGGGTGTCTGTCGTTGCAGAGCACCTCTGAGAGGTGTCTGTCGTTGCTGAGCACCTCTGAGAGGTGTCTGTCGTTGCTGAGCACCTCTGAGGGGTGTCTGTCGTTGCTGAGCACCTCTGAGGGGTGTCTGTCGTTGCAGAGCACCTCTGAGAGGTGTCTGTCGTTGCAGAGCACCTCCGAGAGGTGTCTGTCGTTGCTGAGCACCTCAGAGAGGTGTCTGTCGTTGCAGAGCACCTCTGAGAGGTGTCTGTCGTTGCTGAGCACCTCTGGGGGTGTCTGTCGTTGCTGAGCACCTCTGAGAGGTGTCTGTCGTTGCAGAGCACCTCTGAGAGGTGTCCGTCGTTGCTGAGCACCTCTGAGAGGTGTCTGTCGCTGCAGAGCACCTCTGAGAAGTGTCTGTCGTTGCTGAGCACCTCTGAGAGGTGTCTGTCGTTGCTGAGCACCTCTGAGAGGTGTCTGTCGTTGCAGAGCACCTCTGAGAGGTGTCTGTCGTTGCTGAGCACCTCTGAGAGGTGTCCGTCGTTGCAGAGCACCTCTGAGAGGTGTCTGTCGTTGCTGAGCACCTCTGAGGGGTGTCTGTCGTTTCAGAGCACCTCTGAGAGGTGTCCGTCGTTGCTGAGCACCTCTGAGAGGTGTCCGTCGTTGCTGAGCACCTCTGAGAGGTGTCTGTCGTTGCAGAGCACCTCTGAGAGGTGTCCGTCGTTGCAGAGCACCTCTGAGAGGTGTCCGTCGTTGCAGAGCACCTCTGACATGTGTCTGTCGTTGCTGAGCACATCTGAGAGGTGTCTGTCGTTGCTGAGCACCTCTGAGGGGTGTCTGTCGTTGCTGAGCACCTCTGAGAGGTGTCTGTCGTTGCAGAGCACCTCTGAGGGGTGTCTGTCGTTGCAGAGCACCTCTGAGAGGTGTCTGTCGTTGCAGAGCACCTCTGAGAGGTGTCTGTCGTTGCTGAGCACCTCTGAGGGGTGTCTGTCGTTGCTGAGCACCTCTGAGAGGTGCCTGTCGTTGCAGAGCACCTCTGAGAGGTGTCTGTCGTTGCTGATCACCTCTGAGGGGTGTCTGTCGTTGCTGAGCACCTCTGAGAGGTGTCTGTCGTTGCTGAGCACCTCTGAGAGGTGTCTGTCGTTGCTGAGCACCTCTGAGGGGTGTCTGTCGTTGCTGAGCACCTCTGAGAGGTGTCTGCCGTTGCTGAGCACCTCTGAGGGGTGTCTGTCGTTGCTGAGCACCTCTGAGAGGTGTCTGTCGTTGCAGAGCACCTCTGAGAGGTGTCTGCCGTTGCTGAGCACCTCTGAGGGGTGTCTGTCGTTGCTGAGCACCTCTGAGAGGTGTCTGTCGTTGCAGAGCACCTCTGAGAGGTGTCTGTCATTGCAGAGCACCTCTGAGAGGTGTCCGTCGTTGCTGAGCACCTCTGAGAGGTGTCTGTCGTTGCTGAGCACCTCTGAGAGGTGTCCGTCTTTGCTGAGCACCTCTGAGAGGTGTCTGTCGTTGCTGAGCACCTCTGACATGTGTCCGTCATTGCTGAGCACCTCTGAGAGGTGTCTGTCGTTGCAGAGCACCTCTGAGAGGTGTCTGTCGTTGCTGAGCACCTCTGAGAGGTGTCTGTCGTTACAGAGCACCTCTGAGACGTGTCTGTCGTTGCAGAGCACCTCTGAGAGGTGTCTGTCGTTGCTGAGCCCCTCTGAGAGGTGTCTGTCGTTGCAGAGCACCTCTGAGAGGTGTCTGTCGTTGCTGAGCACCTCTGAGAGGTGTCTGTCGTTGCAGAGCACCTCTGAGAGGTGTCTGTCGTTGCAGAGCACCCCTGAGAGGTGTCTGTCGTTGCAGAGCACCTCTGAGAGGTGTCTGTCGTTGCTGAGCACCTCTGAGAGGTGTCTGTCGTTGCAGAGCACCTCTGAGAGGTGTCTGTCGTTGCAGAGCACCTCTGAGAGGTGTCTGTCGTTGCTGAGCACCTCTGAGGGGTGTCTGTCGTTGCTGAGCACCTCTGAGAGGTGTCTTTCGTTGCAGAGCACCTCTGAGAGGTGTCTGTCGTTGCTGAGCACCTCTGAGGGGTGTCTGTTGTTGCTGAGCACCTCTGAAAGGTGTTTGTCGTTGCAGAGCACCTCTGAGAGGTGTCTGTCGTTGCAGAGCATCTCTGAGAGGTGTCTGTCGTTGCAGAGCACCTCTGAGAGGTGTCTGTCGTTGCAGAGCACCTCTGAGAGGTGTCTGTCGTTGCTGAGCACCTCTGAGAGATGTCTGTCGTTGCTGAGCACCTCTGAGAGGTGTCTGTCATTGCAGAGCACCTCTGAGAGGTGTCTGTCGTTGCTTAGCACCTCTGAGAGGTGTCTGTCGTTGCTGAGCTCCTCTGAGGGGTGTCTGTCGTTGCTGAGCACCTCTGAGAGGTGTCTGTCGTTGCTGAGCACATCTGAGGGGTGTCTGTCGTTGCTGAGCACCTCTGAGAGGTGTCTGTCGTTGCTGAGCACCTCTGAGAGGTGTCTGTCGTTGCAGAGCACCTCTGAGACGTGTCTGTCGTTGCAGAGCACCTCTGAGAGGTGTCTGTCGTTGCTGAGCACCTCTGACATGTGTCCGTCATTGCTGAGCACCTCTGAGAGGTGTCTGTCGTTGCAGAGCACCTCTGAGAGGTGTCCGTCGTTGCTGAGCACCTCTGAGAGGTGTCTGTCGCTGCTGAGCACCTCTGAGAGGTGTCTGTCGTTGCAGAGCACCTCTGAGACGTGTCTGTCGTTGCAGAGCACCTCTGAGAGGTGTCTGTCGTTGCTGAGCCCCTCTGAGAGGTGTCTGTCGTTGCAGAGCACCTCTGAGAGGTGTCTGTCGTTGCTGAGCACCTCTGAGAGGTGTCTGTCGTTGCAGAGCACCTCTGAGAGGTGTCTGTCGTTGCAGAGCACCCCTGAGAGGTGTCTGTCGTTGCAGAGCACCTCTGAGAGGTGTCTGTCGTTGCTGAGCACCTCTGAGAGGTGTCTGTCGTTGCAGAGCACCTCTGAGAGGTGTCTGTCATTGCAGAGCACCTCTGAGAGGTGTCTGTCGTTGCTGAGCACCTCTGAGGGGTGTCTGTCGTTGCTGAGCACCTCTGAGAGGTGTCTTTCGTTGCAGAGCACCTCTGAGAGGTGTCTGTCGTTGCTGAGCACCTCTGAGGGGTGTCTGTCATTGCTGAGCACCTCTGAAAGGTGTTTGTCGTTGCAGAGCACCTCTGAGAGGTGTCTGTCGTTGCTGAGCACCTGTGAGGGGTGTCTGTCGTTGCTGAGCACCTCTGAGAGGTGTCTGTCGTTGCAGAGCACCTCTGAGAGGTGTCTGTCGTTGCAGAGCATCTCTGAGAGGTGTCTGTCGTTGCAGAGCACCTCTGAGAGGTGTCTGTCGTTGCAGAGCACCTCTGAGAGGTGTCTGTCGTTGCTGAGCACCTCTGAGAGATGTCTGTCGTTGCTGAGCACCTCTGAGAGGTGTCTGTCGTTGCTTAGCACCTCTGAGAGGTGTCTGTCGTTGCTGAGCACCTCTGAGGGGTGTCTGTCGTTGCTGAGCACCTCTGAGAGGTGTCTGTCGTTGCTGAGCACATCTGAGGGGTGTCTGTCGTTGCTGAGCACCTCTCACACCAGAACATGGACTTCTATGGGAATTCTCAAGGGTGTATTATCAAGCCCATTATCACCGCTGTAGCAGCAGTTTTCAGCCGCTAAACCGGCGATCATTTTAACGCCGTTCTTGATAATATGCCCCTACGTTTCTCGATAATAAGCAGCTCTCCACTGCCGTCGACTTTCAGTTCAGAAAGCGGCCAGGGCAGTTTGTGCCGAGCGCTATTAATCTATTAGTGCTGTTCTCATTAGCATTGTTATTAATATTTGTATTATTTGTCATAGAATCACACTTATGTCGTGATAGGTAACGGGGAGCACCACAATTAGAATACCTCTGAGATTTTAGTGTTAATATAATGTCATCTCCGATCAAAACACCGCCGCTAATTGATGTCAGAGTTTTCAAAACATAATTAGCTGCTCGCGGCGCCACGCGAGCGTTCTCTCTTAATTATAGTTTCATGACAATTAATACGAAAGGCTGCTCTGGAAGAGGGGTGTGCCAGCCCCGGCCCTGGCACCGGGGGGAATAACAACCTATCATGTGCCCAGAGTAGAGTGCTGTGTGCGAATCTCAGGTCTGTGTGTGGGCGTGTCCAGTTAGGGTGTATACTGCGCCAGCTCTATGCCAGGCACGTGCATTGGATGGTCCCTGCGTGGGCGTGCCCAGTTACGGTGTATAATGTGCCAGCCCTATGCCAGGCATGTGCAATGGATGGTCTGTGCGTGGGCGTGCCCAGTTAGGGTGTATACTGTGCCAGCTCTATGCCAGGCACGTGCAATGGATGGTCTGTGCGTGGGCGTGCCCAGTTAGGGTGTATACTGTGCCAGCTCTATGCCAGGCACGTGCAATGGATGGTCTGTGCGTGGGCGTGCCCAGTTAGGGTGTACAGTGTGCCAGCTCTATTCCAGGCACGTGCAATGGATGGTCTCTGCGTGGGCGTGCCCAGTTAGGGTCGATAATGTACCAGCTCTATGCCAGGCACGTGCAAAGGATGGTCTGTGCGTGGGCGTGCCCAGTTAGTGTGTATAATGTGCCGGCTCTATTTCAGGCACGTGCAATGGATGGTCTGTGCGTGGGCGTGCCCAGTTAGTGTGTACACTGTGCCAGCTCTATGCCAGGCACGTGCATTGGATGGTCCCTGCGTGGGCGTGCCCAGTTAGGGTGTATAATGTGCCAGCCCTATGCCAGGCACGTGCAATGGATGGTCTCTGCATGGGCGTGCCCAGTTAGGGTGTACACTGTGCCAGCTCTATGCCAGGCATGTGCATTGGATGGTCTGTGCACGGGTGTGCCCAGTTAGTGTGTATACTGTGCCATCTCTATGCCAGGCACGTGCGGTGGATGTTCTGTGCGTGAGCGTGTCTAGTTAGGGTGTATACTGTGCCAGCTCTATGCCAGGCATATGCGGTGGATTGATTAAGGACCTGCACTGACCTCTGTAAGAGGGCAGTACAGTGACTCAGAGGCTGATGTTGGTCCCTATGCAGTGTGGGTGGGCATTGGGTGGAGGGCGTCTTGTGCCTCGTGTACATGCAGCACTGGGTGTTGGCCACCTTGTGTGGCCTAACCCATGCCCTGTGCAGACGGCCCTCGGGCACGGCCAGAGGTTGTGTTGACAACTGAGTCCCTAATATAAGCTTAACAATGGGGTCTCTGGCAGTGGGCATAGGGTGGGTCGACTAGATGCCCCTGCCCACAGGTCACAGATCCAAGCCACGCCCCGTCCTGTGAACAGAGGCATTGCACAGAGGGTATACTATTATCAGAGGCACGAGGGCACACATTGGGACGGATTTACAACGGTAACTTGCACTTTTGACAAAGTTTACACATTTCAATACGTTTACTACTTTTTGGAATTCACTGCACTTTAATATGAATTTCCACTTTAACTTACACTTTTGTAGTAAGTCCAGCACTACACATGGCCAACCACTGGTACTGCAACACCCTCCCATAGAAAACAATGGAGGTTGTGACTTACTGCAAAAGTGCAGTTTGTGAATAGCAAAAAGTAGTAAAATAAGTCAAAAGTGCAGTTTATGAATAGCATTTCACAACTTACAGTTCAGTTTGTGAAAAGCATTTGTGGTATCTATTGTGCCACTGCTGCATTGCTACAACAGGTATTACAGAGTACAGTTTATGAGGCCAATTGTATCCAGTGCATGATGGGAACACCTGTAGCAAGGCTCATGAGTTACTCAGAGGAAAATAAAAGCCACATTCTAGGAGTTATTACATTGTATTATTACAAAACCTTAAAGAGTAAGAAAAAAAGGGGCATATTATCAAGGGGGGCGATAGGCCCTTTTTGCCGGTTTAGCGGCCGTTTTCAGCCGCTAAGCGGCAAAAATTCTATTGCCCTATTATCAAGCTGTCGCTAACAGCAGTTAGCGACAGCTTGAAGGCGATAGCGAGCAGTTGGGCCCGCTTTGCATGTCAGCGATATTTATCGCTAATGACATGCAAAGTGGGCGTACTCAACCCGTTAGCGACTGAAAACAGTCGATAACATCGCTATCGCCTATTCACAAGGCTGGCGTAGCGATGGAAATATTCCCGCTATCGCCAAAAACTAACGCCTGCTCAGACCAGTTCTTAGCCATGTTATCCAATGGGAGGTGGATAACATGGCTAAGAGCATTTCGTCGCTAATGCGAGAATATCGCTTTAATCTCAGCGATTTTCTCGCATTACGTCGCTATCGCTGGATATTTTAGCGCTATGGAGAAAAACGTTGCTAATAGCATGTTTTCTCCGCTAAAATATCCAGCGATAAAAAAAAGTCGCTAAGCACATTTAGCGATAAATATCGCTATTCCTTGGTAATATGCCCCAAAGTTCCTTAAGGAAGGTTGTGGTTGTATGCTGAGATCAGTTATTAATGAATGTAATAAAAGGACTTACAAATCTGTGAAATAACACTTAATTTAAAGTGTTCTTATAGTTATGAAACAAACCGAAAACACACTGCAACTCCACAGTTATAATAAGCTGTGAATTCATAATATTCCTGACAATAGAATCCTCACTCGTGACTTCCGGATGCTTAATTCTTACGCATCTTTTCTGATGATGGAAATGCAGTCTTCCTATTCCTGTTCTGTACGGTCTCTTTAAGATTGTCTCTCTGTTGAAAGTGGTGCTGTGCCCTGAGAACTGCATTTACTGTTCATCAAGATGTCTATTAGATAGGAGTGTAAATGCAATGCCCTTGATTCTCTACATAATGGCTGTGAGGACATCTATCTGCTGACAGCGGCACTGCAGCATTTGAATCTGGGCTGTCTATGAGGACATCTAGTGGCTGTGATTGGAACTGCAGCAGCTGTTTTACTGTGAATAATCCCCATGAGGGCCTCTAAATGCGGACTATGGTACTGTGGGTTTGTATCTCATTTAATGTCTGAGTTTTCATTATAAACTCTATGAGGACATCTAGAGGCTGTGATTGGAACTGCAGCAGCTGTTTTACTGTGTATAACCCCTCTGAGGGCCTCTAGTTGCGGACTATGGTACTGTGGGTTTGTATCTCACATAATGTCTGAGATCTCTCAACCTAGATGAGGATATTCACTTGATGACAGTGGTACTGCAGCCTTGATGCTTCATGAAGTAGACGATAGTGGAGAAAGTGATGTTTATTTGTTCCGGTTCTAACAGTCATTATAAAAACATAATGAAATGTGTATTTTCTGTTAACCCTGGGCAATGGACTCCACTCTGCGAGCGGAGAATTCAGGCAAAAGAGTCAACTACTAAACTGCACCCACAAGTGCTTTGATAAAACATATAACCAATTCACAAAAGTGAACTTTGAAAATTAAAAGTATCAGCCAATGAGAGAGGTGATGATTTTGGGGTTCCCCAACCTAGGGGGAGAACCAAGCAGATGCCTTGAACACAAAGAGCACATCATGCTGAACGATTCAGTGGTGGTCCCGTCCTCTTAGGACCACCCCAAGCACAGTTATGGGAAAAAATACAATCCCAACCAAAGGCCCTGCAAAGCATTATGGGGCGAGATTAGGAGTGGGCAGTGAATATTATAGTATCCAAAATCAAAATAATTCTACAAAGAGCTGCAGTTCCACTAGTCGTTGCTAGGTGTCCCTCACCAGTCAAATGCAAGAGCATTGTAATTATTACACCAAGCTGCAGTTCAACTAGTCGTTGCCAGGTGTCCCTCAAGCCCAGCGCTGAGGATGGGGGTATACCGCAGTGTGGTAACATGAACCTGCATGAGGCCAGCTCTGAGGAGGAGGTGATACGGCAGTGTGGTAACATGAACCTGCATGAGCCCAGCTCTGAGGAGGAGGCGATACCGCAGTGTGGTAACATGAACCTGCATGAGCCCAGCTCTGAGGAGGAGGTGATACCGCAGTGTGGTAACATGAACCTGCATGAGCCCAGCTCTCAGGAGGAGGGGATACCGCAGTGTGGTAACATGAACCTGCAGGAGCCCAGCTCTGAGGAGGAGGCGATACCGCAGTGTGGTAACATGAACCAGCATGAGCCCAGCTCTGAGGAGGAGGCGATACCACAGTGTGGTAACATGAACCTGCATGAGCCCAGCTCTCAGGAGGAGGGGATACCGCAGTGTGGTAACATGAACCTGCATGAGCCCAGCTCTGAGGAGGAGGTGATACCGCAGTGTGGTAACATGAACCTGCAGGAGCCCAGCTCTGAGGAGGAGGCGATACCGCAGTGTGGTAACATGAACCAGCATGAGCCCAGCTCTGAGGAGGAGGCGATACCGCAGTGTGGTAACATGAACCTGCATGAGTCCAGCTCTCAGGAGGAGGTGATACCGCAGGGTGGTAACATGAACCTGTATGAGCCCAGCTCTGAGGAGGAGGCGATACCGCAGTGTGGTAACATGAACCAGCATGAGCCCAGCTCTGAGGAGGAGGCGATACCACAGTGTGGTAACATGAACCTGCATAAGCCCAGCTCTGAGGAGGAGGTGATACCGCAGTGTGGTAACATGAACCAGCATGAGCCCAGCTCTGAGGAGGAGGCGATACCACAGTGTGGTAACATGAACCTGCATGAGCCGAGCTCTGCTGAGGTGATACCGCAGTGTGGTAACATGAACCTGCATGAGCCCAGCTCTGAGGAGGAGGTGATACCGCAGTGTGGTAACATGAATCTGCATGAGCCCAGCTCTGAGGAGGAGGTGATACCGCAGTGTAGTAACATGAACCTGCATGAGCCCAGCTCTGAGGAGGAGGTGATACCGCAGTGTGGTAACATGAACCTGCATGAGCCCAGCTCTGAGGAGGAGGTGATACCGCAGTGTGGTAACATGAACCTGCATGAGCCCAGCTCTGAGGAGGAGGTGATACCGCAGTGTGGTAACGTGAACCTGCATGAGGCCAGCTCTGAGGAGGAGGTGATACCGCAGTGTGGTAACGTGAACCTGTATGAGCCCAGCTCTGAGGTGGAGGTGATACCTCAGTGTGGTAACATGAACCTGCATGAGCCCAGCTCTGAGGAGGAGGTGATACTGCAGTGTGGTAATATGAACCTGCATGAGCCCAGCTCTGAGGAGCAGGTGATACCGCAGTGTGGTAACATGAACCTGCATGAGCCCAGCTCTGAGGAGGAGGTGATACCGCAGTGTGGTAACATGAATCTGCATGAGCCCAGGTCTGAGGAGGAGGTGATACCGCAGTGTAGTAACATGAACCTGCATGAGCCCAGCTCTGAGGAGGAGGTGATACCGCAGTGTGGTAACATGAACCTGCATGAGCCCAGCTCTGAGGAGGAGGTGATACCGCAGTGTAGTAACATGAACCTGCATGAGCCCAGCTCTGAGGAGGAGGTGATACCGCAGTGTGGTAACATGAACCTGCATGAGCCCAGCTCTGAGGAGGAGGTGATACCGCAGTGTGGTAACATGAACCTGCATGAGCCCAGCTCTGAGGAGGAGGTGATACTGCAGTGTGGTAACATGAACCTGCATGAGCCCAGCTCTGAGGAGGAGGTGATACCGCAGTGTGGTAACGTGAACCTGCATGAGGCCAGCTCTGAGGAGGAGGTGATACCGCAGTGTGGTAACGTGAACCTGTATGAGCCCAGCTCTGAGGTGGAGGTGATACCTCAGTGTGGTAACATGAACCTGCATGAGCCCAGCTCTGAGGAGGAGGTGATACTGCAGTGTGGTAATATGAACCTGCATGAGCCCAGCTCTGAGGAGCAGGTGATACCGCAGTGTGGTAACATGAACCTGCATGAGCCCAGCTCTCAGGAGGAGGTGATACCGCAGTGTGGTAACGTGAACCTGCATGAGGCCAGCTCTCAGGAGGAGGTGATACCGCAGTGTGGTAACATGAACCTGCATGAGCCCAGCTCTGAGGAGGAGGTGATACTGCAGTGTAGTAACATGAACCTGCATGAGCCCAGCTCTGAGGAGGAGGTGATACCGCAGTGTGGTAACATGAACCTGCATGAGCCCAGCTCTGAGGAGGAGGTGATACTGCAGTGTGGTAACATGAACCTGCATGAGCCCAGCTCTGAGGAGGAGGCGATACCGCAGTGTGGTAACATGAACCTGCATGAGCCCAGCTCTGAGGAGGAGGCGATACCGCAGTGTGGTAACATGAACCTGCATGAGCCCAGCTCTGAGGAGGAGGTGATACTGCAGTGTAGTAACATGAACCTGCATGAGCCCAGCTCTGAGGAGGAGGTGATACTGCAGTGTGGTAACATGAACCTGCATGAGCCCAGCTCTGAGGAGGAGGCGATACCGCAGTGTGGTAACATGAACCTGTATGAGCCCAGCTCTGAGGAGGAGGCAGTACCGTAGTGTGGTATCATGAACCTGCATGAGCCCAGCTCTGAGGTGGAGGTGATACCTCAGTGTGGTAACATGAACCTGCATAAGCCCAGCTCTGAGGAGGAGGCGATACCGCAGTGTGGTAACATGAACCTGCATGATCCGAGCTCTGAGGAGGAGATGATACCGCAGTGTGGTAACATGAACCTGCATGATCCGAGCTCTGAGGAGGAGGTGATACCGCAGTGTGGTAACATGAACCTGCATGATCCGAGCTCTGAGGAGGAGGTGATACCGCAGTGTGGTAACATGAACCTGCATGATCCGAGCTCTGAGGAGGAGACGATACCACAGTGTGGTAGCATGAACCTGTATGAGCCCAGCTCTCAGGAGGAGGTGATACCGCAGTGTGGTAACAAGAACCTGTATGAGCCCAGCTCTGAGGAGCAGGCGATACCGCAGTGTGGTAACATGAACCTGCATGAGGCCAGCTCTGAGGAGGAGGTGATACCGCAGTGTGGTAACATGAACCTGCATGAGCCCAGCTCTGAGGAGGAGGTGATACCGCAGTCTGGTAACATGAACCTGCATGAGGCCAGCTCTGAGGAGGAGGTGATACCGCAGTGTGGTAACATGAACCTGCATGAGGCCAGCTCTGAGGAGGAGGTGATACCGCAGTGTGGTAACATGAACCTGCATGAGGCCAGCTCTGAGGAGGAGGTGATACCGCAGTGTGGTAACATGAACCTGTATGAGCCCAGCTCTGAGGTGGAGGTGATACCGCAGTGTGGTAATATGAACCTGCATGAGCCCAGCTCTGAGGAGGAGGCGATACCGCAGTGTGGTAACATGAACCTGCATGAGGCCAGCTCTGAGGAGGAGGTGATACCGCAGTGTGGTAACATGAACCTGTATGAGCCCAGCTCTGAGGAGGAGGTGATACCGCAGTGTGGTAACATGAACTTGCAGGAGCCCAGCTCTGAGAAGGAGGTGATACCGCAGTGTGGTAACATGAACCAGCATGAGCCCAGCTCTGAGAAGGAGGTGATACCGCAGTGTGGTAACATGAACCAGCATGAGCCCAGCTCTGAGAAGGAGGTGATACCTCAGTGTGGTAACATGAACCTGTATGAGACCAGCTCTGAGGAGGAGGCGATACCGCAGTGTGGTAACATGAACCTGTATGAGCCCAGCTCTGAGGAGGAGGTGATACCGCAGTGTGGTAACATGAACCTGCATGAGCCCAGCTCTCAGGAGGAGGTGATACCGCAGTGTGGAAACATAACCTGCATGAGCCCAGCTCTGAGGAGGAGGTGATACCGTAGGGTGGTAACATGAACCTGCATGAGCCCAGCTCTGAGGAGGAGGTGATACCACAGTGTGGTAACATGAACCTGCATGAGCCAAGCTTTGCTGAGGTGATACGGCAGTGTGGTAACATGAACCTGCATGAGCCCAGCTCTGAGGAGGAGGTGATACCGCAGTGTGGTAACATGAACCTGCATGAGCCCAGCTCTGAGGAGGAGGCGATACCGCAGTGTGGTAACATGAACCTGTATGAGCCCAGCTCTGAGGAGGAGGCAGTACCGTAGTGTGGTAACATGAACCTGCATGAGGCCAGCTCTGAGGAGGAGGTGATACCGCAGTGTGGTAACATGAACCTGTATGAGCCCAGCTCTGAGGTGGAGGTGATACCTCAGTGTGGTAACATGAACCTGCATGAGCACAGCTCTGAGGAGGAGGTGATACTGCAGTGTGGTAATATGAACCTGCATGAGCCCAGCTCTGAGGAGCAGGTGATACCGCAGTGTGGTAACATGAACCTGCATGAGCCCAGCTCTGAGGAGGAGGTGATACCGCAGTGTGGTAACATGAATCTGCATGAGCCCAGCTCTGAGGAGGAGGTGATACCGCAGTGTAGTAACATGAACCTGCATGAGCCCAGCTCTGAGGAGGAGGTGATACCGCAGTGTGGTAACATGAACCTGCATGAGCCCAGCTCTGAGGAGGAGGTGATACCGCAGTGTAGTAACATGAACCTGCATGAGCCCAGCTCTGAGGAGGAGGTGATACCGCAGTGTGGTAACATGAACCTGCATGAGCCCAGCTCTGAGGAGGAGGTGATACCGCAGTGTGGTAACATGAATCTGCATGAGCCCAGCTCTGAGGAGGAGGTGATACCGCAGTGTAGTAACATGAACCTGCATGAGCCCAGCTCTGAGGAGGAGGTGATACCGCAGTGTGGTAACATGAACCTGCATGAGCCCAGCTCTGAGAAAGAGGCGATACCGCAGTGTGGTAACATGAACCTGTATGAGCCCAGCTCTGAGGAGGAGGCAGTACCGTAGTGTGGTAACATGAACCTGCATGAGCCCAGCTCTGAGGAGGAGGCGATACCGCAGTGTGGAAACATCAACCTGCATGAGCCCAGCTGTGAGGAGGAGGTGATACCGCAGTGTAGTAACATGAACCTGCATGAGCCCAGCTCTGAGGAGGAGGTGATACTGCAGTGTGGTAACATGAACCTGCATGAGCCCAGCTCTGAGGAGGAGGTGATACCGCAGTGTGGTAACATGAACCTGCATGAGCCCAGCTCTGAGGAGGAGGTGATACCGCAGTGTGGTAACATGAACCTGCATGAGCCCAGCTCTGAGGAGGAGGTGATACTGCAGTGTAGTAACATGAACCTGCATGAGCCCAGCTCTGAGGAGGAGGTGATACCGCAGTGTGGTAACATGAACCTGCATGAGCCCAGCTCTGAGGAGGAGGCGATACCGCAGTGTGGTAACATGAACCTGTATGAGCCCAGCTCTGAGGAGGAGGCAGTACCGTAGTGTGGTAACATGAACCTGCATGAGCCCAGCTCTGAGGTGGAGGTGATACCTCAGTGTGGTAACATGAACCTGCATAAGCCCAGCTCTGAGGAGGAGGTGATACTGCAGTGTGGTAATATGAACCTGCATGAGCCCAGCTCTGAGGAGGAGGCGATACCGCAGTGTGGTAACATGAACCTGCATGATCCGAGCTCTGAGGAGGAGATGATACCGCAGTGTGGTAACATGAACCTGCATGATCCGAGCTCTGAGGAGGAGGTGATACCGCAGTGTGGTAACATGAACCTGCATGATCCGAGCTCTGAGGAGGAGACGATACCACAGTGTGGTAGCATGAACCTGTATGAGCCCAGCTCTCAGGAGGAGGTGATACCGCAGGGTGGTAACATGAACCTGTATGAGCCCAGCTCTGAGGAGGAGGCGATACCGCAGTGTGGTAACATGAACCAGCATGAGCCCAGCTCTGAGGAGGAGGCGATACCACAGTGTGGTAACATGAACCTGCATAAGCCCAGCTCTGAGGAGGAGGTGATACCGCAGTGTGGTAACATGAACCAGCATGAGCCCAGCTCTGAGGAGGAGGCGATACCACAGTGTGGTAACATGAACCTGCATGAGCCGAGCTCTGCTGAGGTGATACCGCAGTGTGGTAACATGAACCTGCATGAGGCCAGCTCTGAGGAGGAGGTGATACCGCAGTGTGGTAACATGAACCTGTATGAGCCCAGCTCTGAGGTGGAGGTGATACCGCAGTGTGGTAACATGAACCTGCAGGAGCCCAGCTCTGAGGAGGAGGCGATACCGCAGTGTGGTAACATGAACCTGCATGAGCCCAGCTCTGAGGAGGAGGCGATACCGCAGTGTGGTAACATGAACTTGCAGGAGCCCAGCTCTGAGAAGGGGTGATACCTCAGTGTGGTAACATGAACCAGCATGAGCCCAGCTCTGAGAAGGAGGTGATACCGCAGTGTGGTAACATGAACCAGCATGAGCCCAGCTCTGAGAAGGAGGTGATACCTCAGTGTGGTAACATGAACCTGTATGAGACCAGCTCTGAGGAGGAGGCGATACCGCAGTGTGGTAACATGAACCTGTATGAGCCCAGCTCTGAGGAGGAGGTGATACCGCAGTGTGGTAACATGAACCTGCATGAGCCCAGCTCTCAGGAGGAGGTGATACCGCAGTGTGGAAACATAACCTGCATGAGCCCAGCTCTGAGGAGGAGGTGATACCGTAGGGTGGTAACATGAACCTGCATGAGCCCAGCTCTGAGGAGGAGGTGATACCGCAGTGTGGTAACATGAACCAGCATGAGCCCAGCTCTCAGGAGGAGGTGATACCTCAGTGTGGTAACATGAACCTGCATGAGCCCAGCTCTGAGGAGGAGGTGTGGTAACATGAACCTGCATGATCCGAGCTCTGAGGAGGAGGCGATACCACAGTGTGGTAACATGAACCTGCATGAGCCCAGCTCTGAGGAGGAGGCGATACCACAGTGTGGTAACATGAACCTGCATGAGCCCAGCTCTGAGGAGGAGGTGATACCGCAGTGTGGAAACATGAACCTGCATGAGCCCAGCTCTCAGGAGGAGGTGATACCGCAGTGTGGTAACATGAACCTGCATGAGCCCAGCTCTGAGGAGGAGGTGATACCGCAGTGTGGTAACATGAACCTGCATGAGCCCAGCTCTGAGGAGGAGGTGATACCGCAGTGTGGTAACATGAACCTGCATGAGGCCAGCTCTGAGGAGGAGGTGATACCGCAGTGTGGTAACGTGAACCTGTATGAGCCCAGCTCTGAGGTGGAGGTGATACCGCAGTGTGGTAACATGAACCTGCATGAGCCCAGCTCTGAGGAGCAGGTGATACCGCAGTGTGGTAACATGACCCTGCATGAGCCCAGCTCTGAGGATGAGGTGATACCTCAGTGTGGTAACATGAACCTGCAGGAGCCCAGCTCTGAGGGGGGGTGATACCGCAGTGTGGTAACATGAACCTGCATGAGCCAAGCTCTGAGGAGGAGGTGATACGGCAGTGTGGTAACATGAACCTGCATGAGCCCAGCTCTGAGGAGGAGGTGATACCGCAGTGTGATAACATGAACCTGCATGAGCCCAGCTCTCAGGAGGAGGTGATACCGCAGTGTGGTAACATGAACCTGCATGAGCCCAGCTCTGAGGAGGAGGTGATACCGCAGTGTGGTAACATGAACCTGTATGAGACCAGCTCTGAGGAGGAGGCGATACCGCAGTGTGGTAACATGAACCTGCATGAGCCCAGCTCTCAGGAGGAGGTGATACCGCAGTGTGGTAACATGAACCTGCATGAGCCCAGCTCTCAGGAGGAGGTGATACCGCAGTGTGGTAACATGAACCTGCATAAGCCCAGCTCTGAGGAGGAGGTGATACCGCAGTGTGGTAACATGAACCTGCATGAGCCCAGCTCTGAGGAGGAGGTGATACGGCAGTGTGGTAACATGAACCTGCATGAGCCCAGCTCTGAGGAGGAGGTGATACCGCAGTGTGGAAACATAACCTGCATGAGCCCAGCTCTGAGGAGGAGGTGATACCGTAGGGTGGTAACATGAACCTGCATGAGCCCAGCTCTGAGGGGGAGGCGATACCGCAGTGTGGTAACATGAACCTGCATGATCCCAGCTCAGAGGAGGAGGTGATACCGCAGTGTGGTAACATGAACCTGCATGAGCCCAGCTCTGAGGAGGAGGTGATACCGCAGGGTGGTAACATGAACCTGCATAAGCCCAGCTCTGAGGAGGAGGTGTTACTGCAGTGTGGTAACATGAACCTGCATGAGCCCAGCTCTGAGGAGGAGGTGATACCGCATGGTGGTAATATGAACCTGCATGAGCCCAGCTCAGAGGAGGAGGTGATACCGCAGTGTGGTAACGTGAACCTGCATGAGCCCAGCTCTGAGGAGGAGGTGATACCGCAGTGTGGTAACATGAAACTGCATGAGCCCAGCTCAGAGGAAGAGGTGATACCACAGTGTGGTAACATGAACCCGCATGAGCCCAGCTCTGAGGAGGAGGTGATACCACAGTGTGGTAACATGAACCTGCATGAGCCCAGCTCAGAGGAAGAGGTGATACCGCAGTGTGGTAACATGAACCTGCATGAGCCCAGCTCTGAGGAGGAGGTGATACCACAGTGTGGTAACATGAACCCGCATGAGCCCAGCTCTGAGGAGGAGGTGATACCACAGTGTGGTAACATGAACCTGCATGAGCCCAGCTCAGAGGAAGAGGTGATACCGCAGTGTGGTAACATGAACCTGCATGAGCCCAGCTCTGAGGAAGAGGTGATACCACAGTGTGGTAACATGAACCCGCATGAGCCCAGCTCTGAGGAGGAGGTGATACCACAGTGTGGTAACATGAACCTGCATGAGCCCAGCTCAGAGGAAGAGGTGATACCGCAGTGTGGTAACATGAACCTGCATGAGCCCAGCTCTCAGGAGGAGGTGATACCGCAGGGTGGTAACATGAAACTGCATGAGCCCAGCTCAGAGGAAGAGGTGATACCACAGTGTGGTAACATGAAGCTGCAGGAGCCCAGCTCTGAGGAGGAGGTGATAGCGCAGGGTGGTAATATGAACCTGCATGAGCCCAGCTCTGAGGAGGAGGTGATACCGCAGTGTGGTAACACGAACCTGCATGAGCCCAGCTCTGAGGAGGAGGTGATACTGCAGGGTGGTAATATGAACCTGCATGAGCCCAGCTCTGAGGAGGATCTGATACTGCAGTGTGGTAACATGAACCTGCATGAGCCAAGCTCTGAGGAGGAGGTGATACCGCAGTGTGGTAACATGAACCTGCATGAGCCCAGCTCTGAGGAGGAGGTGATACCGCAGTGTGGTAACATGAACCTGCATGAGCCCAGCTCTCAGGAGGAGGTGATACCACAGTGTGGTAACATGAACCTGTATGAGCCCAGCTCTGAGGAGGAGGCGATACCACAGTGTGGTAACATGAACCTGCATGATCCGAGCTCTGAGGAGGAGATGATACCGCAGTGTGGAAACATAACCTGCATGAGCCCAGCTCTGAGGATGAGGTGATACCTCAGTGTGGTAACATGAACCTGCATGAGCCCAGCTCTGAGGAGGAGGTGATACCGCAGCCTGGTAACATGAACCTGCATGAGCCCAGCTCTGAGGAGGAGGTGATACCGCAGTGTGGTAACATGAACCTGCATGAGCCCAGCTCTGAGGAAGAGGTGATACCTCAGTGTGGTAACATGAACCTGCATGAGCCCAGCTCTGAGGAGGAGGTGATACCCCAGCCTGGTAACATGAACCTGCATGAGCCCAGCTCTGAGGAAGAGGTGATACCGCAGTGTGGTAACACGAACCTGCATGAGCCCAGCTCTAAGGAGGAGGTGATACGGCAGTGTGGTAACATGAACCTGCATGAGCCCAGCTCTGAGGAGGAGGTGATACGGCAGTGTGGTAACATGAACCTGCATGAGCCCAGCTCTGAGGAGGAGGTGATACGGCAGTGTGGTAACATGAACCTGCATGAGCCCAGCTCTGAGGAGGAGGTGATACGGCAGTGTGGTAACATGAACCTGCATGAGCCCAGCTCTGAGGAGGAGGTGATACCGCAGTGTGGAAACATGAACCTGCATGAGGCCAGCTCTGAGGAGGAGGTGATACCGCAGTGTGGTAACATGAACCTGCCTGAGCCCAGCTCAGAGGAGGAGGTGATACCGCAGTGTGGTAACATGAACCTGCAGGAGCCCAGCTCTGAGGAGGAGGCGATACCGCAGTGTGGTAACATGAACCAGCATGAGCCCAGCTCTGAGGAGGAGGTGATACCACAGTGTGGTAACATGAACCTGCATGAGCCCAGCTCTGAGGAGGAGGTGATACCGCAGTGTGGTAACATGAACCTGCATGAGCCCAGCTCTGAGGAGGAGGTGATACCGCAGTGTGGTAACATGAACCTGCATGAGCCCAGCTCTGAGGCAGAGGTGATACCGCAGTGTGGTAACATGAACCCGCATGAGCCCAGCTCTGAGGAGGAGGTGATACCACAGTGTGGTAACATGAACCTGCATGAGCCCAGCTCAGAGGAAGAGGTGATACCGCAGTGTGGTAACATGAACCCGCATGAGCCCAGCTCTGAGGAGGAGGTGATACCACAGTGTGGTAACATGAACCCGCATGAGCCCAGCTCTGAGGAGGAGGTGATACCACAGTGTGGTAACATGAACCTGCATGAGCCCAGCTCAGAGGAAGAGGTGATACCGCAGTGTGGTAACATGAACCTGCATGAGCCCAGCTCTGAGGAAGAGGTGATACCACAGTGTGGTAACATGAACCCGCATGAGCCCAGCTCTGAGGAGGAGGTGATACCACAGTGTGGTAACATGAACCTGCATGAGCCCAGCTCAGAGGAAGAGGTGATACCGCAGTGTGGTAACATGAACCTGCATGAGCCCAGCTCTCAGGAGGAGGTGATACCGCAGGGTGGTAACATGAAACTGCATGAGCCCAGCTCAGAGGAAGAGGTGATACCACAGTGTGGTAACATGAAGCTGCAGGAGCCCAGCTCTGAGGAGGAGGTGATAGCGCAGGGTGGTAATATGAACCTGCATGAGCCCAGCTCTGAGGAGGAGGTGATACCGCAGTGTGGTAACACGAACCTGCATGAGCCCAGCTCTGAGGAGGAGGTGATACCGCAGGGTGGTAACATGAACCTGTATGAGCCCAGCTCTGAGGAGGAGGTGATACTGCAGTGTGGTAACATGAACCTGCATGAGCCCAGCTCTGAGGAGGAGGTGATACCGCAGGGTGGTAACATGAACCTGTATGAGCCCAGCTCTGTGGAGGAGGTGATACCGCAGTGTGGTAACACGAACCTGCATGAGCCCAGCTCTGAGGAGGAGGTTATACCGCAGGGTGGTAACATGAACCTGTATGAGCCCAGCTCTGAGGAGGAGGTGATACCGCAGTGTGGTAACATGAACCTGTATGAGCCCAGCTCTGAGGAGGAGGTGATACTGCAGGGTGGTAATATGAACCTGCATGAGCCCAGCTCTGAGGAGGATCTGATACTGCAGTGTGGTAACATGAACCTGCATGAGCCAAGCTCTGAGGAGGAGGTGATACCGCAGTGTGGTAACATGAACCTGCATGAGCCCAGCTCTCAGGAGGAGGTGATACCACAGTGTGGTAACATGAACCTGCATGAGGCCAGCTCTGAGGAGGAGGTGATACCGCAGGGTGGTAACATGAACCTGCATGAGCCCAGCTCTGAGGAGGAGGTGATACCGCAGTGTGGTAACATGAACCTGCATGAGCCCAGCTCTCAGGAGGAGGTGATACCACAGTGTGGTAACATGAACCTGCATGAGCCCAGCTCTGAGGAGGAGGCGATACGGCAGTGTGGTAACATGAACCTGCATGAGCCTAGCTCTGAGGAGGAGGCGATACCACAGTGTGGTAACATGAACCTGCATGATCCGAGCTCTGAGGAGGAGATGATACCGCAGTGTGGAAACATAACCTGCATGAGCCCAGCTCTGAGGATGAGGTGATACCTCAGTGTGGTAACATGAACCTGCATGAGCCCAGCTCTGAGGAGGAGGTGATACCGCAGCCCGGTAACATGAACCTGCATGAGCCCAGCTCTGAGGAGGAGGTGATACCGCAGTGTGGTAACATGAACCTGCATAAGCCCAGCTCTGAGGAAGAGGTGATACCGCAGTGTGGTAACATGAACCTGCATGAGCCCAGCTCTGAGGAGGAGGTGATACCCCAGCCTGGTAACATGAACCTGCATGAGCCCAGCTCTGAGGAAGAGGTGATACCGCAGTGTGGTAACACGAACCTGCATGAGCCCAGCTCTAAGGAGGAGGTGATACGGCAGTGTGGTGTGGTAAATAAATAAATAATACCCTGTTTTTGAATGCATAAATGAATAACAGATAGCTCAATAAATAAGAGTCAAAATTCGAGGTAGTAGGAGTTTTGCAGGTTTATTACAGCATAAAGGACAGGAACAGGACAACCTGCATAGGAATAGGATGGCAGGGCCCAGCAGCGCTGCTGGTGTCAGGATCGGGACAAGGGGAACGGATGACTTCTTTTAATAACAGTGCATTAGCATATATACATAACGCAAACACATAGCATTACATTGCAGTAGGCGTAGCAGTGGGTGGAGCAGAAGGTGTGACGCGTAGCAGTCGCGAAAGATAAGGGTGAAAAAGAGGTGTAACGGGGCGTATACATAGACATGTGATGCAAACGTAACAGAATATGTCATGAATGGGGCGGAAACCATGGAGGGGGCTACCTGAGGAGCCGGGACCTCTAACCTGATGGTGCGCGCAAACTGGCAATGACGTATCACTAGGAGAAGCTGGGGGCTATGAACTCTGTGCTAGGAGCAGAGACTGAAGTCTAGAGAGTCAGGGCGACATGTACCTAAACAGTATCTAGTATCTGATGTTTAGAGAACATGTTGATATAAACTAGAAGTCAGGAGGGGAAAGGCTAACTTGATTCTAAGACTGGACCATGCATTATTCTACATGTAGTGCGTGATGAAGAATATTAAATGACCATTAAATGCAGTATTTCTCTAACGTGGAGACGTGAAGGCTAGACAATGACGGAAACTATTGATGCAGTTCAGTAGCTTAGGAATGCAGAGAAGGAGGACTGAACTGATAACTGGAACTATAACATACTTTTGGCAGACTCAGAGGCAGAGCCAGGCTGGACCGGGCACTGCAAGGCAGGAAGTAAGTGAAGGGTCGAGGATACAGGTGGGGGCTGTATCGCTCCTCAGCGAGGTTTCAGGAGACAGGAGCTGAATCTGGTGTCCAGGCCCTTTTGAGGCCTAGAAACGGGGACTTTATAATGGAATAACGTACACACTGAGAAACGTGGCAACGTAGCTTTACATAGGCCTGATATTCGTAGTATTCACGAGGACTGGAAACTGGCATATTAGAGATGGACACAACTATAATTGCGTCATTAATCGAACATGGGGAATGCATATGCATATTTAATCATGCACACATAACATATGATGGATGACACGTAGGGACACAGAACATGGCAAAATTTACTTTTCCACATTCCCTCCTTGTCACTACGTTTCCATCAGGAAACATCAATATTCATGATACCATCTATCATTTCATACAGTATCATTTGCTCGTCTCGAATTATCCTGGAACGGGATTTAGAACGGGGCTTGGGACTAGGAATACAAGAGGTAGCACAAATGCCGCAAATCGCAGGGCCACATTGTATACAGAGGCAGCAGCTGAATATGATCGCTACTGCAATACCTAGGAAGGACAATATTTTCCATCCCCATGCGGAAATTATATTCCAGAACCAACCGGACCATGTCCAGGTGCCTGGATCTTGGTGTAACAGATGGGCAATTTTATGGAGTCTGGTTATAGCTGAATAAACAGACGGCGCGTTATTTGGAATGATAATGCAGCAACTAGATCCGATGACTCTACAGGCCCCGCCCCTATCGGCCAGTATGACGTCAAGGACGAGACGATTCTGTAAAACGACAAATCTCATAGCAGATTGCTCTTCGGTTAAGTTACCTAGAGCAGAGGCAGTCTCATTTACTACAGCTTCAAGAGTTCTTGTTAACCTACGGATTAGCTTACTATTCTGGATAGGTCCTATAAAGAAAAAGAAACCTCTGTTGAAATATGTATACTGTTCTAGAGCAGTTTCAGTATAATCGACAATTGGGGACTCCCTTTTATGTCTAATGTGTACTAGATGTGTATTTCTATGATAATCAGGTGGGGCTAGGAAAACAGGTGGCAGTAGGAAGGCAATGTAACAGGTTCCCTCCCAATCGAGGGGCAGACGAACATATGCAGTTTGACCACAAATAAAATAAGAATGACGTGAAGCTTTAAAGATAGATTTCCCACTGTCACTATACTTGACAATAGTAGTACAATCACTATGTCCTACATGTACAGAACCATAATTTCGGACACATAATTCGCCTTTGACTGGTAGTACTGAAATAGCAGGTAAGTCTGGAGTAGTATCAGACTGAACATTCAAGACCATAAAATTCGAAGAATAATTACCTAAATTATATACTTCATTTTCTAGATCTAAGCCTGTTCTGTGGGGGAGACCTTGCTTGTCTGGGAAACATGTACTGTTAAGAAAAGACATATCTGTTGAGGATGACGTTAACGTGGACCATGCTCCACACGAACCATTATGTGAAAATGGATAAGGAAAAAGTGGCAGAACTCCCTTCGGTATCTGGAAAGGGGGGAGTCGACCACACACCCAACAATTAGTGGCATTGCTGGTCTGATGTGAGTAATGTAACATGCGGATGAATGAGTTATTTCGCATAGCGAGGCGGTAAGAGAGTTCATGAGGAGGCAGATCACTAAACGTGTGCTCTACTGTAGCATTAGCAGACTTATTTACATGAAGGACTGGGAAATACAAGAAAAATGCATAACTGGTGCAGGAAATCATAATGCTGAGAAACAATATGAAACATAGAAAAATGATACATCGGATTGAGTTTTGACTAACTCTCTCACTATGGGGGTCTATTTTATACATGTCAGAAACAGTCTAACCGTTTCACCTAGGGGAGGACTTAGACAATCAAACTGACTGACTTATTTTACTAGACCGGAGTTTTAGTTTATACTCCTGTTGCGGAGTTTTCTCTAACAGGGGAGGGTTTGTAGCAATGTCTTTTGCGGGACAGTCCTTGAGAACAATGCTTTGGCAATCCTTCAAATCCTGGGAAATGTTCTTTAAGACGGGTTTCAGTCCATTAAACTGTTTTACATGAGAAAGGTGCACCCAGCCTTTGCGACCTTCCAACTTCACGGCTGTACGGGTGGTGAGGAGGACCTGTCGGGGCTCTTTCCAGCGAGGCTCCAGCGGACTTGATCTGTCAAAATTCCTCACCAATACCATGGATCCTGGAACGATTTCATGCGGTGCCACCTCGGTATTGTCTGGAAATGCGGCGGCAACCTGTGAACGACATGAGTTGAGGGCAGACATCAAGGAAGCTAGGTAATCTGTCAGCATATTACTTGAAACATCGGTAATACTTCGGGGTCTAGGAGTACCCCACATGTTAGGGGGGCGGCCGAATACGACCTCGTACGGGGACAGACCTGATCTGGAATGTGCGACCATGCGCATATAAAATAAAGCGACTGGCAGAGCTACTAGCCAGTCCACACCTTTCTCTTTACACACTTTGGCGATACGGATTTTCAGAGTCTGATTATGTCTCTCTACAAGACCGGCTGCTTCAGGATGGCGTACACAATGAAACTTCCACTGGTACCCTAACAACAGGGAAACATGTTTCATCAACTCAGATGAGAATGGTTGACCGTTATCAGAATATACGACTCTAGGGAGTCCATAACGGGGGAAGAACTCACGAACCAACTGCTTGGCAGTGGTCGCGGCTGTGTAATCTGGGACTGGATATGCTTCTGTCCACCTGGACAAAGCGCATACAACTACAAGAACATACTTGAAACCTCGACATCGCTCCATCTGAATATAATCCATCTGGAGGACTTCAAAAGGGTGGTCAGGGGGCTGGAATCCACCTTGTTCCACCGGGACACTTTTACCTGGATTAAACTGACAACATATCATACAGGTACGGACTTTCTGCTTGGCTGCAGCTCGTAAATGCTTGTTGAACCAAATGTTCTGGATACTGTCTAACATAGCTTTTTCTCCTAAATGTGCTGGACTATGTGCGGTATTAATAATGACTTGAACCATAGAGTCGGGGAGAAACCATGTGGCTCTACCCTTCGTTAACCATCCTTGATCTGTCTGGACCCCTCCTTGTTCGGACCATTTCTTGATTTCTTCAGGAGTAGCATGTAACTGGATATCTATGACATCTTGTGTAGGGTCCTTAACTGTCATACATGTAGTCGGATCTGGATTATGTGTCTGTGTCGGATTAACTTGAATGTCTGGAGTCTGTGCTGTAAGCTTGGCTGTGCGATCTGCTAAATCGTTACCTTGAGAAATGGTGTCAGTAACTTTCGTATGTGCTTTGCACTTCATGATAGCGATAGATGTCGGTAAATGTATGGCATTTAACAGAGCTTGAATAAGGAGACCATGCTGAATCTTGGTTCCATGAGAAGTCGTGAAACCTCTCTCCTGCCAGAGCACTCCGAAGTCGTGTACAACTCCAAATGCGTAACGTGAATCTGTGTAAACATTAACTTTCAAGTTCTTGGCGTGTATGCAGGCTTGGGTCAGAGCAACTAGCTCTGCTGCTTGAGCGGACAGGGTATCAATACGGTGTGTTTCAATAACTTCAGTGTCAGTAGTCACTGCATACGCGGCGACTAGTTCTCCTGTACTAGTTCTCATACATGAACCGTCCACATAAAGTGTCAGGTCGGGGTCTGGTAACGGAGTGTCCGTCAGATCTTGTCTTGGCTTTGTCGTAATGTTAACTACTTCCACACAGTCATGTGTGGCAGAATTCGAAGTAACTGATGGTAATAATGTAGCAGGATTCAGGATGTTGCAGCGTCTGATTTCTATGTGTGGCTGGAACAGTGTCAATTCATAACCTGTTAAACGTGCAATTGTCAAGTGCTGAGTCTGTGTTCGGTTTAAAAGAACTTCCACGGAATGTGGAACTTGTACTGTCAAGGAGTGTCCTAAGACTATGGAATCACTTTGTCTGATAGCTAGTGCTGTGGCTGCAACTGACTTGAGGCACGCAGGCAGAGCCTGGGCTACAGGATCTAATGTGCTCGAAAAATAAGCACAGGGCTTGTATTGTCCTGCTTGATCTTGTGTGAGAACAGATAATGCTGTACCTTCGCGTTCAGTAACGAAAAGTGTAAAAGGCTTACTGTAGTTCGGTGTAGCTAGAACTGGAGCTTGGCATAGGGCTTTCTTTAACTCATTGAAACTAAGTGTATGTTCAGATGTCCAAGGGAGGACAGTCGATACGGCTGCCTCCTGTGTCGTTAACTGTATCAGTGGCTTGGCTAGAAATGCATACTGAGGAATCCATTGTCTGCAGTAAGAAGTGAGGCCGATAAAAGCACGTACCTCCTTCTGGGTCTTGGGCTGAGGAAGACTCGCTATTAACTGGATACGGTCTGGTGTCAACTGCCTACCCCTCTTGGACAGCAAGTGTCCTAAGTAGACCACTTGCTGGACACAGAATTGAAGCTTAGAAGGGGATACCTTGTGCCCCATCTCGGCTAGGAAATACAAGACTGTAAGGGATGCTTGCTCGCAAGCACGTTCAGAACGGGCTGTGATCAGTAGATCATCGACATACTGGAGCAGGGCAGTGTCAGTTGGCATGTGAATGTTGTCTAGTTGTCTCTTGAGTGCTTGACTGTAAATACTAGGACTTTCTGTGAAACCTTGAGGAGCTCGTGTGAACATATAGCTCCTTCCATTTAAACAAAATCCGAAAAGGAACTGGCTGTCTGGATGAATAGGAACACTGAAAAATGCGTTCTTGAGGTCTATGACAGTGAAGAACGTGGCTTCGGAATCAATGGCCGTTAATAGGGAAGAGATGTCTGGGACAACTGGGTACTGCGGAATAATACATTTATTAAGCTCTCGTAGGTCAATCACTAATCGATATACTGGGGGTGCATTTGGATCAGTACGTTTCATGACTGGAATGATCGGAGAATTACATACATTGGAGTCAGTTTCTACAACCACTCCTTGAGCAATAAGCTCGTCAATAATTTTGGATAAGGCTGCTACAGCCTCAGGTGGCAATCTGTACTGTCTGATTCGTGGTAACACTACACCTGGCTTGAGAGTCACACGATAGGGTGTGATTTGCATGTAACCTACATCAGTTGGACCTTGCGCCCATAAGTGCTGCGGAACATTAGACAGTCTTGAATCAAAATCTCGTAATACATAGTGACCCTTAAAGTCACGTAGGAACAATCGTATTCCCTCTGGGGAACAGCATATAACTGCACCCAACTCTTTCAGTGTTTTAATGCCTAATAGATTTTCTGGACATGACTTAGTAAGTAACAGATCAGTAGTGCGGGACAATGGACCTACTTCTAGAGTAACTGGCTTTGAAATCTCATTTACGATAGGTTTTCCTGAAAATCCAAGGGAAACATTTCTTGAGCCTGAGAGCGGAGCCCCTGGAACTTCGGCGTGACTAATTGTGGTCCTACTTGCCCCTGTATCAATCAAAAACTTTCTGTCTTTCCCTAATACTTGGCTGTGAACATAGGGACCTTCTTGATCTACAGGTATCTCGATGAGAGGCAAGCCTACCTCCCTCTCTAGGCTGTTTCATGAATACTGCTGGTACTCTGGATACTCAGACTGTGCATACTGGTACATCTGCTGTGTGACGTGCTGTGTTGCAGCAATAGGCTGCGGTGCTGTAACTGTCTGTGGTGCATTCTGTGGCTGAGGAATCTGTGAAACTTGTTCTTGTCTAGGCGGACGTGGTCTTTCTTTAGTCTTACCAGTAGCTATGTTGTGTTTCAGAACTGCACACTCATTTATAAAATGACCTGGCTGTTTACAATAATTGCAGTTCCCTTTAACGGGAGCTGCAGGATGACTGGCTTGATTCGGACCCCTCTTCTGACTGTCTTGAGGAACAGATTGTGCAACTAGTACTTTCATCTTCGTGTCTTTCATACGTTTTCTTTCGTGTTCTTGTTCTTCTCTGATTCTATTCTGGTGGTATTGAAGCATCTGCAACATCTGGGACGGGGTATTAGCTTGCCAGGTACTTTCGACTTTCAGAACTCGATTTTTAATTTGTGGGCTTGAATTCTCGACTAATTTAGTAACAAAAAGGTGAGGGTATGACTCACTACTCGTCTTGAGGCCACTGTTGATGCTAAAACATTTTTCAAATCTAGAATAAAAATCACTAATATCTTCGTCTTGTTTCTGTTTACAGGCTGAGATTGCATCCCAGTCTTCTTTTCTAGTTGTCAATAATCTGGGTAAAACTTGTATTAATAATTCTGGTAATTCTTTACATTTCGCTCCAAGACCGGTACCTGGTACTCGTGCCTTGTCTTCAGCTTCTAGAACTGCCCAATCGATCTTTTTCTCTCCCACCTCCCATTCTTTTTCCTTGAGCTTTTCATACACCCCTGCGGGCAGCAGAACCTTTAACATTTTGATTATATCTGGATACGTGTATTCTCCCATACGGAGCATGTCTTTTAATTCTCTATGGAACCCTGCTGGATCTTTGTCATGACAGGGAATTAATTTCTTCATCTCGAGGAGTTCCATCTTTGTAATCGGAGTGTAAACAAACACTCGTTCTAGTTCGCCACCCGTTCCTCTAACTGGGTGGACTTCTCGTAACGGATTCTGTCTCTCCATGTAAAATGGTTTACTTTCTGGGGGTGAGACATGAACAAAATGCGGGTTCAGAAACGTTCTATATTTGTGACGCTGTTCTAGAATGACACTAATTAAGTCGGTACCTAAACCTTTCCATCTATACTGGAGTAACTCGTTCAGGATATCATGTAACGGACCTGGATCAGAGTGTTGACCCTCATATAAAGTAATGAGGTGCTGAATCATATACATACCCACCAGTCGTTGTTCGGCTGGGGGCATTTTCAGAAACATTTGTGCCACTATTTCGTCTGGAAAAGTGATAGAATCAGTAATCCATCGGACTGCTGATCGGGCTAGTTCTTGTTCATGCATGGTACTTAACTCACTGTAACCGATTCGTGATTTCAGAATGTGATCGGTAGCTTGAAACACTTGTTCTAGTGAACCTTGTTCTGGTGCTGGAGAATGAAAAATAGACTTGTGTTCTAGGCGTAAATGGCGATCTGGAAATCTAGATTTTCCTACATACGCTATTCTGGCGGGATTCTCGTCGTCTATCTCTTCAGTATCAGAGTTACTTTCTTTCTCGCTTACTTGTGCTGCTTTACGTTGTTCGTGTATCTTTATTATTTCTCTACGGATTTTCTTGTACATACTCTCCATAGCACCGACGGTCTTGTGCTTACCCTCGGCTATGTTATCACTCCACCTTGTCAGGATTTTCATTTCGGCCGGATCTTTAGACGGGTAATCTTGTTCTCTTATTAGACAGTTAATCAGAAACTTTAATATCATGAGCTGGATCTCGGCTTTCCTTTGAGACATGGCCTCGCTAATGCTTTCTGGATCATCCCCTGTACGGATGAAACGATATATTCTGTCTAGATCTTCTTTCATATTCGGTAAGGTGACTAGATACTCGGCCACCTTTCTTACGCGGAATGAATATAAAACCATATTATCCTCGCCTGGGACTGGATCATAGCCGCATTCGGCAAGGGATTTTCTTATTTCTGCTACAGTCTGATGTCTGGGCGTACGCTGTGACGCTTGTGCATGTAATTCGGCTGTCGTTAAACGCTTGTGTGGCGGCGGGGTTTGAGGAGTACCTCCCCCTGCGGCCCCTAAACTGGAGTCGTCTACTGAGGCTCTTCGTCCTGGCAGAGTGGGAAATGGAAATGTAGGCTGGACTTGTATGGCGGGCTGGACCGGGGGTACCGTAACAGGTACTCCGGTGTCTGGAGGAGCGGGAAGTGCCTGATTTACAGGGGCTGGCGGAGCGCGAACAGGATTTGCATATTCTGGGACTGTGTCATCCAAATAGGACGAAATAAAAATATCAGCTGCGGTCTGTTTGTGACGTAGCTTGGTCGGAACTAATGGTGGCGGGAAATTACTGGATGCCTCTGGGGTCGCTTTTGGCAAGCCCTCGGCAAGGAGAGGATACATACCCCTAATAAGGGCATGCCTCTGTCTGTCTGACTGTTCGGCTTTGACTTGTTCACCTATCTCGATTAGTTCTTTTTCTTGTGCTCGTTCTAAGGATTCTCTACTTAATTCTGACTTTCTGATTTCCTTTTCAGTTCTTTTATGAGCTTCTTTGCGCCATAACTCGATGGCATCTTTCTGTGACTGTCTGGCTTTCTTTTTCCATAATGCTTCTTCTACTCGCATGATGCATTCGGCATCCCATGTACCCGATACGGGCCATCTATACTTTTCTTCTAACTGTTTGGTATACTCTACCCATAAATCTAGATATAATATGGCGCTTATGCCATGCTTCTGATACATAAAATGACCTGGACTGTCCCTAGGCGGAACTGGAACTGCTGCTTCCAGCAGACCCTTTCTGGTTTTTAACTGACGTAATTTCGAAAAGAGCGGCATGACTGAACTATAATCTAGACACAATACAATACACAATAAACACGATACTTATTCCCCATTCATACCACGACATTAAAATACATGAAGAACATTTAAAAATAACAGTTCGAACAGAGTACTACCTGGAATACGGAACACAGAATACATGAATTTTCTCGAGAACAGAACTGACTAGAACAGGAACTAGATGCACTGCTGAAACAGTACGAAACTTACCGGTCTCACAAAGAGACACGTCAGGACCCGCATCCACCGAAGTGGATACTTCGTTTGTGGGTCTGTGTACCACCAACCCACGGACCAGAGTCAATTAAATTGACCCTGTCTAGATACCACCCCAGTAACGGTACTCACCGGGCAGCAAGAACGGAAGGCCTCGGACTGGACTGGACTGCTACGACGACGGACGACGAACTTCGGACTTCAGTTACGGGTGGGCCTCCGGATACCTCGGACCTTGGACTCTCGGCTTGGGCTCTGGTCGGGACTCGCCGCGTTCCTCCACCGTCTCGTTTGGATGCTGGACCGCCTCCTCCGTCTCCTCCGTGGGCCTGAGGGATACTTGAAGCAGAAATGTCTGCCAGTGCGCAGAAGAGTTCCGTCACGACTGCAGAGGGTCAGGGGGTCGGCGTGGCTTCACCGACGCGTGGGGAAAGGGCAAGTCCCTATTCGGGCGCCATTATGTGGTAAATAAATAAATAATACCCTATTTTTGAATGCATAAATGAATAACAGATAGCTCAATAAATAAGAGTCAAAATTCGAGGTAGTAGGAGTTTTGCAGGTTTATTACAGCATAAAGGACAGGAACAGGACAACCTGCATAGGAATAGGATGGCAGGGCCCAGCAGCGCTGCTGGTGTCAGGATCGGGACAAGGGGAACGGATGACTTCTTTTAATAACAGTGCATTAGCATATATACATAACGCAAACACATAGCATTACATTGCAGTAGGCGTAGCAGTGGGTGGAGCAGAAGGTGTGACGCGTAGCAGTCGCGAAAGATAAGGGTGAAAAAGAGGTGTAACGGGGCGTATACATAGACATGTGATGCAAACGTAACAGAATATGTCATGAATGGGGCGGAAACCATGGAGGGGGCTACCTGAGGAGCCGGGACCTCTAACCTGATGGTGCGCGCAAACTGGCAATGACGTATCACTAGGAGAAGCTGGGGGCTATGAACTCTGTGCTAGGAGCAGAGACTGAAGTCTAGAGAGTCAGGGCGACATGTACCTAAACAGTATCTAGTATCTGATGTTTAGAGAACATGTTGATATAAACTAGAAGTCAGGAGGGGAAAGGCTAACAGACACTAAGACTGGACCATGCATTATTCTACATGTAGTGCGTGATGAAGAATATTAAATGACCATTAAATGCAGTATTTCTCTAACGTGGAGACGTGAAGGCTAGACAATGACGGAAACTATTGATGCAGTTCAGTAGCTTAGGAATGCAGAGAAGGAGGACTGAACTGATAACTGGAACTATAACATACTTTTGGCAGACTCAGAGGCAGAGCCAGGCTGGACCGGGCACTGCAAGGCAGGAAGTAAGTGAAGGGTCGAGGATACAGGTGGGGGCTGTATCGCTCCTCAGCGAGGTTTCAGGAGACAGGAGCTGAATCTGGTGTCCAGGCCCTTTTGAGGCCTAGAAACGGGGACTTTATAATGGAATAACGTACACACTGAGAAACGTGGCAACGTAGCTTTACATAGGCCTGATATTCGTAGTATTCACGAGGACTGGAAACTGGCATATTAGAGATGGACACAACTATAATTGCGTCATTAATCGAACATGGGGAATGCATATGCATATTTAATCATGCACACATAACATATGATGGATGACACGTAGGGACACAGAACATGGCAAAATTTACTTTTCCACAGTGGTAACATGAACCTGCATGAGCCCAGCTCTGAGGAGGAGGTGATACGGCAGTGTGGTAACATGAACCTGCATGAGCCCAGCTCTGAGGAGGAGGTGATACGGCAGTGTGGTAACATGAACCTGCATGAGTCCAGCTCTGAGGAGGAGGTGATACCGCAGTGTGGTAACATGAACCTGTATGAGCCCAGCTCTGAGGAGGAGGTGATACCGCAGTGTGGTAACATGAACCTGCATGAGCCCAGCTCTGAGGAGGAGGTGATACGGCAGTGTGGTAACATGAACCTGCATGAGCCCAGCTCTGAGGAGGAGGTGATACCGCAGTGTGGTAACATGAACCTGTATGAGCCCAGCTCTGAGGAGGAGGTGATACCGCAGTGTGGTAACATGAACCTGTATGAGCCCAGCTCTGAGGAGGAGGTGATACCGCAGTGTGGTAACATGAACCTGTATGAGCCCAGCTCTGAGGAGGAGGTGATACGGCAGTGCGGTAACATGAACCTGCATGAGCCCAGCTCTGAGGAGGAGGTGATACCGCAGTGTGGAAACATGAACCTGCATGAGGCCAGCTCTGAGGAGGAGGTGATACCGCAGTGTGGTAACATGAACCTGCATGAGCCCAGCTCTGAGGAGGAGGTGATACCGCAGTGTGGTAACATGAACCTGCATGAGCCCAGCTCTGAGGCAGAGGTGATACCGCAGTGTGGTAACATGAACCTGTATGAGCCCAGCTCTGAGGAGGAGGCGATACGGCAGTGTGGTAACATGAACCTGCATGAGCCCAGCTCTGAGGAGGAGGTGATACCGCAGTGTGGAAACATGAACCTGCATGAGGCCAGCTCTGAGGAGGAGGTGATACCGCAGTGTGGTAACATGAACCTGCATGAGCCCAGCTCTGAGGAGGAGGTGATACCGCAGTGTGGTAACATGAACCTGCATGAGCCCAGCTCTGAGGAGGAGGTGATACCGCAGTGTGATAACATGAACCTGCATGAGCCCAGCTCTGAGGAGGAGGTGATACCGCAGTGTGATAACATGAACCTGTATGAGCCCAGCTCTGAGGAGGAGGCGATACCGCAGTGTGGTAACATGAACCTGCATGAGCCCAGCTCTGAGGAGGAGGTGATACCTCAGTGTGGTAACATGAACCTGCATGAGGCCAGCTCTGAGGAGGAGGTGATACCGCAGTGTGGTAACATGAACCAGCATGAGCCCAGCTCTGAGGAGGAGGTGATACCGCAGTGTAGTAACATGAACATGTATGAGCCCAGCTCTGAGGAGCAGGTGATACCGCAGTGTGGTAACATGAACCTGCATGAGGCCAGCTCTGAGGAGGAGGTGATACCGCAGTGTGGTAACATGAACCTGCATGAGGCCAGCTCTGAGGAGGAGGTGATACCGCAGTGTGGTAACATGAACCTGCATGAGCCCAGCTCTGAGGAGGAGGTGATACCGCAGTGTGATAACATGAACCTGCATGAGCCCAGCTCTGAGGAGGAGGTGATACCGCAGTGTGATAACATGAACCTGTATGAGCCCAGCTCTGAGGAGGAGGCGATACCGCAGTGTGGTAACATGAACCTGCATGAGCCCAGCTCTGAGGAGGAGGTGATACCTCAGTGTGGTAACATGAACCTGCATGAGGCCAGCTCTGAGGAGGAGGTGATACCGCAGTGTGGTAACATGAACCAGCATGAGCCCAGCTCTGAGGAGGAGGTGATACCGCAGTGTAGTAACATGAACATGTATGAGCCCAGCTCTGAGGAGCAGGTGATACCGCAGTGTGGTAACATGAACCTGCATGAGGCCAGCTCTGAGGAGGAGGTGATACCGCAGTGTGGTAACATGAACCTGCATGAGCCCAGCTCTGAGGATGAGGCGATACCGCAGTGTGGTAACATGAACCTGCATGAGCCCAGCTCTGAGGAGGAGGTGATACCGCAGTGTAGTAACATGAACATGTATGAGCCCAGCTCTGAGGAGCAGGTGATACCGCAGTGTGGTAACATGAACCTGCATGAGCCCAGCTCTGAGGAGGAGGTGATACCGCAGTGTGGTAACATGAACCTGCATGAGCCCAGCTCTGAAGATGAGGCGATACCGCAGTGTGGTAACATGAACCTGCATGAGCCCAGCTCTGAGGAGGAGGCGATACCGCAGTGTGGTAACATGAACCTGCATGATCCGAGCTCTGAGGAGGAGATGATACCGCAGTGTGGTAACATGAACCTGCATGATCCGAGCTCTGAGGAGGAGGTGATACCGCAGTGTGGTAACATGAACCTGCATGAGCCCAGCTCTGGGGAGGGGGTGATACTGCAGTGTGGTAACATGAACCTGCATGAGGCCAGCTCTGAGGAGGAGGTGATACCGCAGTGTGATAACATGAACCTGCATGAGGTCAGCTCTGAGGAGGAGGTGATACCACAGTGTGGTAACATTAACCTGTATGAGCCCAGCTCTGAGGAGCAGGTGAGACCGCAGTGTGGTAACAAGAACCTGTATCAGCCCAGCTCTGAGGAGCAGGCGATACCGCAGTGTGGTAACATGTACCTGCATGAGGCCAGCTCTGAGGAGGAGGTGATACCGCAGTGTGGTAACATGAACCTGCATGAGCCCAGCTCTGAGGAGGAGGTGATACCGCAGTGTGGAAACATGAACCTGCATGAGGCCAGCTCTGAGGAGGAGGTGATACCGCAGTGTGGTAACATGAACCTGCATGAGCCCAGCTCTCAGGAGGAGGCGATACCGCAGTGTGGAAACATGAACCTGCATGAGCCCAGCTCTCAGGAGGAGGTGATACCGCAGTGTGGAAACAAGAACCTGCATGAGCCCAGCTCTGAGGCAGAGGTGATACCGCAGTGTGGTAACATGAACCTGTATGAGCCCAGCTCTGAGGATGAGGTGATACCGCAGTATGGTAACATGAACCTGCATGATCCGAGCTCTGAGGAGGAGACGATACCACAGTGTGATAACATGAACCTGTATGAGCCCAGCTCTGAGGAGGAGGTGATACCGCAGTGTGGTAACATGAACCTGCATGAGCCCAGCTCTGAGGAGGAGGCGATACCACAGTGTGATAACATGAACCAGCATGAGCCCAGCTCAGAGGAGGAGGTGATACCGCAGTGTGGTAACATGAACCTGCATGAGGCCAGCTCTGAGGAGCAGGTGATACCGCAGTGTGGTAACATGAACCTGCATGAGGCCAGCTCTGAGGAGGAGGTGATACCGCAGTGTGATAACATGAACCTGCATGAGCCCAGCTCTGAGGAGGAGGTGATACCGCAGTGTGGTAACATGAACCTGCATGAGGCCAGCTCTGAGGAGGAGGTGATACCGCAGTGTGGTAACATGAACATGTATGAGCCCAGCTCTGAGGAGCAGGTGATACCGCAGTGTGGTAACATGAACCTGCATGAGCCCAGCTCTCAGGAGGAGGTGATACCCCAGTGTGGTAACATGAACCTGCATGAGCCCAGCTCAGAGGAGGGGGTGATACCGCAGTGTGGTAACATGAACCTGCATGAGCCCAGCTCTGAGGAGGAGGTGATACCGCAGTGTGGTAACATGAACCTGCATGAGCCCAGCTCTGAGGAGAAGGCGATACCGCAGCCTGGTAACATGAACATGTATGAGCCCAGCTCTGAGGAGGAGGTGATACCGCAGTGTGGTAACATGAACCTGCATGAGCCCAGCTCTGAGGAGGAGGTGATACCGCAGTGTGGTAACATGAACCTGCATGAGCCCAGCTCTGAGGAGGAGGTGATACCGCAGTGTGGTAACATGAACCAGCATGAGCCCAGCTCTGAGGAGGAGGTGATACCGCAGTGTGGTAACATGAACCTGCATGAGCCCAGCTCTGAGGAGGAGGTGATACGGCAGTGTGGTAACATGAACCTGCATGAGCCCAGCTCTGAGGAGGAGGTGATACGGCAGTGTGGTAACATGAACCTGCATAAGCCCAGCTCTGAGGAGGAGGTGATACCGCAGTGTGGTAACATGAACCTGCATGAGCCCAGCTCTGAGGAGGAGGCGATACCGCAGTGTGGTAACATGAACCTGCATGAGCCCAGCTCTGAGGAGGAGGCGATACCGCAGTGTGGTAACATGAACCTGTATGAGCCCAGCTCTGAGGAGGAGGCAGTACCGTAGTGTGGTAACATGAACCTGCATGAGCCCAGCTCTGAGGAGGAGGCAGTACCCTAGTGTGGTAACATGAACCTGCATGAGCCCAGCTCTGAGGAGGAGGTGATACCGCAGTGTGGTAACATGAACCTGCATGAGCCCAGCTCTGAGGAGGAGGTGATACCGCAGTGTGGTAACATGAACCTGCATGAGCCCAGCTCTGAGGAGGAGGTGATACCGCAGTGTGGTAACATGAACCTGCATGAGCCCAGCTCTGAGGAGGAGGTGATACCGTAGGGTGGTAACATGAACCTGCATGAGTCTAGTTCTGAGGAGCAGGTGATACCGCAGTGTGGTAACATGAACATATATGAGCCCAGCTCTCAGGAGGAGGTGATACCGCAGTCTGGTAACATGAACATGTATGAGCCCAGCTCTCAGGAGGAGGGGATACCGCAGTGTGGTAACATGAACCTGCAGGAGCCCAGCTCTGAGGAGCAGGCGATACCGCAGTGTGGTAACATGAACCAGCATGAGCCCAGCTCTGAGGAGGAGGTGATACCGCAGTGTGGTAACATGAACCTGCATGAGCCCAGCTCTGAGGAGGAGGTGATACCGCAGTGTGGTAACATGAACCTGCATGAGCCCAGCTCTGAGGAGGAGGTGATACCGCAGGGTGGTAACATGAACATGCATGAGCCCATCTCTGAGGAGGAGGTGATACCGCAGTGTGGAAACATGAACCTGCATGAGCCCAGCTCTGAGGAGGAGGTGATACCGCAGTGTGGTAACATGAACCTGCATGAGCCCAGCTCTCAGGAGGAGGGGATACCGCAGTGTGGTAACATGAACCTGCAGGAGCCCAGCTCTGAGGAGGGGGTGATACCGCAGTGTGGTAACATGAACCTGCAGGAGCCCAGCTCTGAGGAGGAGGTGATACCGCAGTGTGATAACATGAACCTGCATGAGGCCAGCTCTGAGGAGGAGGTGATACCACAGTGTGGTAACATTAACCTGTATGAGCCCAGCTCTCAGGAGGAGGTGATACCTCAGTGTGGTAACATGAACATGCATGAGCCCAGCTCTGAGGAGGCGGTGATACCGCAGTGTGGTAACATGAACCTGCATGAGCCCAGATCTGAGGAGGTGGTGATACCGCAGTGTGGTAACATGAACCTGCATGAGCCGAGCTCTGTGGAGGAGGTGATACCGCAGTGTGGTAACATGAACATGCATGAGCCCAGCTCTGAGGAGGCGGTGATACCGCAGTGTGGTAACATGAACCTGCATGAGCCCAGATCTGAGGAGGTGGTGATACCGCAGTGTGGTAACATGAACCTGCATGAGCCGAGCTCTGTGGAGGAGGTGATACCGCAGTGTGGTAACATGAACCAGCATGAGCCCAGCTCTGAGGAGGAGGTGATACCGCAGTGTGATAACATGAACCTGCATGAGCCCAGCTCTGAGGAGGAGGCGATACCGCAGTGTGGTAACATGAAACAGCATGAGCCCAGCTCTGAGGAGGAGGTGATACCGCAGTGTGGTAACATGAACCTGTATGAGCCCAGCTCTGAGGAGGAGGCGATACCGCAGTGTGGTAACATGAAACAGCATGAGCCCAGCTCTGAGGAGGAGGTGATACCGCAGTGTGGTAACATGAACCTGTATGAGCCCAGCTCTGAGGAGGAGGCGATACCGCAGTGTGGTAACATGAACCTGCATGAGCCCAGCTCTGAGGAGGGGGTGATACCACAGTGTGGTAACATGAACCTGCAGGAGCCCAGCTCTGAGGAGGAGGTGATACCGCAGAGTGGTAACATGAACCTGCATGAGCCCAGCTCTGAGGAGGGGGTGATACCACAGTGTGGTAACATGAACCTGCCTGAGCCCAGCTCTGAGGAGGAGGTGATACCGCAGTGTGGTAACATGAACCTGCATGAGCCCAGCTCTGAGGAGGAGGCGATACCGCAGTGTGGTAACATGAACCTGCATGAGTCCAGCTCTGAGGAGGAGGCGATACCGCAGTGTGGTAACATGAACCTGCATGAGTCCAGCTCTGAGGAGGAGGTGATACCACAGTGTGATAACATGAACCCGCATGAGACCAGCTCTGAGGAGGAGGTGATACCTCAGTGTGGTAACATGAACCTGCATGAGGCCAGCTCTGAGGAGGAGGTGATACCTCAGTGTGGTAACATGAACCTGCATGAGACCAGCTCTGAGGAGGAGGTGATACCGCAGTGTGGTAACATGAACCTGCATGAGGCCAGCTCTGAGGAGGAGGTGATACCGCAGTGTGGTAACATGAACCTGCATGAGCCCAGCTCTGAGGAGGTGATACCTCAGTGTGGTAACATGAACCTGCATGAGCCCAGCTCTCAGGAGGAGGTGATACCGCAGTGTGGTAACATGAACCTGCATGAGGCCAGCTCTGAGGAGGAGGCGATACCGCAGTGTGGTAACATGAACCTGTATGAGCCCAGCTCTGAGGAGGAGGCAGTACCGTAGTGTGGTAACATGAACCTGCATGAGCCCAGCTCTGAGGCGGAGGTGATACCTCAGTGTGGTAACATGAACCTGCATAAGCCCAGCTCTGAGGAGGAGGTGATACTGCAGTGTGGTAATATGAACCTGCATGAGCCCAGCTCTGAGGAGGAGGCGATACCGCAGTGTGGTAACATGAACCTGCATGATCCGAGCTCTGAGGAGGAGATGATACCGCAGTGTGGTAACATGAACCTGCATGATCCGAGCTCTGAGGAGGAGGTGATACCGCAGTGTGGTAACATGAACCTGCATGATCCGAGCTCTGAGGAGGAGACGATACCACAGTGTGGTAGCATGAACCTGTATGAGCCCAGCTCTCAGGAGGAGGTGATACCGCAGTGTGGTAACAAGAACCTGTATGAGCCCAGCTCTGAGGAGCAGGCGATACCGCAGTGTGGTAACATGAACCTGCATGAGGCCAGCTCTGAGGAGGAGGTGATACCGCAATGTGGTAACATGAACCTGCATGAGCCCAGCTCTGAGGAGGAGGTGATACCGCAGTCTGGTAACATGAACCTGCATGAGGCCAGCTCTGAGGAGGAGGTGATACCGCAGTGTGGTAACATGAACCTGCATGAGGCCAGCTCTGAGGAGGAGGTGATATCGCAGTGTGGTAACATGAACCTGCATGAGGCCAGCTCTGAGGAGGAGGTGATACCGCAGTGTGGTAACATGAACCTGTATGAGCCCAGCTCTGAGGTGGAGGTGATACCGCAGTGTGGTAATATGAACCTGCATGAGCCCAGCTCTGAGGAGGAGGTGATACCGTAGGGTGGTAACATGAACCTGCATGAGCCCAGCTCTGAGGGGGAGGTGATACCGCAGTGTGGTAACATGAACCAGCATGAGCCCAGCTCTCAGGAGGAGGTGATACCTCAGTGTGGTAACATGAACCTGCATGAGCCCAGCTCTGAGGAGGAGGTGTGGTAACATGAACCTGCATGATCCGAGCTCTGAGGAGGAGGCGATACCACAGTGTGGTAACATGAACCTGCATGAGCCCAGCTCTGAGGAGGAGGTGATACCGCAGTGTGATAACATGAACCTGCATGAGCCCAGCTCTGAGGAGGAGGTGATACCGCAGTGTGGTAACATGAACCTGTATGAGACCAGCTCTGAGGAGGAGGCGATACCGCAGTGTGGTAACATGAACCTGCATGAGCCCAGCTCTCAGGAGGAGGTGATACCGCAGTGTGGTAACATGAACCTGCATGAGCCCAGCTCTCAGGAGGAGGTGATACCGCAGTGTGGTAACATGAACCTGCAGGAGCCCAGCTCTGAGGAGGAGGTGATACCGCAGTGTGGTAACATGAACCTGCAGGAGCCCAGCTCTGAGGAGGAGGTGATACCGCAGTGTGGTAACATGAACCTGCATGAGCCCAGCTCTCAGGAGGAGGTGATACCGCAGTGTGGTAACATGAACCTGCATGAGCCCAGCTCTCAGGAGGAGGTGATACCGTAGGGTGGTAACATGAACCTGCATGAGCCCAGCTCTCAGGAGGAGGTGATACCGCAGTGTGGTAACATGAACCTGCAGGAGCCCAGCTCTGAGGAGGAGGTGATACCGCAGTGTGGAAACATAACCTGCATGAGCCCAGCTCTGAGGAGGAGGTGATACCGTAGGGTGGTAACATGAACCTGCATGAGCCCAGCTCTGAGGGGGAGGCGATACCGCAGTGTGGTAACATGAACCTGCATGATCCCAGC
Source organism: Lissotriton helveticus (assembly GCF_964261635.1). Classification (NCBI taxonomy): domain Eukaryota; kingdom Metazoa; phylum Chordata; class Amphibia; order Caudata; family Salamandridae; genus Lissotriton; species Lissotriton helveticus. Next base: position 1,284,562,119 of record NC_136070.1, read on the forward strand.
TCAGAGGAGGAGGTGATACCGCAGTGTGGTAACATGAACCTGCATGAGCCCAGCTCTGAGGAGGAGGTGATACCGCAGGGTGGTAACATGAACCTGCATAAGCCCAGCTCTGAGGAGGAGGTGATACTGCAGTGTGGTAACATGAACCTGCATGAGCCCAGCTCTGAGGAGGAGGTGATACCGCATGGTGGTAATATGAACCTGCATGAGCCCAGCTCAGAGGAGGAGGTGATACCGCAGTGTGGTAACGTGAACCTGCATGAGCCCAGCTCTGAGGAGGAGGTGATACCGCAGTGTGGTAACATGAAACTGCATGAGCCCAGCTCAGAGGAAGAGGTGATACCACAGTGTGGTAACATGAACCCGCATGAGCCCAGCTCTGAGGAGGAGGTGATACCACAGTGTGGTAACATGAACCTGCATGAGCCCAGCTCAGAGGAAGAGGTGATACCGCAGTGTGGTAACATGAACCTGCATGAGCCCAGCTCTGAGGAGGAGGTGATACCACAGTGTGGTAACATGAACCCGCATGAGCCCAGCTCTGAGGAGGAGGTGATACCACAGTGTGGTAACATGAACCTGCATGAGCCCAGCTCAGAGGAAGAGGTGATACCGCAGTGTGGTAACATGAACCTGCATGAGCCCAGCTCTGAGGAAGAGGTGATACCACAGTGTGGTAACATGAACCCGCATGAGCCCAGCTCTGAGGAGGAGGTGATACCACAGTGTGGTAACATGAACCTGCATGAGCCCAGCTCAGAGGAAGAGGTGATACCGCAGTGTGGTAACATGAACCTGCATGAGCCCAGCTCTCAGGAGGAGGTGATACCGCAGGGTGGTAACATGAAACTGCATGAGCCCAGCTCAGAGGAAGAGGTGATACCACAGTGTGGTAACATGAAGCTGCAGGAGCCCAGCTCTGAGGAGGAGGTGATAGCGCAGGGTGGTAATATGAACCTGCATGAGCCCAGCTCTGAGGAGGAGGTGATACCGCAGTGTGGTAACACGAACCTGCATGAGCCCAGCTCTGAGGAGGAGGTGATACTGCAGGGTGGTAATATGAACCTGCATGAGCCCAGCTCTGAGGAGGATCTGATACTGCAGTGTGGTAACATGAACCTGCATGAGCCAAGCTCTGAGGAGGAGGTGATACCGCAGTGTGGTAACATGAACCTGCATGAGCCCAGCTCTGAGGAGGAGGTGATACCGCAGTGTGGTAACATGAACCTGCATGAGCCCAGCTCTCAGGAGGAGGTGATACCACAGTGTGGTAACATGAACCTGTATGAGCCCAGCTCTGAGGAGGAGGCGATACCACAGTGTGGTAACATGAACCTGCATGATCCGAGCTCTGAGGAGGAGATGATACCGCAGTGTGGAAACATAACCTGCATGAGCCCAGCTCTGAGGATGAGGTGATACCTCAGTGTGGTAACATGAACCTGCATGAGCCCAGCTCTGAGGAGGAGGTGATACCGCAGTGTGGTAACATGAACCTGCATGAGCCCAGCTCTGAGGAAGAGGTGATACCTCAGTGTGGTAACATGAACCTGCATGAGCCCAGCTCTGAGGAGGAGGTGATACCCCGGCCTGGTAACATGAACCTGCATGAGCCCAGCTCTGAGGAAGAGGTGATACCGCAGTGTGGTAACACGAACCTGCATGAGCCCAGCTCTAAGGAGGAGGTGATACGGCAGTGTGGTAACATGAACCTGCATGAGCCCAGCTCTGAGGAGGAGGTGATACGGCAGTGTGGTAACATGAACCTGCATGAGCCCAGCTCTGAGGAGGAGGTGATACCGCAGTGTGGTAACATGAACCTGCATGAGCCCAGCTCTCAGGAGGAGGTGATACCGCAGTGTGGTAACATGAACCTGCATGAGCCCAGCTCTCAGGAGGAGGTGATACCACAGTGTGGTAACATGAACCTGCATGAGCCCAGCTCTGAGGAGGAAGTGATACGGCAGTGTGGTAACATGAACCTGCATGAGCCCAGCTCTGAGGAGGAGGTGATGCCGCAGTGTGGAAACATGAACCTGCATGAGGCCAGCTCTGAGGAGGAGGTGATACCGCAGTGTGGTAACATGAACCTGCCTGAGCCCAGCTCAGAGGAGGAGGTGATACCGCAGTGTGGTAACATGAACCTGCAGGAGCCCAGCTCTGAGGAGGAGGCGATACCGCAGTGTGGTAACATGAACCAGCATGAGCCCAGCTCTGAGGAGGAGGTGATACCACAGTGTGGTAACATGAACCTGCATGAGCCCAGCTCTGAGGAGGAGGTGATACCGCAGTGTGGTAACATGAACCTGCATGAGCCCAGCTCTGAGGAGGAGGTGATACCGCAGTGTGGTAACATGAACCTGCATGAGCCCAGCTCTGAGGCAGAGGTGATACCGCAGTGTGGTAACATGAACCCGCATGAGCCCAGCTCTGAGGAGGAGGTGATACCACAGTGTGGTAACATGAACCTGCATGAGCCCAGCTCAGAGGAAGAGGTGATACCGCAGTGTGGTAACATGAACCTGCATGAGCCCAGCTCTGAGGAGGAGGTGATACCACAGTGTGGTAACATGAACCCGCATGAGCCCAGCTCTGAGGAGGAGGTGATACCACAGTGTGGTAACATGAACCTGCATGAGCCCAGCTCAGAGGAAGAGGTGATACCGCAGTGTGGTAACATGAACCTGCATGAGCCCAGCTCTGAGGAAGAGGTGATACCACAGTGTGGTAACATGAACCCGCATGAGCCCAGCTCTGAGGAGGAGGTGATACCACAGTGTGGTAACATGAACCTGCATGAGCCCAGCTCAGAGGAAGAGGTGATACCGCAGTGTGGTAACATGAACCTGCATGAGCCCAGCTCTCAGGAGGAGGTGATACCGCAGGGTGGTAACATGAAACTGCATGAGCCCAGCTCAGAGGAAGAGGTGATACCACAGTGTGGTAACATGAAGCTGCAGGAGCCCAGCTCTGAGGAGGAGGTGATAGCGCAGGGTGGTAATATGAACCTGCATGAGCCCAGCTCTGAGGAGGAGGTGATACCGCAGTGTGGTAACACGAACCTGCATGAGCCCAGCTCTGAGGAGGAGGTGATACCGCAGGGTGGTAACATGAACCTGTATGAGCCCAGCTCTGAGGAGGAGGTGATACTGCAGTGTGGTAACATGAACCTGCATGAGCCCAGCTCTGAGGAGGAGGTGATACCGCAGGGTGGTAACATGAACCTGTATGAGCCCAGCTCTGTGGAGGAGGTGATACCGCAGTGTGGTAACACGAACCTGCATGAGCCCAGCTCTGAGGAGGAGGTGATACCGCAGGGTGGTAACATGAACCTGTATGAGCCCAGCTCTGAGGAGGAGGTGATACCGCAGTGTGGTAACATGAACCTGTATGAGCCCAGCTCTGAGGAGGAGGTGATACTGCAGGGTGGTAATATGAACCTGCATGAGCCCAGCTCTGAGGAGGATCTGATACTGCAGTGTGGTAACATGAACCTGCATGAGCCAAGCTCTGAGGAGGAGGTGATACCGCAGTGTGGTAACATGAACCTGCATGAGCCCAGCTCTCAGGAGGAGGTGATACCACAGTGTGGTAACATGAACCTGTATGAGGCCAGCTCTGAGGAGGAGGTGATACCGCAGGGTGGTAACATGAACCTGCATGAGCCCAGCTCTGAGGAGGAGGTGATACCGCAGTGTGGTAACATGAACCTGCATGAGCCCAGCTCTCAGGAGGAGGTGATACCACAGTGTGGTAACATGAACCTGCATGAGCCCAGCTCTGAGGAGGAGGCGATACGGCAGTGTGGTAACATGAACCTGCATGAGCCTAGCTCTGAGGAGGAGGCGATACCACAGTGTGGTAACATGAACCTGCATGATCCGAGCTCTGAGGAGGAGATGATACCGCAGTGTGGAAACATAACCTGCATGAGCCCAGCTCTGAGGATGAGGTGATACCTCAGTGTGGTAACATGAACCTGCATGAGCCCAGCTCTGAGGAGGAGGTGATACCGCAGCCTGGTAACATGAACCTGCATGAGCCCAGCTCTGAGGAGGAGGTGATACCGCAGTGTGGTAACATGAACCTGTATGAGCCCAGCTCTGAGGAGGAGGCGATACCACAGTGTGGTAACATGAACCTGCATGATCCGAGCTCTGAGGAGGAGATGATACCGCAGTGTGGAAACATAACCTGCATGAGCCCAGCTCTGAGGATGAGGTGATACCTCAGTGTGGTAACATGAACCTGCATGAGCCCAGCTCTGAGGAGGAGGTGATACCGCAGCCTGGTAACATGAACCTGCATGAGCCCAGCTCTGAGGAGGAGGTGATACCGCAGTGTGGTAACATGAACCTGCATGAGCCCAGCTCTGAGGAAGAGGTGATACCTCAGTGTGGTAACATGAACCTGCATGAGCCCAGCTCTGAGGAGGAGGTGATACCCCAGCCTGGTAACATGAACCTGTATGAGCCCAGCTCTGAGGAGGAGGTGATACCACAGTGTGGTAACATGAACCTGCATGAGCCCAGCTCTGAGGAGGAGGCGATACCGCAGTGTGGTAACATGAACCTGTATGAGCCCAGCTCTGAGGAAGAGGTGATACCGCAGTGTGGTAACACGAACCTGCATGAGCCCAGCTCTAAGGAGGAGGTGATACGGCAGTGTGGTAACATGAACCTGCATGAGCCCAGCTCTGAGGAGGAGGTGATACGGCAGTGTGGTAACATGAACCTGAATGAGCCCAGCTCTGAGGAGGAGGTGATACGGCAGTGTGGTAACATGAACCTGCATGAGTCCAGCTCTGAGGAGGAGGTGATACCACAGTGTGGTAACATGAACCCGCATGAGCCCAGCTCTGAGGAGGAGGTGATACCACAGTGTGGTAACATGAACCTGCATGAGCCCAGCTCAGAGGAAGAGGTGATACCGCAGTGTGGTAACATGAACCTGCATGAGCCCAGCTCTGAGGAAGAGGTGATACCACAGTGTGGTAACATGAACCCGCATGAGCCCAGCTCTGAGGAGGAGGTGATACCACAGTGTGGTAACATGAACCTGCATGAGCCCAGCTCAGAGGAAGAGGTGATACCGCAGTGTGGTAACATGAACCTGCATGAGCCCAGCTCTCAGGAGGAGGTGATACCGCAGGGTGGTAACATGAAACTGCATGAGCCCAGCTCAGAGGAAGAGGTGATACCACAGTGTGGTAACATGAAGCTGCAGGAGCCCAGCTCTGAGAAGGAGGTGATAGCGCAGGGTGGTAATATGAACCTGCATGAGCCCAGCTCTGAGGAGGAGGTGATACCGCAGTGTGGTAACACGAACCTGCATGAGCCCAGCTCAGAGGAGGAGGTGATACTGCAGGGTGGTAATATGAACCTGCATGAGCCCAGCTCTGAGGAGGATCTGATACTGCAGTGTGGTAACATGAACCTGCATGAGCCAAGCTCTGAGGAGGAGGTGATACCGCAGTGTGGTAACATGAACCTGCATGAGCCCAGCTCTGAGGAGGAGGTGATACCGCAGTGTGGTAACATGAACCTGCATGAGCCCAGCTCTCAGGAGGAGGTGATACCACAGTGTGGTAACATGAACCTGTATGAGCCCAGCTCTGAGGAGGAGGCGATACCACAGTGTGGTAACATGAACCTGCATGATCCGAGCTCTGAGGAGGAGATGATACCGCAGTGTGGAAACATAACCTGCATGAGCCCAGCTCTGAGGATGAGGTGATACCTCAGTGTGGTAACATGAACCTGCATGAGCCCAGCTCTGAGGAGGAGGTGATACCGCAGCCTGGTAACATGAACCTGCATGAGCCCAGCTCTGAGGAGGAGGTGATACCGCAGTGTGGTAACATGAACCTGCATGAGCCCAGCTCTGAGGAAGAGGTGATACCTCAGTGTGGTAACATGAACCTGCATGAGCCCAGCTCTGAGGAAGAGGTGATACCGCAGTGTGGTAACACGAACCTGCATGAGCCCAGCTCTAAGGAGGAGGTGATACGGCAGTGTGGTAACATGAACCTGCATGAGCCCAGCTCTGAGGAGGAGGTGATACGGCAGTGTGGTAACATGAACCTGCATGAGCCCAGCTCTGAGGAGGAGGTGATACGGCAGTGTGGTAACATGAACCTGCATGAGCCCAGCTCTGAGGAGGAGGTGATACGGCAGTGTGGTAACATGAACCTGCATGAGCCCAGCTCTGAGGAGGAGGTGATACCGCAGTGTGGAAACATGAACCTGCATGAGGCCAGCTCTGAGGAGGAGGTGATACCGCAGTGTGGTAACATGAACCTGCCTGAGCCCAGCTCAGAGGAGGAGGTGATACCGCAGTGTGGTAACATGAACCTGCAGGAGCCCAGCTCTGAGGAGGAGGCGATACCGCAGTGTGGTAACATGAACCAGCATGAGCCCAGCTCTGAGGAGGAGGTGATACCACAGTGTGGTAACATGAACCTGCATGAGCCCAGCTCTGAGGAGGAGGTGATACCGCAGTGTGGTAACATGAACCTGCATGAGCCCAGCTCTGAGGAGGAGGTGATACCGCAGTGTGGTAACATGAACCTGCATGAGCCCAGCTCTGAGGCAGAGGTGATACCGCAGTGTGGTAACATGAACCCGCATGAGCCCAGCTCTGAGGAGGAGGTGATACCACAGTGTGGTAACATGAACCTGCATGAGCCCAGCTCAGAGGAAGAGGTGATACCGCAGTGTGGTAACATGAACCTGCATGAGCCCAGCTCTGAGGAGGAGGTGATACCACAGTGTGGTAACATGAACCCGCATGAGCCCAGCTCAGAGGAAGAGGTGATACCGCAGTGTGGTAACATGAACCTGCAGGAGCCCAGCTCTGAGGAGGAGGTGATACCGCAGTGTGGTTACACGAACCTGCATGAGCCCAGCTCTGAGGAGGAGGTGATACCGCAGGGTGGTAACATGAACCTGTATGAGCCCAGCTCTGAGGAGGAGGTGATACTGCAGTGTGGTAACATGAACCTGCATGAGCCCAGCTCTGAGGAGGAGGTGATACCGCAGGGTGGTAACATGAACCTGTATGAGCCCAGCTCTGTGGAGGAGGTGATACCGCAGTGTGGTAACACGAACCTGCATGAGCCCAGCTCTGAGGAGGAGGTGATACCGCAGGGTGGTAACATGAACCTGTATGAGCCCAGCTCTGAGGAGGAGGTGATACCGCAGTGTGGTAACATGAACCTGTATGAGCCCAGCTCTGAGGAGGAGGTGATACTGCAGGGTGGTAATATGAACCTGCATGAGCCCAGCTCTGAGGAGGATCTGATACTGCAGTGTGGTAACATGAACCTGCATGAGCCAAGCTCTGAGGAGGAGGTGATACCGCAGTGTGGTAACATGAACCTGCATGAGCCCAGCTCTCAGGAGGAGGTGATACCACAGTGTGGTAACATGAACCTGCATGAGGCCAGCTCTGAGGAGGAGGTGATACCGCAGGGTGGTAACATGAACCTGCATGAGCCCAGCTCTGAGGAGGAGGTGATACCGCAGTGTGGTAACATGAACCTGCATGAGCCCAGCTCTCAGGAGGAGGTGATACCACAGTGTGGTAACATGAACCTGCATGAGCCCAGCTCTGAGGAGGAGGCGATACGGCAGTGTGGTAACATGAACCTGCATGAGCCTAGCTCTGAGGAGGAGGCGATACCACAGTGTGGTAACATGAACTTGCATGATCCGAGCTCTGAGGAGGAGATGATACCGCAGTGTGGAAACATAACCTGCATGAGCCCAGCTCTGAGGATGAGGTGATACCTCAGTGTGGTAACATGAACCTGCATGAGCCCAGCTCTGAGGAGGAGGTGATACCGCAGCCTGGTAACATGAACCTGCATGAGCCCAGCTCTGAGGAGGAGGTGATACCGCAGTGTGGTAACATGAACCTGTATGAGCCCAGCTCTGAGGAGGAGGCGATACCACAGTGTGGTAACATGAACCTGCATGATCCGAGCTCTGAGGAGGAGATGATACCGCAGTGTGGAAACATAACCTGCATGAGGCCAGCTCTGAGGAGGAGGTGATACCTCAGTGTGGTAACATGAACCTGCATGAGCCCAGCTCTGAGGAGGAGGTGATACCGCAGCCTGGTAACATGAACCTGCATGAGCCCAGCTCTGAGGAGGAGGTGATACCGCAGTGTGGTAACATGAACCTGCATGAGCCCAGCTCTGAGGAAGAGGTGATACCTCAGTGTGGTAACATGAACCTGCATGAGCCCAGCTCTGAGGAGGAGGTGATACCCCAGCCTGGTAACATGAACCTGCATGAGCCCAGCTCTGAGGAAGAGGTGATACCGCAGTGTGGTAACACGAACCTGCATGAGCCCAGCTCTAAGGAGGAGGTGATACGGCAGTGTGGTAACATGAACCTGCATGAGCCCAGCTCTGAGGAGGAGGTGATACGGCAGTGTGGTAACATGAACCTGCATGAGCCCAGCTCTGAGGAGGAGGTGATACGGCAGGGTGGTAACATGAACCTGCATGAGTCCAGCTCTGAGGAGGAGGTGATACCACAGTGTGGTAACATGAACCCGCATGAGCCCAGCTCTGAGGAGGAGGTGATACCACAGTGTGGTAACATGAACCTGCATGAGCCCAGCTCAGAGGAAGAGGTGATACCGCAGTGTGGTAACATGAACCTGCATGAGCCCAGCTCTGAGGAAGAGGTGATACCACAGTGTGGTAACATGAACCCGCATGAGCCCAGCTCTGAGGAGGAGGTGATACCACAGTGTGGTAACATGAACCTGCATGAGCCCAGCTCAGAGGAAGAGGTGATACCGCAGTGTGGTAACATGAACCTGCATGAGCCCAGCTCTCAGGAGGAGGTGATACCGCAGGGTGGTAATATGAACCTGCATGAGCCCAGCTCTGAGGAGGAGGTGATACCGCAGTGTGGTAACACGAACCTGCATGAGCCCAGCTCTGAGGAGGAGGTGATACTGCAGGGTGGTAATATGAACCTGCATGAGCCCAGCTCTGAGGAGGATCTGATACTGCAGTGTGGTAACATGAACCTGCATGAGCCAAGCTCTGAGGAGGAGGTGATACCGCAGTGTGGTAACATGAACCTGCATGAGCCCAGCTCTGAGGAGGAGGTGATACCGCAGTGTGGTAACATGAACCTGCATGAGCCCAGCTCTCAGGAGGAGGTGATACCACAGTGTGGTAACATGAACCTGTATGAGCCCAGCTCTGAGGAGGAGGCGATACCACAGTGTGGTAACATGAACCTGCATGATCCGAGCTCTGAGGAGGAGATGATACCGCAGTGTGGAAACATAACCTGCATGAGCCCAGCTCTGAGGATGAGGTGATACCTCAGTGTGGTAACATGAACCTGCATGAGCCCAGCTCTGAGGAGGAGGTGATACCGCAGCCTGGTAACATGAACCTGCATGAGCCCAGCTCTGAGGAGGAGGTGATACCGCAGTGTGGTAACATGAACCTGCATGAGCCCAGCTCTGAGGAAGAGGTGATACCTCAGTGTGGTAACATGAACCTGCATGAGCCCAGCTCTGAGGAGGAGGTGATACCCCAGCCTGGTAACATGAACCTGCATGAGCCCAGCTCTGAGGAAGAGGTGATACCGCAGTGTGGTAACACGAACCTGCATGAGCCCAGCTCTAAGGAGGAGGTGATACGGCAGTGTGGTAACATGAACCTGCATGAGCCCAGCTCTGAGGAGGAGGTGATACGGCAGTGTGGTAACATGAACCTGCATGAGCCCAGCTCTGAGGAGGAGGTGATACGGCAGTGTGGTAACATGAACCTGCATGAGCCCAGCTCTGAGGAGGAGGTGATACGGCAGTGTGGTAACATGAACCTGCATGAGCCCAGCTCTGAGGAGGAGGTGATACCGCAGTGTGGAAACATGAACCTGCATGAGGCCAGCTCTGAGGAGGAGGTGATACCGCAGTGTGGTAACATGAACCTGCCTGAGCCCAGCTCAGAGGAGGAGGTGATACCGCAGTGTGGTAACATGAACCTGCAGGAGCCCAGCTCTGAGGAGGAGGCGATACCGCAGTGTGGTAACATGAACCAGCATGAGCCCAGCTCTGAGGAGGAGGTGATACCACAGTGTGGTAACATGAACCTGCATGAGCCCAGCTCTGAGGAGGAGGTGATACCGCAGTGTGGTAACATGAACCTGCATGAGCCCAGCTCTGAGGAGGAGGTGATACCGCAGTGTGGTAACATGAACCTGCATGAGCCCAGCTCTGAGGCAGAGGTGATACTGCAGTGTGGTAACATGAACCCGCATGAGCCCAGCTCTGAGGAGGAGGTGATACCACAGTGTGGTAACATGAACCTGCATGAGCCCAGCTCAGAGGAAGAGGTGATACCGCAGTGTGGTAACATGAACCTGCATGAGCCCAGCTCTGAGGAGGAGGTGATACCACAGTGTGGTAACATGAACCCGCATGAGCCCAGCTCTGAGGAGGAGGTGATACCACAGTGTGGTAACATGAACCTGCATGAGCCCAGCTCAGAGGAAGAGGTGATACCGCAGTGTGGTAACATGAACCTGCATGAGCCCAGCTCTGAGGAAGAGGTGATACCACAGTGTGGTAACATGAACCCGCATGAGCCCAGCTCTGAGGAGGAGGTGATACCACTGTGTGGTAACATGAACCTGCATGAGCCCAGCTCAGAGGAAGAGGTGATACCGCAGTGTGGTAACATGAACCTGCATGAGCCCAGCTCTCAGGAGGAGGTGATACCGCAGGGTGGTAACATGAAACTGCATGAGCCCAGCTCAGAGGAAGAGGTGATACCACAGTGTGGTAACATGAAGCTGCAGGAGCCCAGCTCTGAGGAGGAGGTGATAGCGCAGGGTGGTAATATGAACCTGCATGAGCCCAGCTCTGAGGAGGAGGTGATACCGCAGTGTGGTTACACGAACCTGCATGAGCCCAGCTCTGAGGAGGAGGTGATACCGCAGGGTGGTAACATGAACCTGTATGAGCCCAGCTCTGAGGAGGAGGTGATACTGCAGTGTGGTAACATGAACCTGCATGAGCCCAGCTCTGAGGAGGAGGTGATACCGCAGGGTGGTAACATGAACCTGTATGAGCCCAGCTCTGTGGAGGAGGTGATACCGCAGTGTGGTAACACGAACCTGCATGAGCCCAGCTCTGAGGAGGAGGTGATACCGCAGGGTGGTAACATGAACCTGTATGAGCCCAGCTCTGAGGAGGAGGTGATACCGCAGTGTGGTAACATGAACCTGTATGAGCCCAGCTCTGAGGAGGAGGTGATACTGCAGGGTGGTAATATGAACCTGCATGAGCCCAGCTCTGAGGAGGATCTGATACTGCAGTGTGGTAACATGAACCTGCATGAGCCAAGCTCTGAGGAGGAGGTGATACCGCAGTGTGGTAACATGAACCTGCATGAGCCCAGCTCTCAGGAGGAGGTGATACCACAGTGTGGTAACATGAACCTGCATGAGGCCAGCTCTGAGGAGGAGGTGATACCGCAGGGTGGTAACATGAACCTGCATGAGCCCAGCTCTGAGGAGGAGGTGATACCGCAGTGTGGTAACATGAACCTGCATGAGCCCAGCTCTCAGGAGGAGGTGATACCACAGTGTGGTAACATGAACCTGCATGATCCGAGCTCTGAGGAGGAGATGATACCGCAGTGTGGTAACATGAACCTGTATGAGCCCAGCTCTGAGGAGGAGGCGATACCACAGTGTGGTAACATGAACCTGCATGATCCGAGCTCTGAGGAGGAGATGATACCGCAGTGTGGAAACATAACCTGCATGAGCCCAGCTCTGAGGATGAGGTGATACCTCAGTGTGGTAACATGAACCTGCATGAGCCCAGCTCTGAGGAGGAGGTGATACCGCAGCCTGGTAACATGAACCTGCATGAGCCCAGCTCTGAGGAGGAGGTGATACCGCAGTGTGGTAACATGAACCTGCATGAGCCCAGCTCTGAGGAAGAGGTGATACCTCAGTGTGGTAACATGAACCTGCATGAGCCCAGCTCTGAGGAGGAGGTGATACCCCAGCCTGGTAACATGAACCTGCATGAGCCCAGCTCTGAGGAAGAGGTGATACCGCAGTGTGGTAACACGAACCTGCATGAGCCCAGCTCTAAGGAGGAGGTGATACGGCAGTGTGGTAACATGAACCTGCATGAGCCCAGCTCTGAGGAGGAGGTGATACGGCAGTGTGGTAACATGAACCTGCATGAGTCCAGCTCTGAGGAGGAGGTGATACCGCAGTGTGGTAACATGAACCTGTATGAGCCCAGCTCTGAGGAGGAGGTGATACCGCAGTGTGGTAACATGAACCTGCATGAGCCCAGCTCTGAGGAGGAGGTGATACGGCAGTGTGGTAACATGAACCTGCATGAGCCCAGCTCTGAGGAGGAGGTGATACCGCAGTGTGGTAACATGAACCTGTATGAGCCCAGCTCTGAGGAGGAGGTGATACCGCAGTGTGGTAACATGAACCTGTATGAGCCCAGCTCTGAGGAGGAGGTGATACCGCAGTGTGGTAACATGAACCTGTATGAGCCCAGCTCTGAGGAGGAGGTGATACGGCAGTGTGGTAACATGAACCTGCATGAGCCCAGCTCTGAGGAGGAGGTGATACCGCAGTGTGGAAACATGAACCTGCATGAGGCCAGCTCTGAGGAGGAGGTGATACCGCAGTGTGGTAACATGAACCTGCATGAGCCCAGCTCTGAGGAGGAGGTGATACCGCAGTGTGGTAACATGAACCTGCATGAGCCCAGCTCTGAGGCAGAGGTGATACCGCAGTGTGGTAACATGAACCTGTATGAGCCCAGCTCTGAGGAGGAGGCGATACGGCAGTGTGGTAACATGAACCTGCATGAGCCCAGCTCAGAGGAGGAGGTGATACCGCAGTGTGGAAACATGAACCTGCATGAGGCCAGCTCTGAGGAGGAGGTGATACCGCAGTGTGGTAACATTACCCTGCATGAGCCCAGCTCTGAGGAGGAGGTGATACCGCAGTGTGGTAACATGAATCTGCATGAGCCCAGCTCTGAGGAGGAGGTGATACCGCAGTGTGATAACATGAACCTGCATGAGCCCAGCTCTGAGGAGGAGGTGATACCGCAGTGTGATAACATGAACCTGTATGAGCCCAGCTCTGAGGAGGAGGCGATACCGCAGTGTGGTAACATGAACCTGCATGAGCCCAGCTCTGAGGAGGAGGTGATACCTCAGTGTGGTAACATGAACCTGCATGAGGCCAGCTCTGAGGAGGAGGTGATACCGCAGTGTGGTAACATGAACCAGCATGAGCCCAGCTCTGAGGAGGAGGTGATACCGCAGTGTAGTAACATGAACATGTATGAGCCCAGCTCTGAGGAGCAGGTGATACCGCAGTGTGGTAACATGAACCTGCATGAGGCCAGCTCTGAGGAGGAGGTGATACCGCAGTGTGGTAACATGAACCTGCATGAGGCCAGCTCTGAGGAGGAGGTGATACCGCAGTGTGGTAACATGAACCTGCATGAGCCCAGCTCTGAGGAGGAGGTGATACAGCAGTGTGATAACATGAACCTGCATGAGCCCAGCTCTGAGGAGGAGGTGATACCGCAGTGTGATAACATGAACCTGTATGAGCCCAGATCTGAGGAGGAGGCGATAGCGCAGTGTGGTAACATGAACCTGCATGAGCCCAGCTCTGAGGAGGAGGTGATACCTCAGTGTGGTAACATGAACCTGCATGAGGCCAGCTCTGAGGAGGAGGTGATACCGCAGTGTGGTAACATGAACCAGCATGAGCCCAGCTCTGAGGAGGAGGTGATACCGCAGTGTAGTAACATGAACATGTATGAGCCCAGCTCTGAGGAGCAGGTGATACCGCAGTGTGGTAACATGAACCTGCATGAGGCCAGCTCTGAGGAGGAGGTGATACCGCAGTGTGGTAACATGAACCTGCATGAGCCCAGCTCTGAGGAGGAGGTGATACCGCAGTGTAGTAACATGAACATGTATGAGCCCAGCTCTGAGGAGCAGGTGATACCGCAGTGTGGTAACATGAACCTGCATGAGCCCAGCTCTGAGGAGGAGGTGATACCGCAGTGTGGTAACATGAACCTGCATGAGCCCAGCTCTGAGGATGAGGCGATACCGCAGTGTGGTAACATGAACCTGCATGAGCCCAGCTCTGAGGAGGAGGCGATACCGCAGTGTGGTAACATGAACCTGCATGATCCGAGCTCTGAGGAGGAGATGATACCGCAGTGTGGTAACATGAACCTGCATGATCCGAGCTCTGAGGAGGAGGTGATACCGCAGTGTGGTAACATGAACCTGCATGAGCCCAGCTCTGGGGAGGGGGTGATACTGCAGTGTGGTAACATGAACCTGCATGAGGCCAGCTCTGAGGAGGAGGTGATACCGCAGTGTGATAACATGAACCTGCATGAGGCCAGCTCTGAGGAGGAGGTGATACCACAGTGTGGTAACATTAACCTGTATGAGCCCAGCTCTGAGGAGCAGGTGATACCGCAGTGTGGTAACAAGAACCTGTATCAGCCCAGCTCTGAGGAGCAGGCGATACCGCAGTGTGGTAACATGAACCTGCATGAGGCCAGCTCTGAGGAGGAGGTGATACCGCAGTGTGGTAACATGAACCTGCATGAGCCCAGCTCTGAGGAGGAGGTGATACCGCAGTGTGGAAACATGAACCTGCATGAGGCCAGCTCTGAGGAGGAGGTGATACCGCAGTGTGGTAACATGAACCTGCATGAGCCCAGCTCTCAGGAGGAGGCTATACCGCAGTGTGGAAACATGAACCTGCATGAGCCCAGCTCTCAGGAGGAGGTGATACCGCAGTGTGGAAACATGAACCTGCATGAGCCCAGCTCTGAGGCAGAGGTGATACCGCAGTGTGGTAACATGAACCTGTATGAGCCCAGCTCTGAGGATGAGGTGATACCGCAGTGTGGTAACATGAACCTGCATGATCCGAGCTCTGAGGAGGAGACGATACCACAGTGTGATAACATGAACCTGTATGAGCCCAGCTCTGAGGAGGAGGTGATACCGCAGTGTGGTAACATGAACCTGCATGAGCCCAGCTCTGAGGAGGAGGCGATACCACAGTGTGATAACATGAACCAGCATGAGCCCAGCTCAGAGGAGGAGGTGATACCGCAGTGTGGTAACATGAACCTGCATGAGGCCAGCTCTGAGGAGGAGGTGATACCGCAGTGTGGTAACATGAACCTGCATGAGGCCAGCTCTGAGGAGGAGGTGATACCGCAGTGTGATAACATGAACCTGCATGAGCCCAGCTCTGAGGAGGAGGTGATACCGCAGTGTGGTAACATGAACCTGCATGAGGCCAGCTCTGAGGAGGAGGTGATACCGCAGTGTGGTAACATGAACATGTATGAGCCCAGCTCTGAGGAGCAGGTGATACCGCAGTGTGGTAACATGAACCTGCATGAGCCCAGCTCTCAGGAGGAGGTGATACCCCAGTGTGGTAACATGAACCTGCATGAGCCCAGCTCAGAGGAGGGGGTGATACTGCAGTGTGGTAACATGAACCTGCATGAGCCCAGCTCTGAGGAGGAGGTGATACCGCAGTGTGGTAACATGAACCTGCATGAGCCCAGCTCTGAGGAGAAGGCGATACCGCAGCCTGGTAACATGAACATGTATGAGCCCAGCTCTGAGGAGGAGGTGATACCGCAGTGTGGTAACATGAACCTGCATGAGCCCAGCTCTGAGGAGGAGGTGATACCGCAGTGTGGTAACATGAACCTGCATGAGCCCAGCTCTGAGGAGGAGGTGATACCGCAGTGTGGTAACATGAACCAGCATGAGCCCAGCTCTGAGGAGGAGGTGATACCGCAGTGTGGTAACATGAACCTGCATGAGCCCAGCTCTGAGGAGGAGGTGATACGGCAGTGTGGTAACATGAACCTGCATGAGCCCAGCTCTGAGGAGGAGGTGATACGGCAGTGTGGTAACATGAACCTGCATAAGCCCAGCTCTGAGGAGGAGGTGATACCGCAGTGTGGTAACATGAACCTGCATGAGCCCAGCTCTGAGGAGGAGGCGATACCGCAGTGTGGTAACATGAACCTGCATGAGCCCAGCTCTGAGGAGGAGGCGATACCGCAGTGTGGTAACATGAACCTGTATGAGCCCAGCTCTGAGGAGGAGGCAGTACCGTAGTGTGGTAACATGAACCTGCATGAGCCCAGCTCTGAGGAGGAGGCAGTACCGTAGTGTGGTAACATGAACCTGCATGAGCCCAGCTCTGAGGAGGAGGTGATACCGCAGTGTGGTAACATGAACCTGCATGAGCCCAGCTCTGAGGAGGAGGTGATACTGCAGTGTGGTAACATGAACCTGCATGAGCCCAGCTCTGAGGAGGAGGTGATACCGCAGTGTGGTAACATGAACCTGCATGAGCCCAGCTCTGAGGAGGAGGTGATACCGCAGTGTGGTAACATGAACCTGCATGAGCCCAGCTCTGAGGAGGAGGTGATACCGTAGGGTGGTAACATGAACCTGCATGAGTCTAGTTCTGAGGAGCAGGTGATACCGCAGTGTGGTAACATGAACATATATGAGCCCAGCTCTCAGGAGGAGGGGATACCGCAGTGTGGTAACATGAACCTGCAGGAGCCCAGCTCTGAGGAGCAGGCGATACCGCAGTGTGGTAACATGAACCAGCATGAGCCCAGCTCTGAGGAGGAGGTGATACCGCAGTGTGGTAACATGAACCTGCATGAGCCCAGCTCTGA
Organism: Lissotriton helveticus; assembly: GCF_964261635.1. NCBI lineage: Eukaryota > Metazoa > Chordata > Amphibia > Caudata > Salamandridae > Lissotriton > Lissotriton helveticus. The sequence goes on from NC_136070.1 coordinate 1,284,578,910, forward strand.
GGAGGAGGTGATACCGCAGTGTGGTAACATGAACCTGCATGAGCCCAGCTCTGAGGAGGAGGTGATACCGCAGGGTGGTAACATGAACATGCATGAGCCCAGCTCTGAGGAGGAGGTGATACCGCAGTGTGGAAACATGAACCTGCATGAGCCCAGCTCTGAGGAGGAGGTGATACCGCAGTGTGGTAACATGAACCTGCATGAGCCCAGCTCTCAGGAGGAGGGGATACCGCAGTGTGGTAACATGAACCTGCAGGAGCCCAGCTCTGAGGAGGGGGTGATACCGCAGTGTGGTAACATGAACCTGCCTGAGCCCAGCTCTGAGGAGGAGGTGATACCGCAGTGTGGAAACATGAACCTGCAGGAGCCCAGCTCTGAGGAGGAGGTGATACCGCAGTGTGATAACATGAACCTGCATGAGGCCAGCTCTGAGGAGGAGGTTATACCACAGTGTGGTAACATTAACCTGTATGAGCCCAGCTCTCAGGAGGAGGTGATACCTCAGTGTGGTAACATGAACATGCATGAGCCCAGCTCTGAGGAGGCGGTGATACCGGAGTGTGGTAACATGAACCTGCATGAGCCCAGATCTGAGGAGGTGGTGATACCGCAGTGTGGTAACATGAACCTGCATGAGCCGAGCTCTGTGGAGGAGGTGATACCGCAGTGTGGTAACATGAACATGCATGAGCCCAGCTCTGAGGAGGCGGTGATACCGCAGTGTGGTAACATGAACCTGCATGAGCCCAGATCTGAGGAGGTGGTGATACCGCAGTGTGGTAACATGAACCTGCATGAGCCGAGCTCTGTGGAGGAGGTGATACCGCAGTGTGGTAACATGAACCAGCATGAGCCCAGCTCTGAGGAGGAGGTGATACCGCAGTGTGATAACATGAACCTGCATGAGCCCAGCTCTGAGGAGGAGGCGATACCGCAGTGTGGTAACATGAAACAGCATGAGCCCAGCTCTGAGGAGGAGGTGATACCGCAGTGTGGTAACATGAACCTGTATGAGCCCAGCTCTGAGGAGGAGGCGATACCGCAGTGTGGTAACATGAAACAGCATGAGCCCAGCTCTGAGGAGGAGGTGATACCGCAGTGTGGTAACATGAACCTGTATGAGCCCAGCTCTGAGGAGGAGGCGATACCGCAGTGTGGTAACATGAACCTGCATGAGCCCAGCTCTGAGGAGGGGGTGATACCACAGTGTGGTAACATGAACCTGCAGGAGCCCAGCTCTGAGGAGGAGGTGATACCGCAGAGTGGTAACATGAACCTGCATGAGCCCAGCTCTGAGGAGGGGGTGATACCACAGTGTGGTAACATGAACCTGCCTGAGCCCAGCTCTGAGGAGGAGGTGATACCGCAGTGTGGTAACATGAACCTGCATGAGCCCAGCTCTGAGGAGGAGGCGATACCACAGTGTGATAACATGAACCCGCATGAGACCAGCTCTGAGGAGGAGGTGATACCTCAGTGTGGTAACATGAACCTGCATGAGGCCAGCTCTGAGGAGGAGGTGATACCTCAGTGTGGTAACATGAACCTGCATGAGCCGAGCTCTGAGGAGGTGATACCTCAGTGTGGTAACATGAACCTGCATGAGCCCAGCTCTCAGGAGGAGGTGATACCGCAGTGTGGTAACATGAACCTGCATGAGGCCAGCTCTGAGGAGGAGGCAGTACCGTAGTGTGGTAACATGAACCTGCATGAGCCCAGCTCTCAGGAGGAGGTGATACCGCAGTGTGGTAACATGAACCTGCATGAGCCCAGCTCTGAGGAGGTGATACCTCAGTGTGGTAACATGAACCTGCATGAGCCCAGGTCTGAGGAGGAGGCGATACCGCAGTGTGGTAACATGAACCTGTATGAGACCAGCTCTCAGGAGGTGGTGATACCGCAGTGTGGTAACATGAACCTGCATGAGTCCAGCTCTCAGGAAGAGGTGATACCTCAGTGTGGTAACATGAACCTGTATGAGACCAGCTCTGGGGAGGGGATGATACCGCAGTGTGGTAACATGAACCAGCATGAGCCCAGCTCTGAGGAGGAGGTGATACCGCAGTGTGGTAACATGAACCTGCATGAGCCCAGCTCTGGGGAGGAGGTGATACCTCAGTGTGATAACATGAACCTGCATGAGCACAGCTCTGAGGAGGAGGTGACACCGCAGTGTGGTAACATGAATCTGCGTGAGCCCAGCTCTGGGGAGGGGGTGATACCGCAGTGTGGTAACATGAACCTGCATGAGCCCAGCTCTGGGGAGGAGGTGATACCGCAGTGTGGTAACATGAACCTGCATGAGCCCAGCTCTGAGGAGGAGGCGATACCACAGTGTGATAACATGAACCAGCATGAGCCCAGCTCAGAGGAGGAGGTGATACCGCAGTGTGGTAACATGAACCTGCATGAGGCCAGCTCTGAGGAGGAGGTGATACCGCAGTGTGGTAACATGAACCTGCATGAGGCCAGCTCTGAGGAGGAGGTGATACCGCAGTGTGATAACATGAACCTGCATGAGCCCAGCTCTGAGGAGGAGGTGATACCGCAGTGTGGTAACATGAACCTGCATGAGGCCAGCTCTGAGGAGGAGGTGATACCGCAGTGTGGTAACATGAACATGTATGAGCCCAGCTCTGAGGAGCAGGTGATACCGCAGTGTGGTAACATGAACCTGCATGAGCCCAGCTCTCAGGAGGAGGTGATACCCCAGTGTGGTAACATGAACCTGCATGAGCCCAGCTCAGAGGAGGGGGTGATACCGCAGTGTGGTAACATGAACCTGCATGAGCCCAGCTCTGAGGAGGAGGTGATACCGCAGTGTGGTAACATGAACCTGCATGAGCCCAGCTCTGAGGAGAAGGCGATACCGCAGCCTGGTAACATGAACATGTATGAGCCCAGCTCTGAGGAGGAGGTGATACCGCAGTGTGGTAACATGAACCTGCATGAGCCCAGCTCTGAGGAGGAGGTGATACCGCAGTGTGGTAACATGAACCTGCATGAGCCCAGCTCTGAGGAGGAGGTGATACCGCAGTGTGGTAACATGAACCAGCATGAGCCCAGCTCTGAGGAGGAGGTGATACCGCAGTGTGGTAACATGAACCTGCATGAGCCCAGCTCTGAGGAGGAGGTGATACGGCAGTGTGGTAACATGAACCTGCATGAGCCCAGCTCTGAGGAGGAGGTGATACGGCAGTGTGGTAACATGAACCTGCATAAGCCCAGCTCTGAGGAGGAGGTGATACCGCAGTGTGGTAACATGAACCTGCATGAGCCCAGCTCTGAGGAGGAGGCGATACCGCAGTGTGGTAACATGAACCTGCATGAGCCCAGCTCTGAGGAGGAGGCGATACCGCAGTGTGGTAACATGAACCTGTATGAGCCCAGCTCTGAGGAGGAGGCAGTACCGTAGTGTGGTAACATGAACCTGCATGAGCCCAGCTCTGAGGAGGAGGCAGTACCGTAGTGTGGTAACATGAACCTGCATGAGCCCAGCTCTGAGGAGGAGGTGATACCGCAGTGTGGTAACATGAACCTGCATGAGCCCAGCTCTGAGGAGGAGGTGATACTGCAGTGTGGTAACATGAACCTGCATGAGCCCAGCTCTGAGGAGGAGGTGATACCGCAGTGTGGTAACATGAACCTGCATGAGCCCAGCTCTGAGGAGGAGGTGATACCGCAGTGTGGTAACATGAACCTGCATGAGCCCAGCTCTGAGGAGGAGGTGATACCGTAGGGTGGTAACATGAACCTGCATGAGTCTAGTTCTGAGGAGCAGGTGATACCGCAGTGTGGTAACATGAACATATATGAGCCCAGCTCTCAGGAGGAGGGGATACCGCAGTGTGGTAACATGAACCTGCAGGAGCCCAGCTCTGAGGAGCAGGCGATACCGCAGTGTGGTAACATGAACCAGCATGAGCCCAGCTCTGAGGAGGAGGTGATACCGCAGTGTGGTAACATGAACCTGCATGAGCCCAGCTCTGAGGAGGAGGTGATACCGCAGTGTGGTAACATGAACCTGCATGAGCCCAGCTCTGAGGAGGAGGTGATACCGCAGGGTGGTAACATGAACATGCATGAGCCCAGCTCTGAGGAGGAGGTGATACCGCAGTGTGGAAACATGAACCTGCATGAGCCCAGCTCTGAGGAGGAGGTGATACCGCAGTGTGGTAACATGAACCTGCATGAGCCCAGCTCTCAGGAGGAGGGGATACCGCAGTGTGGTAACATGAACCTGCAGGAGCCCAGCTCTGAGGAGGGGGTGATACCGCAGTGTGGTAACATGAACCTGCCTGAGCCCAGCTCTGAGGAGGAGGTGACACCGCAGTGTGGAAACATGAACCTGCAGGAGCCCAGCTCTGAGGAGGAGGTGATACCGCAGTGTGATAACATGAACCTGCATGAGGCCAGCTCTGAGGAGGAGGTTATACCACAGTGTGGTAACATTAACCTGTATGAGCCCAGCTCTCAGGAGGAGGTGATACCTCAGTGTGGTAACATGAACATGCATGAGCCCAGCTCTGAGGAGGCGGTGATACCGGAGTGTGGTAACATGAACCTGCATGAGCCCAGATCTGAGGAGGTGGTGATACCGCAGTGTGGTAACATGAACCTGCATGAGCCGAGCTCTGTGGAGGAGGTGATACCGCAGTGTGGTAACATGAACATGCATGAGCCCAGCTCTGAGGAGGCGGTGATACCGCAGTGTGGTAACATGAACCTGCATGAGCCCAGATCTGAGGAGGTGGTGATACCGCAGTGTGGTAACATGAACCTGCATGAGCCGAGCTCTGTGGAGGAGGTGATACCGCAGTGTGGTAACATGAACCAGCATGAGCCCAGCTCTGAGGAGGAGGTGATACCGCAGTGTGATAACATGAATCTGCATGAGCCCAGCTCTGAGGAGGAGGCGATACCGCAGTGTGGTAACATGAAACAGCATGAGCCCAGCTCTGAGGAGGAGGTGATACCGCAGTGTGGTAACATGAACCTGTATGAGCCCAGCTCTGAGGAGGAGGCGATACCGCAGTGTGGTAACATGAAACAGCATGAGCCCAGCTCTGAGGAGGAGGTGATACCGCAGTGTGGTAACATGAACCTGTATGAGCCCAGCTCTGAGGAGGAGGCGATACCGCAGTGTGGTAACATGAACCTGCATGAGCCCAGCTCTGAGGAGGGGGTGATACCACAGTGTGGTAACATGAACCTGCAGGAGCCCAGCTCTGAGGAGGAGGTGATACCGCAGAGTGGTAACATGAACCTGCATGAGCCCAGCTCTGAGGAGGGGGTGATACCACAGTGTGGTAACATGAACCTGCCTGAGCCCAGCTCTGAGGAGGAGGTGATACCGCAGTGTGGTAACATGAACCTGCATGAGCCCAGCTCTGAGGAGGAGGCGATACCACAGTGTGATAACATGAACCCGCATGAGCCCAGCTCTGAGGAAGAGGTGATACCGCAGTGTGGTAACATGAACCTGCATGAGCCCAGCTCTGAGGAGGAGGTGATACCGCAGTGTGGTAACATGAACCTGCATGAGCCCAGCTCTGAGGAGGAGGTGATACCTCAGTGTGGTAACATGAACCTGCATGAGGCCAGCTCTGAGGAGGAGGTGATACCTCAGTGTGGTAACATGAACCTGCAGGAGCCCAGCTCTGAGGAGGTGATACCTCAGTGTGGTAACATGAACCTGCATGAGCCCAGCTCTCAGGAGGAGGTGATACCGCAGTGTGGTAACATGAACCTGCATGAGGCCAGCTCTGAGGAGGAGGCAGTACCGTAGTGTGGTAACATGAACCTGCATGAGCCCAGCTCTCAGGAGGAGGTGATACCGCAGTGTGGTAACATGAACCTGCATGAGCCCAGCTCTGAGGAGGTGATACCTCAGTGTGGTAACATGAACCTGCATGAGCCCAGGTCTGAGGAGGAGGCGATACCGCAGTGTGGTAACATGAACCTGTATGAGACCAGCTCTCAGGAGGTGGTGATACCGCAGTGTGGTAACATGAACCTGCATGAGTCCAGCTCTCAGGAAGAGGTGATACCGCAGTGTGGTAACATGAACCTGCATGAGTCCAGCTCTCAGGAAGAGGTGATACCGCAGTGTGGTAACATGAACCTGCATGAGCCCAGCTCTCAGGAGGAGGGGATACCGCAGTGTGGTAACATGAACCTGTATGAGACCAGCTCTGGGGAGGGGATGATACCGCAGTGTGGTAACATGAACCAGCATGAGCCCAGCTCTGAGGAGGAGGTGATACCGCAGTGTGGTAACATGAACCTGCATGAGCCCAGCTCTGGGGAGGAGGTGATACCTCAGTGTGGTAACATGAACCTGCATGAGCACAGCTCTGAGGAGGAGGTGACACCGCAGTGTGGTAACATGAATCTGCGTGAGCCCAGCTCTGGGGAGGGGGTGATACCGCAGTGTGGTAACATGAACCTGCATGAGCCCAGCTCTGGGGAGGAGGTGATACCGCAGTGTGGTAACATGAATCTGCGTGAGCCCAGCTCTGGGGAGGGGGTGATACCGCAGTGTGGTAACATGAACCTGCATGAGCCCAGCTCTGGGGAGGGTGTGATACCGCAGTGTGGTAACATGAACCTGTATGAGCCCAGCTCTGAGGAGGAGGTGATACCGCAGTGTGGTAACATGAACCTGTATGAGCCCAGCTCTCAGGAGGAGGTTATACCGCAGTGTGGTAACATGAACCTGCATGAGCCCAGCTCTGAGGAGGAGGTGATACCGCAGTGTGGTAACATGAACCTGTATGAGCCCAGCTCTGAGGAGGAGGTGATACCGCAGTGTGGTAACATGAAACTGCATGAGCCCAGCTCTGAGGCAGAGGTGATACCGCAGTGTGGTAACATGAACCTGCATGAGCCCAGCTCTGAGGAGGAGGCGATACCGCAGTGTGGTAACATGAACCTGCATGATCCGAGCTCTGAGGAGGAGATGATACCGCAGTGTGGTAACATGAACCTGCATGATCCGAGCTCTGAGGAGGAGGTGATACCGCAGTGTGGTAACATGAATCTGCATGAGCCCAGCTCTGAGGAGGTGATACCGCAGTGTGGTAACATGAACCAGCATGAGCCCAGCTCTGAGGAGGAGGTGATACCGCAGTGTGGTAACATGAACCTGCATGAGCCCAGCTCTGAGGAGGAGGTGATACTGCAGTGTGGTAACATGAACCTGCATGAGCCCAGCTCTGAGGAGGAGGTGATACCGCAGGGTGGTAACATGAACCTGTATGAGCCCAGCTCTGTGGAGGAGGTGATACCGCAGTGTGGTAACACGAACCTGCATGAGCCCAGCTCTGAGGAGGAGGTGATACCGCAGGGTGGTAACATGAACCTGTATGAGCCCAGCTCTGAGGAGGAGGTGATACCGCAGTGTGGTAACATGAACCTGTATGAGCCCAGCTCTGAGGAGGAGGTGATACTGCAGGGTGGTAATATGAACCTGCATGAGCCCAGCTCTGAGGAGGATCTGATACTGCAGTGTGGTAACATGAACCTGCATGAGCCAAGCTCTGAGGAGGAGGTGATACCGCAGTGTGGTAACATGAACCTGCATGAGCCCAGCTCTCAGGAGGAGGTGATACCACAGTGTGGTAACATGAACCTGCATGAGGCCAGCTCTGAGGAGGAGGTGATACCGCAGGGTGGTAACATGAACCTGCATGAGCCCAGCTCTGAGGAGGAGGTGATACCGCAGTGTGGTAACATGAACCTGCATGAGCCCAGCTCTCAGGAGGAGGTGAAACCACAGTGTGGTAACATGAACCTGCATGAGCCCAGCTCTGAGGAGGAGGCGATACGGCAGTGTGGTAACATGAACCTGCATGAGCCTAGCTCTGAGGAGGAGGCGATACCACAGTGTGGTAACATGAACCTGCATGATCCGAGCTCTGAGGAGGAGATGATACCGCAGTGTGGAAACATAACCTGCATGAGCCCAGCTCTGAGGATGAGGTGATACCTCAGTGTGGTAACATGAACCTGCATGAGCCCAGCTCTGAGGAGGAGGTGATACCGCAGCCTGGTAACATGAACCTGCATGAGCCCAGCTCTGAGGAGGAGGTGATACCGCAGTGTGGTAACATGAACCTGTATGAGCCCAGCTCTGAGGAGGAGGCGATACCACAGTGTGGTAACATGAACCTGCATGATCCGAGCTCTGAGTAGGAGATGATACCGCAGTGTGGAAACATAACCTGCATGAGCCCAGCTCTGAGGATGAGGTGATACCTCAGTGTGGTAACATGAACCTGCATGAGCCCAGCTCTGAGGAGGAGGTGATACCGCAGCCTGGTAACATGAACCTGCATGAGCCCAGCTCTGAGGAGGAGGTGATACCGCAGTGTGGTAACATGAACCTGCATGAGCCCAGCTCTGAGGAAGAGGTGATACCTCAGTGTGGTAACATGAACCTGCATGAGCCCAGCTCTGAGGAGGAGGTGATACCCCAGCCTGGTAACATGAACCTGCATGAGCCCAGCTCTGAGGAAGAGGTGATACCGCAGTGTGGTAACACGAACCTGCATGAGCCCAGCTCTAAGGAGGAGGTGATACGGCAGTGTGGTAACATGAACCTGCATGAGCCCAGCTCTGAGGAGGAGGTGATACGGCAGTGTGGTAACATGAACCTGCATGAGCCCAGCTCTGAGGAGGAGGTGATACGGCAGTGTGGTAACATGAACCTGCATGAGTCCAGCTCTGAGGAGGAGGTGATACGGCAGTGTGGTAACATGAACCTGTATGAGCCCAGCTCTGAGGAGGAGGTGATACCGCAGTGTGGTAACATGAACCTGCATGAGCCCAGCTCTGAGGAGGAGGTGATACGGCAGTGTGGTAACATGAACCTGCATGAGCCCAGCTCTGAGGAGGAGGTGATACCGCAGTGTGGTAACATGAACCTGTATGAGCCCAGCTCTGAGGAGGAGGTGATACCGCAGTGTGGTAACATGAACCTGTATGAGCCCAGCTCTGAGGAGGAGGTGATACCGCAGTGTGGTAACATGAACCTGTATGAGCCCAGCTCTGAGGAGGAGGTGATACGGCAGTGTGGTAACATGAACCTGCATGAGCCCAGCTCTGAGGAGGAGGTGATACCGCAGTGTGGAAACATGAACCTGCATGAGGCCAGCTCTGAGGAGGAGGTGATACCGCAGTGTGGTAACATGAACCTGCATGAGCCCAGCTCTGAGGAGGAGGTGATACCGCAGTGTGGTAACATGAACCTGCATGAGCCCAGCTCTGAGGCAGAGGTGATACCGCAGTGTGGTAACATGAACCTGTATGAGCCCAGCTCTGAGGAGGAGGCGATACGGCAGTGTGGTAACATGAACCTGCATGAGCCCAGCTCTGAGGAGGAGGTGATACCGCAGTGTGGAAACATGAACCTGCATGAGGCCAGCTCTGAGGAGGAGGTGATACCGCAGTGTGGTAACATGAACCTGCATGAGCCCAGCTCTGAGGAGGAGGTGATACCGCAGTGTGGTAACATGAACCTGCATGAGCCCAGCTCTGAGGAGGAGGTGATACCGCAGTGTGATAACATGAACCTGCATGAGCCCAGCTCTGAGGAGGAGGTGATACCGCAGTGTGATAACATGAACCTGTATGAGCCCAGCTCTGAGGAGGAGGCGATACCGCAGTGTGGTAACATGAACCTGCATGAGCCCAGCTCTGAGGAGGAGGTGATACCTCAGTGTGGTAACATGAACCTGCATGAGGCCAGCTCTGAGGAGGAGGTGATACCGCAGTGTGGTAACATGAACCAGCATGAGCCCAGCTCTGAGGAGGAGGTGATACCGCAGTGTAGTAACATGAACATGTATGAGCCCAGCTCTGAGGAGCAGGTGATACCGCAGTGTGGTAACATGAACCTGCATGAGGCCAGCTCTGAGGAGGAGGTGATACCGCAGTGTGGTAACATGAACCTGCATGAGGCCAGCTCTGAGGAGGAGGTGATACCGCAGTGTGGTAACATGAACCTGCATGAGCCCAGCTCTGAGGAGGAGGTGATACAGCAGTGTGATAACATGAACCTGCATGAGCCCAGCTCTGAGGAGGAGGTGATACCGCAGTGTGATAACATGAACCTGTATGAGCCCAGCTCTGAGGAGGAGGCGATACCGCAGTGTGGTAACATGAACCTGCATGAGCCCAGCTCTGAGGAGGAGGTGATACCTCAGTGTGGTAACATGAACCTGCATGAGGCCAGCTCTGAGGAGGAGGTGATACCGCAGTGTGGTAACATGAACCAGCATGAGCCCAGCTCTGAGGAGGAGGTGATACCGCAGTGTAGTAACATGAACATGTATGAACCCAGCTCTGAGGAGCAGGTGATACCGCAGTGTGGTAACATGAACCTGCATGAGGCCAGCTCTGAGGAGGATGTGATACAGCAGTGTGGTAACATGAACCTGCATGAGCCCAGCTCTGAGGAGGAGGTGATACCGCAGTGTAGTAACATGAACATGTATGAGCCCAGCTCTGAGGAGCAGGTGATACCGCAGTGTGGTAACATGAACCTGCATGAGCCCAGCTCTGAGGAGGAGGTGATACCGCAGTGTGGTAACATGAACCTGCATGAGCCCAGCTCTGAGGATGAGGCGATACCGCAGTGTGGTAACATGAACCTGCATGAGCCCAGCTCTGAGGAGGAGGCGATACCGCAGTGTGGTAACATGAACCTGCATGATCCGAGCTCTGAGGAGGAGATGATACCGCAGTGTGGTAACATGAACCTGCATGATCCGAGCTCTGAGGAGGAGATGATACCGCAGTGTGGTAACATGAACCTGCATGAGCCCAGCTCTGAGGATGAGGCGATACCGCAGTGTGGTAACATGAACCTGCATGAGCCCAGCTCTGAGGAGGAGGCGATACCGCAGTGTGGTAACATGAACCTGCATGATCCGAGCTCTGAGGAGGAGATGATACCGCAGTGTGGTAACATGAACCTGCATGAGCCCAGCTCTGGGGAGGGGGTGATACTGCAGTGTGGTAACATGAACCTGCATGAGGCCAGCTCTGAGGAGGAGGTGATACCGCAGTGTGATAACATGAACCTGCATGAGGCCAGCTCTGAGGAGGAGGTGATACCACAGTGTGGTAACATTAACCTGTATGAGCCCAGCTCTGAGGAGCAGGTGATACCGCAGTGTGGTAACAAGAACCTGTATCAGCCCAGCTCTGAGGAGCAGGCGATACCGCAGTGTGGTAACATGAACCTGCATGAGGCCAGCTCTGAGGAGGAGGTGATACCGCAGTGTGGTAACATGAACCTGCATGAGCCCAGCTCTGAGGAGGAGGTGATACCGCAGTGTGGAAACATGAACCTGCATGAGGCCAGCTCTGAGGAGGAGGTGATACCGCAGTGTGGTAACATGAACCTGCATGAGCCCAGCTCTCAGGAGGAGGCGATACCGCAGTGTGGAAACATGAACCTGCATGAGCCCAGCTCTCAGGAGGAGGTGATACCGCAGTGTGGAAACATGAACCTGCATGAGCCCAGCTCTGAGGCAGAGGTGATACCGCAGTGTGGTAACATGAACCTGTATGAGCCCAGCTCTGAGGATGAGGTGATACCGCAGTGTGGTAACATGAACCTGCATGATCCGAGCTCTGAGGAGGAGACGATACCACAGTGTGATAACATGAACCTGTATGAGCCCAGCTCTGAGGAGGAGGTGATACCGCAGTGTGGTAACATGAACCTGCATGAGCCCAGCTCTGAGGAGGAGGCGATACCACAGTGTGATAACATGAACCAGCATGAGCCCAGCTCAGAGGAGGAGGTGATACCGCAGTGTGGTAACATGAACCTGCATGAGGCCAGCTCTGAGGAGGAGGTGATACCGCAGTGTGGTAACATGAACCTGCATGAGGCCAGCTCTGAGGAGGAGGTGATACCGCAGTGTGATAACATGAACCTGCATGAGCCCAGCTCTGAGGAGGAGGTGATACCGCAGTGTGGTAACATGAACCTGCATGAGGCCAGCTCTGAGGAGGAGGTGATACCGCAGTGTGGTAACATGAACATGTATGAGCCCAGCTCTGAGGAGCAGGTGATACCGCAGTGTGGTAACATGAACCTGCATGAGCCCAGCTCTCAGGAGGAGGTGATACCCCAGTGTGGTAACATGAACCTGCATGAGCCCAGCTCAGAGGAGGGGGTGATACCGCAGTGTGGTAACATGAACCTGCATGAGCCCAGCTCTGAGGAGGAGGTGATACCGCAGTGTGGTAACATGAACCTGCATGAGCCCAGCTCTGAGGAGAAGGCGATACCGCAGCCTGGTAACATGAACATGTATGAGCCCAGCTCTGAGGAGGAGGTGATACCGCAGTGTGGTAACATGAACCTGCATGAGCCCAGCTCTGAGGAGGAGGTGATACCGCAGTGTGGTAACATGAACCTGCATGAGCCCAGCTCTGAGGAGGAGGTGATACCGCAGTGTGGTAACATGAACCAGCATGAGCCCAGCTCTGAGGAGGAGGTGATACCGCAGTGTGGTAACATGAACCTGCATGAGCCCAGCTCTGAGGAGGAGGTGATACGGCAGTGTGGTAACATGAACCTGCATGAGCCCAGCTCTGAGGAGGAGGTGATACGGCAGTGTGGTAACATGAACCTGCATAAGCCCAGCTCTGAGGAGGAGGTGATACCGCAGTGTGGTAACATGAACCTGCATGAGCCCAGCTCTGAGGAGGAGGCGATACCGCAGTGTGGTAACATGAACCTGCATGAGCCCAGCTCTGAGGAGGAGGCGATACCGCAGTGTGGTAACATGAACCTGTATGAGCCCAGCTCTGAGGAGGAGGAAGTACCGTAGTGTGGTAACATGAACCTGCATGAGCCCAGCTCTGAGGAGGAGGCAGTACCGTAGTGTGGTAACATGAACCTGCATGAGCCCAGCTCTGAGGAGGAGGTGATACCGCAGTGTGGTAACATGAACCTGCATGAGCCCAGCTCTAAGGAGGAGGTGATACCGCAGTGTGGTAACATGAACCTGCATGAGCCCAGCTCTCAGGAGGAGGTGATACCGCAGTGTGGTAACATGAACCTGCATAAGCCCAGCTCTGAGGAGGAGGTGATACCGCAGTGTGGTAACATGAACCTGCATGAGCCCAGCTCTGAGGAGGAGGTGATACTGCAGTGTGGTAACATGAACCTGCATGAGCCCAGCTCTGAGGAGGAGGTGATACCGCAGTGTGGTAACATGAACCTGCATGAGCCCAGCTCTGAGGAGGAGGTGATACCGCAGTGTGGTAACATGAACCTGCATGAGCCCAGCTCTGAGGAGGAGGTGATACCGTAGGGTGGTAACATGAACCTGCATGAGTCTTGTTCTGAGGAGCAGGTGATACCGCAGTGTGGTAACATGAACATATATGAGCCCAGCTCTCAGGAGGAGGAGATACCGCAGTGTGGTAACATGAACCTGCAGGAGCCCAGCTCTGAGGAGCAGGCGATACCGCAGTGTGGTAACATGAACCAGCATGAGCCCAGCTCTGAGGAGGAGGTGATACCGCAGTGTGGTAACATGAACCTGCATGAGCCCAGCTCTGAGGAGGAGGTGATACCGCAGTGTGGTAACATGAACCTGCATGAGCCCAGCTCTGAGGAGGAGGTGATACCGCAGGGTGGTAACATGAACATGCATGAGCCCAGCTCTGAGGAGGAGGTGATACCGCAGTGTGGAAACATGAACCTGCATGAGCCCAGCTCTGAGGAGGAGGTGATACCGCAGTGTGGTAACATGAACCTGCATGAGCCCAGCTCTCAGGAGGAGGGGATACCGCAGTGTGGTAACATGAACCTGCAGGAGCCCAGCTCTGAGGAGGGGGTGATACCGCAGTGTGGTAACATGAACCTGCCTGAGCCCAGCTCTGAGGAGGAGGTGATACCGCAGTGTGGAAACATGAACCTGCAGGAGCCCAGCTCTGAGGAGGAGGTGATACCGCAGTGTGATAACATGAACCTGCATGAGGCCAGCTCTGAGGAGGAGGTTATACCACAGTGTGGTAACATTAACCTGTATGAGCCCAGCTCTCAGGAGGAGGTGATACCTCAGTGTGGTAACATGAACATGCATGAGCCCAGCTCTGAGGAGGCGGTGATACCGGAGTGTGGTAACATGAACCTGCATGAGCCCAGATCTGAGGAGGTGGTGATACCGCAGTGTGGTAACATGAACCTGCATGAGCCGAGCTCTGTGGAGGAGGTGATACCGCAGTGTGGTAACATGAACATGCATGAGCCCAGCTCTGAGGAGGCGGTGATACCGCAGTGTGGTAACATGAACCTGCATGAGCCCAGATCTGAGGAGGTGGTGATACCGCAGTGTGGTAACATGAACCTGCATGAGCCGAGCTCTGTGGAGGAGGTGATACCGCAGTGTGGTAACATGAACCAGCATGAGCCCAGCTCTGAGGAGGAGGTGATACCGCAGTGTGATAACATGAACCTGCATGAGCCCAGCTCTGAGGAGGAGGCGATACCGCAGTGTGGTAACATGAAACAGCATGAGCCCAGCTCTGAGGAGGAGGTGATACCGCAGTGTGGTAACATGAACCTGTATGAGCCCAGCTCTGAGGAGGAGGCGATACCGCAGTGTGGTAACATGAACCTGCATGAGCCCAGCTCTGAGGAGGGGGTGATACCACAGTGTGGTAACATGAACCTGCAGGAGCCCAGCTCTGAGGAGGAGGTGATACCGCAGAGTGGTAACATGAACCTGCATGAGCCCAGCTCTGAGGAGGGGGTGATACCACAGTGTGATAACATGAACCCGCATGAGACCAGCTCTGAGGAGGAGGTGATACCTCAGTGTGGTAACATGAACCTGCATGAGCCCAGCTCTGAGGAGGTGATACCACAGTGTGATAACATGAACCCGCATGAGGGCAGCTCTGAGGAGGAGGTGATACCGCAGTGTGGTAACATGAACCTGCATGAGGCCAGCTCTGAGGAGGAGGTGATACCGCAGTGTGGTAACATGAACCTGCATGAGCCCAGCTCTCAGGAGGAGGTGATACCGCAGTGTGGTAACATGAACCTGCATGAGGCCAGCTCTGAGGAGGAGGCAGTACCGTAGTGTGGTAACATGAACCTGCATGAGCCCAGCTCTCAGGAGGAGGTGATACCGCAGTGTGGTAACATGAACCTGCATGAGCCCAGCTCTGAGGAGGTGATACCTCAGTGTGGTAACATGAACCTGCATGAGCCCAGGTCTGAGGAGGAGGCGATACCGCAGTGTGGTAACATGAACCTGTATGAGACCAGCTCTCAGGAGGTGGTGATACCGCAGTGTGGTAACATGAACCTGCATGAGTCCAGCTCTCAGGAAGAGGTGATACCTCAGTGTGGTAACATGAACCTGTATGAGACCAGCTCTGGGGATGGGATGATACCGCAGTGTGGTAACATGAACCAGCATGAGCCCAGCTCTGAGGAGGAGGTGATACCGCAGTGTGGTAACATGAACCTGCATGAGCCCAGCTCTGGGGAGGAGGTGATACCTCAGTGTGGTAACATGAACCTGCATGAGCACAGCTCTGAGGAGGAGGTGACACCGCAGTGTGGTAACATGAATCTGCGTGAGCCCAGCTCTGGGGAGGGGGTGATACCGCAGTGTGGTAACATGAACCTGCATGAGCCCAGCTCTGGGGAGGAGGTGATACCGCAGTGTGGTAACATGAATCTGCGTGAGCCCAGCTCTGGGGAGGGGGTGATACCGCAGTGTGGTAACATGAACCTGCATGAGCCCAGCTCTGGGGAGGGTGTGATACCGCAGTGTGGTAACATGAACCTGTATGAGCCCAGCTCTGAGGAGGAGGTGATACCGCAGTGTGGTAACATGAACCTGTATGAGCCCAGCTCTCAGGAGGAGGTTATACCGCAGTGTGGTAACATGAACCTGCATGAGCCCAGCTCTGAGGAGGAGGTGATACCGCAGTGTGGTAACATGAACCTGTATGAGCCCAGCTCTGAGGAGGAGGTGATACCGCAGTGTGGTAACATGAAACTGCATGAGCCCAGCTCTGAGGCAGAGGTGATACCGCAGTGTGGTAACATGAACCTGCATGAGCCCAGCTCTGAGGAGGAGGCGATACCGCAGTGTGGTAACATGAACCTGCATGATCCGAGCTCTGAGGAGGAGATGATACCGCAGTGTGGTAACATGAACCTGCATGATCCGAGCTCTGAGGAGGAGGTGATACCGCAGTGTGGTAACATGAATCTGCATGAGCCCAGCTCTGAGGAGGTGATACCGCAGTGTGGTAACATGAACCAGCATGAGCCCAGCTCTGAGGAGGAGGTGATACCGCAGTGTGGTAACATGAACCTGCATGAGCCCAGCTCTGAGGAGGAGGTGATACCGCAGTGTGGTAACATGAACCTGTATGAGCCCAGCTCTGAGGAGGTGATACCGCAGTGTGGTAACATGAACCTGCATGAGCCCAGGTCTGAGGAGGAGGTGATACCGCAGTGTGGTAACATGAACCAGCATGAGCCCAGCTCTGAGGAGGAGGTGATACCGCAGTGTGGTAACATGAACCTGCATGAGCCCAGCTTTGAGGAGGAGGTGATACCGCAGTGTGATAACATGAACCTGCATGAGCCCAGCTCTGAGGAGGAGGTGATACCGCAGTGTGGTAACATGAACCTGTATGAGCCCAGCTCTGAGGAGGAGGTGATACCGCAGTGTGGTAACATGAACCTGCATGAGCCCAGCTCTCAGGAGGAGGTTATACCGCAGTGTGGTAACATGAACCTGCATGAGCCCAGCTCTGAGGAGGAGGTGATACCGCAGTGTGATAACATGAAGCTGCATGAGCCCAGCTCTCAGGAGGAGGTGATACCGCAGTGTGGTAACATGAACCTGTATGAGCCCAGCTCTGAGGAGGAGGTGATACCGCAGTGTGGTAACATGAACCTGCATGAGCCCAGCTCTAAGGAGGAGGCGATACGGCAGTGTGGTAACATGAACCTGCATGAGCCCAGCTCTGGGGAGGAGGCAGAGGTGATACCGCAGTGTGGTAACATGAACCTGCATGAGCCCAGCTCTGAGGCAGAGGTGATACCGCAGTGTGGTAACATGAACCTGCATAAGCCCAGCTCTGAGGAGGAGGTGATACCTCAGTGTGGTAACATGAACCTGCATGAGCCCAGCTCTGAGGAGGAGGTGATACCGCAGTGTGGTAACATGAACCTGCATGAGCCCAGCTCTGAGGAGGAGGCGATACCGCAGTGTGGTAACATGAACCTGCATGAGGCCAGCTCTGAGGAGGAGGTGATACCGCAGTGTGGTAACATGAACCTGCAGGAGCCCAGCTCTGAGGAGGGGGTGATACCGCAGTGTGGTAACATGAACCTGCATGAGCCCAGCTCTCAGGAGGAGGGGATACCGCAGTGTGGTAACATGAACCTGCAGGAGCCCAGCTCTGAGGAGGGGGTGATACCGCAGTGTGGTAACATGAACCTGCATGAGCCCAGCTCTGAGGAGGAGGTGATACCTCAGTGTGGTAACATGAACATGTATGAGCCCAGCTCTCAGGAGGAGGGGATACCGCAGTGTGGTAACATGAACCTGCATGAGCCCAGCTCTGAGAAGCAGGTGATACCGCAGTGTGGTAACATGAACCTGCATGAGGCCAGCTCTGAGGAGGAGGCGATACCACAGTGTGATAACATGAACCCGCATGAGACCAGCTCTGAGGAGGAGGTGATACCTCAGTGTGGTAACATGAACCTGCATGAGGCCAGCTCTGAGGAGGAGGTGATACCTCAGTGTGGTAACATGAACCTGCATGAGCCGAGCTCTGAGGAGGTGATACCTCAGTGTGGTAACATGAACCTGCATGAGCCCAGCTCTCAGGAGGAGGTGATACCGCAGTGTGGTAACATGAACCTGCATGAGGCCAGCTCTGAGGAGGAGGCAGTACCGTAGTGTGGTAACATGAACCTGCATGAGCCCAGCTCTCAGGAGGAGGTGATACCGCAGTGTGGTAACATGAACCTGCATGAGCCCAGCTCTGAGGAGATAATACCTCAGTGTGGTAACATGAACCTGCATGAGCCCAGGTCTGAGGAGGAGGCGATACCGCAGTGTGGTAACATGAACCTGTATGAGACCAGCTCTCAGGAGGTGGTGATACCGCAGTGTGGTAACATGAACCTGCATGAGTCCAGCTCTCAGGAAGAGGTGATACCTCAGTGTGGTAACATGAACCTGTATGAGACCAGCTCTGGGGAGGGGATGATACCGCAGTGTGGTAACATGAACCAGCATGAGCCCAGCTCTGAGGAGGAGGTGATACCGCAGTGTGGTAACATGAACCTGCATGAGCCCAGCTCTGGGGAGGAGGTGATACCTCAGTGTGATAACATGAACCTGCATGAGCACAGCTCTGAGGAGGAGGTGACACCGCAGTGTGGTAACATGAATCTGCGTGAGCCCAGCTCTGGGGAGGGGGTGATACCGCAGTGTGGTAACATGAACCTGCATGAGCCCAGCTCTGGGGAGGAGGTGATACCGCAGTGTGGTAACATGAACCTGCATGAGCCCAGCTCTGAGGAGGAGGCGATACCACAGTGTGATAACATGAACCAGCATGAGCCCAGCTCAGAGGAGGAGGTGATACCGCAGTGTGGTAACATGAACCTGCATGAGGCCAGCTCTGAGGAGGAGGTGATACCGCAGTGTGGTAACATGAACCTGCATGAGGCCAGCTCTGAGGAGGAGGTGATACCGCAGTGTGATAACATGAACCTGCATGAGCCCAGCTCTGAGGAGGAGGTGATACCGCAGTGTGGTAACATGAACCTGCATGAGGCCAGCTCTGAGGAGGAGGTGATACCGCAGTGTGGTAACATGAACATGTATGAGCCCAGCTCTGAGGAGCAGGTGATACCGCAGTGTGGTAACATGAACCTGCATGAGCCCAGCTCTCAGGAGGAGGTGATACCCCAGTGTGGTAACATGAACCTGCATGAGCCCAGCTCAGAGGAGGGGGTGATACCGCAGTGTGGTAACATGAACCTGCATGAGCCCAGCTCTGAGGAGGAGGTGATACCGCAGTGTGGTAACATGAACCTGCATGAGCCCAGCTCTGAGGAGAAGGCGATACCGCAGCCTGGTAACATGAACATGTATGAGCCCAGCTCTGAGGAGGAGGTGATACCGCAGTGTGGTAACATGAACCTGCATGAGCCCAGCTCTGAGGAGGAGGTGATACCGCAGTGTGGTAACATGAACCTGCATGAGCCCAGCTCTGAGGAGGAGGTGATACCGCAGTGTGGTAACATGAACCAGCATGAGCCCAGCTCTGAGGAGGAGGTGATACCGCAGTGTGGTAACATGAACCTGCATGAGCCCAGCTCTGAGGAGGAGGTGATACGGCAGTGTGGTAACATGAACCTGCATGAGCCCAGCTCTGAGGAGGAGGTGATACGGCAGTGTGGTAACATGAACCTGCATAAGCCCAGCTCTGAGGAGGAGGTGATACCGCAGTGTGGTAACATGAACCTGCATGAGCCCAGCTCTGAGGAGGAGGCGATACCGCAGTGTGGTAACATGAACCTGCATGAGCCCAGCTCTGAGGAGGAGGCGATACCGCAGTGTGGTAACATGAACCTGTATGAGCCCAGCTCTGAGGAGGAGGCAGTACCGTAGTGTGGTAACATGAACCTGCATGAGCCCAGCTCTGAGGAGGAGGCAGTACCGTAGTGTGGTAACATGAACCTGCATGAGCCCAGCTCTGAGGAGGAGGTGATACCGCAGTGTGGTAACATGAACCTGCATGAGCCCAGCTCTGAGGAGGAGGTGATACTGCAGTGTGGTAACATGAACCTGCATGAGCCCAGCTCTGAGGAGGAGGTGATACCGCAGTGTGGTAACATGAACCTGCATGAGCCCAGCTCTGAGGAGGAGGTGATACCGCAGTGTGGTAACATGAACCTGCATGAGCCCAGCTCTGAGGAGGAGGTGATACCGTAGGGTGGTAACATGAACCTGCATGAGTCTAGTTCTGAGGAGCAGGTGATACCGCAGTGTGGTAACATGAACATATATGAGCCCAGCTCTCAGGAGGAGGGGATACCGCAGTGTGGTAACATGAACCTGCAGGAGCCCAGCTCTGAGGAGCAGGCGATACCGCAGTGTGGTAACATGAACCAGCATGAGCCCAGCTCTGAGGAGGAGGTGATACCGCAGTGTGGTAACATGAACCTGCATGAGCCCAGCTCTGAGGAGGAGGTGATACCGCAGTGTGGTAACATGAACCTGCATGAGCCCAGCTCTGAGGAGGAGGTGATACCGCAGGGTGGTAACATGAACATGCATGAGCCCAGCTCTGAGGAGGAGGTGATACCGCAGTGTGGAAACATGAACCTGCATGAGCCCAGCTCTGAGGAGGAGGTGATACCGCAGTGTGGTAACATGAACCTGCATGAGCCCAGCTCTCAGGAGGAGGGGATACCGCAGTGTGGTAACATGAACCTGCAGGAGCCCAGCTCTGAGGAGGGGGTGATACCGCAGTGTGGTAACATGAACCTGCCTGAGCCCAGCTCTGAGGAGGAGGTGACACCGCAGTGTGGAAACATGAACCTGCAGGAGCCCAGCTCTGAGGAGGAGGTGATACCGCAGTGTGATAACATGAACCTGCATGAGGCCAGCTCTGAGGAGGAGGTTATACCACAGTGTGGTAACATTAACCTGTATGAGCCCAGCTCTCAGGAGGAGGTGATACCTCAGTGTGGTAACATGAACATGCATGAGCCCAGCTCTGAGGAGGCGGTGATACCGGAGTGTGGTAACATGAACCTGCATGAGCCCAGATCTGAGGAGGTGGTGATACCGCAGTGTGGTAACATGAACCTGCATGAGCCGAGCTCTGTGGAGGAGGTGATACCGCAGTGTGGTAACATGAACATGCATGAGCCCAGCTCTGAGGAGGCGGTGATACCGCAGTGTGGTAACATGAACCTGCATGAGCCCAGATCTGAGGAGGTGGTGATACCGCAGTGTGGTAACATGAACCTGCATGAGCCGAGCTCTGTGGAGGAGGTGATACCGCAGTGTGGTAACATGAACCAGCATGAGCCCAGCTCTGAGGAGGAGGTGATACCGCAGTGTGATAACATGAATCTGCATGAGCCCAGCTCTGAGGAGGAGGCGATACCGCAGTGTGGTAACATGAAACAGCATGAGCCCAGCTCTGAGGAGGAGGTGATACCGCAGTGTGGTAACATGAACCTGTATGAGCCCAGCTCTGAGGAGGAGGCGATACCGCAGTGTGGTAACATGAAACAGCATGAGCCCAGCTCTGAGGAGGAGGTGATACCGCAGTGTGGTAACATGAACCTGTATGAGCCCAGCTCTGAGGAGGAGGCGATACCGCAGTGTGGTAACATGAACCTGCATGAGCCCAGCTCTGAGGAGGGGGTGATACCACAGTGTGGTAACATGAACCTGCAGGAGCCCAGCTCTGAGGAGGAGGTGATACCGCAGAGTGGTAACATGAACCTGCATGAGCCCAGCTCTGAGGAGGGGGTGATACCACAGTGTGGTAACATGAACCTGCCTGAGCCCAGCTCTGAGGAGGAGGTGATACCGCAGTGTGGTAACATGAACCTGCATGAGCCCAGCTCTGAGGAGGAGGCGATACCACAGTGTGATAACATGAACCCGCATGAGCCCAGCTCTGAGGAAGAGGTGATACCGCAGTGTGGTAACATGAACCTGCATGAGCCCAGCTCTGAGGAGGAGGTGATACCGCAGTGTGGTAACATGAACCTGCATGAGCCCAGCTCTGAGGAGGAGGTGATACCTCAGTGTGGTAACATGAACCTGCATGAGGCCAGCTCTGAGGAGGAGGTGATACCTCAGTGTGGTAACATGAACCTGCATGAGCCCAGCTCTGAGGAGGTGATACCTCAGTGTGGTAACATGAACCTGCATGAGCCCAGCTCTCAGGAGGAGGTGATACCGCAGTGTGGTAACATGAACCTGCATGAGGCCAGCTCTGAGGAGGAGGCAGTACCGTAGTGTGGTAACATGAACCTGCATGAGCCCAGCTCTCAGGAGGAGGTGATACCGCAGTGTGGTAACATGAACCTGCATGAGCCCAGCTCTGAGGAGGTGATACCTCAGTGTGGTAACATGAACCTGCATGAGCCCAGGTCTGAGGAGGAGGCGATACCGCAGTGTGGTAACATGAACCTGTATGAGACCAGCTCTCAGGAGGTGGTGATACCGCAGTGTGGTAACATGAACCTGCATGAGTCCAGCTCTCAGGAAGAGGTGATACCGCAGTGTGGTAACATGAACCTGCATGAGTCCAGCTCTCAGGAAGAGGTGATACCGCAGTGTGGTAACATGAACCTGCATGAGCCCAGCTCTCAGGAGGAGGGGATACCGCAGTGTGGTAACATGAACCTGTATGAGACCAGCTCTGGGGAGGGGATGATACCGCAGTGTGGTAACATGAACCAGCATGAGCCCAGCTCTGAGGAGGAGGTGATACCGCAGTGTGGTAACATGAACCTGCATGAGCCCAGCTCTGGGGAGGAGGTGATACCTCAGTGTGGTAACATGAACCTGCATGAGCACAGCTCTGAGGAGGAGGTGACACCGCAGTGTGGTAACATGAATCTGCGTGAGCCCAGCTCTGGGGAGGGGGTGATACCGCAGTGTGGTAACATGAACCTGCATGAGCCCAGCTCTGGGGAGGAGGTGATACCGCAGTGTGGTAACATGAATCTGCGTGAGCCCAGCTCTGGGGAGGGGGTGATACCGCAGTGTGGTAACATGAACCTGCATGAGCCCAGCTCTGGGGAGGGTGTGATACCGCAGTGTGGTAACATGAACCTGTATGAGCCCAGCTCTGAGGAGGAGGTGATACCGCAGTGTGGTAACATGAACCTGTATGAGCCCAGCTCTCAGGAGGAGGTTATACCGCAGTGTGGTAACATGAACCTGCATGAGCCCAGCTCTGAGGAGGAGGTGATACCGCAGTGTGGTAACATGAACCTGTATGAGCCCAGCTCTGAGGAGGAGGTGATACCGCAGTGTGGTAACATGAAACTGCATGAGCCCAGCTCTGAGGCAGAGGTGATACCGCAGTGTGGTAACATGAACCTGCATGAGCCCAGCTCTGAGGAGGAGGCGATACCGCAGTGTGGTAACATGAACCTGCATGATCCGAGCTCTGAGGAGGAGATGATACCGCAGTGTGGTAACATGAACCTGCATGATCCGAGCTCTGAGGAGGAGGTGATACCGCAGTGTGGTAACATGAATCTGCATGAGCCCAGCTCTGAGGAGGTGATACCGCAGTGTGGTAACATGAACCAGCATGAGCCCTGCTCTGAGGAGGAGGTGATACCGCAGTGTGGTAACATGAACCTGCATGAGCCCAGCTCTGAGGAGGAGGTGATACTGCAGTGTGGTAACATGAACCTGCATGAGCCCAGCTCTGAGGAGGAGGTGATACCGCAGGGTGGTAACATGAACCTGTATGAGCCCAGCTCTGTGGAGGAGGTGATACCGCAGTGTGGTAACACGAACCTGCATGAGCCCAGCTCTGAGGAGGAGGTGATACCGCAGGGTGGTAACATGAACCTGTATGAGCCCAGCTCTGAGGAGGAGGTGATACCGCAGTGTGGTAACATGAACCTGTATGAGCCCAGCTCTGAGGAGGAGGTGATACTGCAGGGTGGTAATATGAACCTGCATGAGCCCAGCTCTGAGGAGGATCTGATACTGCAGTGTGGTAACATGAACCTGCATGAGCCAAGCTCTGAGGAGGAGGTGATACCGCAGTGTGGTAACATGAACCTGCATGAGCCCAGCTCTCAGGAGGAGGTGATACCACAGTGTGGTAACATGAACCTGCATGAGGCCAGCTCTGAGGAGGAGGTGATACCGCAGGGTGGTAACATGAACCTGCATGAGCCCAGCTCTGAGGAGGAGGTGATACCGCAGTGTGGTAACATGAACCTGCATGAGCCCAGCTCTCAGGAGGAGGTGAAACCACAGTGTGGTAACATGAACCTGCATGAGCCCAGCTCTGAGGAGGAGGCGATACGGCAGTGTGGTAACATGAACCTGCATGAGCCTAGCTCTGAGGAGGAGGCGATACCACAGTGTGGTAACATGAACCTGCATGATCCGAGCTCTGAGGAGGAGATGATACCGCAGTGTGGAAACATAACCTGCATGAGCCCAGCTCTGAGGATGAGGTGATACCTCAGTGTGGTAACATGAACCTGCATGAGCCCAGCTCTGAGGAGGAGGTGATACCGCAGCCTGGTAACATGAACCTGCATGAGCCCAGCTCTGAGGAGGAGGTGATACCGCAGTGTGGTAACATGAACCTGTATGAGCCCAGCTCTGAGGAGGAGGCGATACCACAGTGTGGTAACATGAACCTGCATGATCCGAGCTCTGAGGAGGAGATGATACCGCAGTGTGGAAACATAACCTGCATGAGCCCAGCTCTGAGGATGAGGTGATACCTCAGTGTGGTAACATGAACCTGCATGAGCCCAGCTCTGAGGAGGAGGTGATACCGCAGCCTGGTAACATGAACCTGCATGAGCCCAGCTCTGAGGAGGAGGTGATACCGCAGTGTGGTAACATGAACCTGCATGAGCCCAGCTCTGAGGAAGAGGTGATACCTCAGTGTGGTAACATGAACCTGCATGAGCCCAGCTCTGAGGAGGAGGTGATACCCCAGCCTGGTAACATGAACCTGCATGAGCCCAGCTCTGAGGAAGAGGTGATACCGCAGTGTGGTAACACGAACCTGCATGAGCCCAGCTCTAAGGAGGAGGTGATACGGCAGTGTGGTAACATGAACCTGCATGAGCCCAGCTCTGAGGAGGAGGTGATACGGCAGTGTGGTAACATGAACCTGCATGAGCCCAGCTCTGAGGAGGAGGTGATACGGCAGTGTGGTAACATGAACCTGCATGAGTCCAGCTCTGAGGAGGAGGTGATACGGCAGTGTGGTAACATGAACCTGTATGAGCCCAGCTCTGAGGAGGAGGTGATACCGCAGTGTGGTAACATGAACCTGCATGAGCCCAGCTCTGAGGAGGAGGTGATACGGCAGTGTGGTAACATGAACCTGCATGAGCCCAGCTCTGAGGAGGAGGTGATACCGCAGTGTGGTAACATGAACCTGTATGAGCCCAGCTCTGAGGAGGAGGTGATACCGCAGTGTGGTAACATGAACCTGTATGAGCCCAGCTCTGAGGAGGAGGTGATACCGCAGTGTGGTAACATGAACCTGTATGAGCCCAGCTCTGAGGAGGAGGTGATACGGCAGTGTGGTAACATGAACCTGCATGAGCCCAGCTCTGAGGAGGAGGTGATACCGCAGTGTGGAAACATGAACCTGCATGAGGCCAGCTCTGAGGAGGAGGTGATACCGCAGTGTGGTAACATGAACCTGCATGAGCCCAGCTCTGAGGAGGAGGTGATACCGCAGTGTGGTAACATGAACCTGCATGAGCCCAGCTCTGAGGCAGAGGTGATACCGCAGTGTGGTAACATGAACCTGTATGAGCCCAGCTCTGAGGAGGAGGCGATACGGCAGTGTGGTAACATGAACCTGCATGAGCCCAGCTCTGAGGAGGAGGTGATACCGCAGTGTGGAAACATGAACCTGCATGAGGCCAGCTCTGAGGAGGAGGTGATACCGCAGTGTGGTAACATGAACCTGCATGAGCCCAGCTCTGAGGAGGAGGTGATACCGCAGTGTGGTAACATGAACCTGCATGAGCCCAGCTCTGAGGAGGAGGTGATACCGCAGTGTGATAACATGAACCTGCATGAGCCCAGCTCTGAGGAGGAGGTGATACCGCAGTGTGATAACATGAACCTGTATGAGCCCAGCTCTGAGGAGGAGGCGATACCGCAGTGTGGTAACATGAACCTGCATGAGCCCAGCTCTGAGGAGGAGGTGATACCTCAGTGTGGTAACATGAACCTGCATGAGGCCAGCTCTGAGGAGGAGGTGATACCGCAGTGTGGTAACATGAACCAGCATGAGCCCAGCTCTGAGGAGGAGGTGATACCGCAGTGTAGTAACATGAACATGTATGAGCCCAGCTCTGAGGAGCAGGTGATACCGCAGTGTGGTAACATGAACCTGCATGAGGCCAGCTCTGAGGAGGAGGTGATACCGCAGTGTGGTAACATGAACCTGCATGAGGCCAGCTCTGAGGAGGAGGTGATACCGCAGTGTGGTAACATGAACCTGCATGAGCCCAGCTCTGAGGAGGAGGTGATACAGCAGTGTGATAACATGAACCTGCATGAGCCCAGCTCTGAGGAGGAGGTGATACCGCAGTGTGATAACATGAACCTGTATGAGCCCAGCTCTGAGGAGGAGGCGATACCGCAGTGTGGTAACATGAACCTGCATGAGCCCAGCTCTGAGGAGGAGGTGATACCTCAGTGTGGTAACATGAACCTGCATGAGGCCAGCTCTGAGGAGGAGGTGATACCGCAGTGTGGTAACATGAACCAGCATGAGCCCAGCTCTGAGGAGGAGGTGATACCGCAGTGTAGTAACATGAACATGTATGAACCCAGCTCTGAGGAGCAGGTGATACCGCAGTGTGGTAACATGAACCTGCATGAGGCCAGCTCTGAGGAGGATGTGATACAGCAGTGTGGTAACATGAACCTGCATGAGCCCAGCTCTGAGGAGGAGGTGATACCGCAGTGTAGTAACATGAACATGTATGAGCCCAGCTCTGAGGAGCAGGTGATACCGCAGTGTGGTAACATGAACCTGCATGAGCCCAGCTCTGAGGAGGAGGTGATACCGCAGTGTGGTAACATGAACCTGCATGAGCCCAGCTCTGAGGATGAGGCGATACCGCAGTGTGGTAACATGAACCTGCATGAGCCCAGCTCTGAGGAGGAGGCGATACCGCAGTGTGGTAACATGAACCTGCATGATCCGAGCTCTGAGGAGGAGATGATACCGCAGTGTGGTAACATGAACCTGCATGATCCGAGCTCTGAGGAGGAGATGATACCGCAGTGTGGTAACATGAACCTGCATGAGCCCAGCTCTGAGGATGAGGCGATACCGCAGTGTGGTAACATGAACCTGCATGAGCCCAGCTCTGAGGAGGAGGCGATACCGCAGTGTGGTAACATGAACCTGCATGATCCGAGCTCTGAGGAGGAGATGATACCGCAGTGTGGTAACATGAACCTGCATGAGCCCAGCTCTGGGGAGGGGGTGATACTGCAGTGTGGTAACATGAACCTGCATGAGGCCAGCTCTGAGGAGGAGGTGATACCGCAGTGTGATAACATGAACCTGCATGAGGCCAGCTCTGAGGAGGAGGTGATACCACAGTGTGGTAACATTAACCTGTATGAGCCCAGCTCTGAGGAGCAGGTGATACCGCAGTGTGGTAACAAGAACCTGTATCAGCCCAGCTCTGAGGAGCAGGCGATACCGCAGTGTGGTAACATGAACCTGCATGAGGCCAGCTCTGAGGAGGAGGTGATACCGCAGTGTGGTAACATGAACCTGCATGAGCCCAGCTCTGAGGAGGAGGTGATACCGCAGTGTGGAAACATGAACCTGCATGAGGCCAGCTCTGAGGAGGAGGTGATACCGCAGTGTGGTAACATGAACCTGCATGAGCCCAGCTCTCAGGAGGAGGCGATACCGCAGTGTGGAAACATGAACCTGCATGAGCCCAGCTCTCAGGAGGAGGTGATACCGCAGTGTGGAAACATGAACCTGCATGAGCCCAGCTCTGAGGCAGAGGTGATACCGCAGTGTGGTAACATGAACCTGTATGAGCCCAGCTCTGAGGATGAGGTGATACCGCAGTGTGGTAACATGAACCTGCATGATCCGAGCTCTGAGGAGGAGACGATACCACAGTGTGATAACATGAACCTGTATGAGCCCAGCTCTGAGGAGGAGGTGATACCGCAGTGTGGTAACATGAACCTGCATGAGCCCAGCTCTGAGGAGGAGGCGATACCACAGTGTGATAACATGAACCAGCATGAGCCCAGCTCAGAGGAGGAGGTGATACCGCAGTGTGGTAACATGAACCTGCATGAGGCCAGCTCTGAGGAGGAGGTGATACCGCAGTGTGGTAACATGAACCTGCATGAGGCCAGCTCTGAGGAGGAGGTGATACCGCAGTGTGATAACATGAACCTGCATGAGCCCAGCTCTGAGGAGGAGGTGATACCGCAGTGTGGTAACATGAACCTGCATGAGGCCAGCTCTGAGGAGGAGGTGATACCGCAGTGTGGTAACATGAACATGTATGAGCCCAGCTCTGAGGAGCAGGTGATACCGCAGTGTGGTAACATGAACCTGCATGAGCCCAGCTCTCAGGAGGAGGTGATACCCCAGTGTGGTAACATGAACCTGCATGAGCCCAGCTCAGAGGAGGGGGTGATACCGCAGTGTGGTAACATGAACCTGCATGAGCCCAGCTCTGAGGAGGAGGTGATACCGCAGTGTGGTAACATGAACCTGCATGAGCCCAGCTCTGAGGAGAAGGCGATACCGCAGCCTGGTAACATGAACATGTATGAGCCCAGCTCTGAGGAGGAGGTGATACCGCAGTGTGGTAACATGAACCTGCATGAGCCCAGCTCTGAGGAGGAGGTGATACCGCAGTGTGGTAACATGAACCTGCATGAGCCCAGCTCTGAGGAGGAGGTGATACCGCAGTGTGGTAACATGAACCAGCATGAGCCCAGCTCTGAGGAGGAGGTGATACCGCAGTGTGGTAACATGAACCTGCATGAGCCCAGCTCTGAGGAGGAGGTGATACGGCAGTGTGGTAACATGAACCTGCATGAGCCCAGCTCTGAGGAGGAGGTGATACGGCAGTGTGGTAACATGAACCTGCATAAGCCCAGCTCTGAGGAGGAGGTGATACCGCAGTGTGGTAACATGAACCTGCATGAGCCCAGCTCTGAGGAGGAGGCGATACCGCAGTGTGGTAACATGAACCTGCATGAGCCCAGCTCTGAGGAGGAGGCGATACCGCAGTGTGGTAACATGAACCTGTATGAGCCCAGCTCTGAGGAGGAGGAAGTACCGTAGTGTGGTAACATGAACCTGCATGAGCCCAGCTCTGAGGAGGAGGCAGTACCGTAGTGTGGTAACATGAACCTGCATGAGCCCAGCTCTGAGGAGGAGGTGATACCGCAGTGTGGTAACATGAACCTGCATGAGCCCAGCTCTGAGGAGGAGGTGATACTGCAGTGTGGTAACATGAACCTGCATGAGCCCAGCTCTGAGGAGGAGGTGATACCGCAGTGTGGTAACATGAACCTGCATGAGCCCAGCTCTGAGGAGGAGGTGATACCGCAGTGTGGTAACATGAACCTGCATGAGCCCAGCTCTGAGGAGGAGGTGATACCGTAGGGTGGTAACATGAACCTGCATGAGTCTTGTTCTGAGGAGCAGGTGATACCGCAGTGTGGTAACATGAACATATATGAGCCCAGCTCTCAGGAGGAGGAGATACCGCAGTGTGGTAACATGAACCTGCAGGAGCCCAGCTCTGAGGAGCAGGCGATACCGCAGTGTGGTAACATGAACCAGCATGAGCCCAGCTCTGAGGAGGAGGTGATACCGCAGTGTGGTAACATGAACCTGCATGAGCCCAGCTCTGAGGAGGAGGTGATACCGCAGTGTGGTAACATGAACCTGCATGAGCCCAGCTCTGAGGAGGAGGTGATACCGCAGGGTGGTAACATGAACATGCATGAGCCCAGCTCTGAGGAGGAGGTGATACCGCAGTGTGGAAACATGAACCTGCATGAGCCCAGCTCTGAGGAGGAGGTGATACCGCAGTGTGGTAACATGAACCTGCATGAGCCCAGCTCTCAGGAGGAGGGGATACCGCAGTGTGGTAACATGAACCTGCAGGAGCCCAGCTCTGAGGAGGGGGTGATACCGCAGTGTGGTAACATGAACCTGCCTGAGCCCAGCTCTGAGGAGGAGGTGATACCGCAGTGTGGAAACATGAACCTGCAGGAGCCCAGCTCTGAGGAGGAGGTGATACCGCAGTGTGATAACATGAACCTGCATGAGGCCAGCTCTGAGGAGGAGGTTATACCACAGTGTGGTAACATTAACCTGTATGAGCCCAGCTCTCAGGAGGAGGTGATACCTCAGTGTGGTAACATGAACATGCATGAGCCCAGCTCTGAGGAGGCGGTGATACCGGAGTGTGGTAACATGAACCTGCATGAGCCCAGATCTGAGGAGGTGGTGATACCGCAGTGTGGTAACATGAACCTGCATGAGCCGAGCTCTGTGGAGGAGGTGATACCGCAGTGTGGTAACATGAACATGCATGAGCCCAGCTCTGAGGAGGCGGTGATACCGCAGTGTGGTAACATGAACCTGCATGAGCCCAGATCTGAGGAGGTGGTGATACCGCAGTGTGGTAACATGAACCTGCATGAGCCGAGCTCTGTGGAGGAGGTGATACCGCAGTGTGGTAACATGAACCAGCATGAGCCCAGCTCTGAGGAGGAGGTGATACCGCAGTGTGATAACATGAACCTGCATGAGCCCAGCTCTGAGGAGGAGGCGATACCGCAGTGTGGTAACATGAAACAGCATGAGACCAGCTCTGAGGAGGAGGTGATACCGCAGTGTGGTAACATGAACCTGTATGAGCCCAGCTCTGAGGAGGAGGCGATACCGCAGTGTGGTAACATGAACCTGCATGAGCCCAGCTCTGAGGAGGGGGTGATACCACAGTGTGGTAACATGAACCTGCAGGAGCCCAGCTCTGAGGAGGAGGTGATACCGCAGAGTGGTAACATGAACCTGCATGAGCCCAGCTCTGAGGAGGGGGTGATACCACAGTGTGATAACATGAACCCGCATGAGACCAGCTCTGAGGAGGAGGTGATACCTCAGTGTGGTAACATGAACCTGCATGAGCCCAGCTCTGAGGAGGTGATACCACAGTGTGATAACATGAACCCGCATGAGGGCAGCTCTGAGGAGGAGGTGATACCGCAGTGTGGTAACATGAACCTGCATGAGGCCAGCTCTGAGGAGGAGGTGATACCGCAGTGTGGTAACATGAACCTGCATGAGCCCAGCTCTCAGGAGGAGGTGATACCGCAGTGTGGTAACATGAACCTGCATGAGGCCAGCTCTGAGGAGGAGGCAGTACCGTAGTGTGGTAACATGAACCTGCATGAGCCCAGCTCTCAGGAGGAGGTGATACCGCAGTGTGGTAACATGAACCTGCATGAGCCCAGCTCTGAGGAGGTGATACCTCAGTGTGGTAACATGAACCTGCATGAGCCCAGGTCTGAGGAGGAGGCGATACCGCAGTGTGGTAACATGAACCTGTATGAGACCAGCTCTCAGGAGGTGGTGATACCGCAGTGTGGTAACATGAACCTGCATGAGTCCAGCTCTCAGGAAGAGGTGATACCTCAGTGTGGTAACATGAACCTGTATGAGACCAGCTCTGGGGATGGGATGATACCGCAGTGTGGTAACATGAACCAGCATGAGCCCAGCTCTGAGGAGGAGGTGATACCGCAGTGTGGTAACATGAACCTGCATGAGCCCAGCTCTGGGGAGGAGGTGATACCTCAGTGTGGTAACATGAACCTGCATGAGCACAGCTCTGAGGAGGAGGTGACACCGCAGTGTGGTAACATGAATCTGCGTGAGCCCAGCTCTGGGGAGGGGGTGATACCGCAGTGTGGTAACATGAACCTGCATGAGCCCAGCTCTGGGGAGGAGGTGATACCGCAGTGTGGTAACATGAATCTGCGTGAGCCCAGCTCTGGGGAGGGGGTGATACCGCAGTGTGGTAACATGAACCTGCATGAGCCCAGCTCTGGGGAGGGTGTGATACCGCAGTGTGGTAACATGAACCTGTATGAGCCCAGCTCTGAGGAGGAGGTGATACCGCAGTGTGGTAACATGAACCTGTATGAGCCCAGCTCTCAGGAGGAGGTTATACCGCAGTGTGGTAACATGAACCTGCATGAGCCCAGCTCTGAGGAGGAGGTGATACCGCAGTGTGGTAACATGAACCTGTATGAGCCCAGCTCTGAGGAGGAGGTGATACCGCAGTGTGGTAACATGAAACTGCATGAGCCCAGCTCTGAGGCAGAGGTGATACCGCAGTGTGGTAACATGAACCTGCATGAGCCCAGCTCTGAGGAGGAGGCGATACCGCAGTGTGGTAACATGAACCTGCATGATCCGAGCTCTGAGGAGGAGATGATACCGCAGTGTGGTAACATGAACCTGCATGATCCGAGCTCTGAGGAGGAGGTGATACCGCAGTGTGGTAACATGAATCTGCATGAGCCCAGCTCTGAGGAGGTGATACCGCAGTGTGGTAACATGAACCAGCATGAGCCCAGCTCTGAGGAGGAGGTGATACCGCAGTGTGGTAACATGAACCTGCATGAGCCCAGCTCTGAGGAGGAGGTGATACCGCAGTGTGGTAACATGAACCTGTATGAGCCCAGCTCTGAGGAGGTGATACCGCAGTGTGGTAACATGAACCTGCATGAGCCCAGGTCTGAGGAGGAGGTGATACCGCAGTGTGGTAACATGAACCAGCATGAGCCCAGCTCTGAGGAGGAGGTGATACCGCAGTGTGGTAACATGAACCTGCATGAGCCCAGCTTTGAGGAGGAGGTGATACCGCAGTGTGATAACATGAACCTGCATGAGCCCAGCTCTGAGGAGGAGGTGATACCGCAGTGTGGTAACATGAACCTGTATGAGCCCAGCTCTGAGGAGGAGGTGATACCGCAGTGTGGTAACATGAACCTGCATGAGCCCAGCTCTCAGGAGGAGGTTATACCGCAGTGTGGTAACATGAACCTGCATGAGCCCAGCTCTGAGGAGGAGGTGATACCGCAGTGTGATAACATGAAGCTGCATGAGCCCAGCTCTCAGGAGGAGGTGATACCGCAGTGTGGTAACATGAACCTGTATGAGCCCAGCTCTGAGGAGGAGGTGATACCGCAGTGTGGTAACATGAACCTGCATGAGCCCAGCTCTAAGGAGGAGGCGATACGGCAGTGTGGTAACATGAACCTGCATGAGCCCAGCTCTGGGGAGGAGGCAGAGGTGATACCGCAGTGTGGTAACATGAACCTGCATGAGCCCAGCTCTGAGGCAGAGGTGATACCGCAGTGTGGTAACATGAACCTGCATAAGCCCAGCTCTGAGGAGGAGGTGATACCTCAGTGTGGTAACATGAACCTGCATGAGCCCAGCTCTGAGGAGGAGGTGATACCGCAGTGTGGTAACATGAACCTGCATGAGCCCAGCTCTGAGGAGGAGGCGATACCGCAGTGTGGTAACATGAACCTGCATGAGGCCAGCTCTGAGGAGGAGGTGATACCGCAGTGTGGTAACATGAACCTGCAGGAGCCCAGCTCTGAGGAGGGGGTGATACCGCAGTGTGGTAACATGAACCTGCATGAGCCCAGCTCTCAGGAGGAGGGGATACCGCAGTGTGGTAACATGAACCTGCAGGAGCCCAGCTCTGAGGAGGGGGTGATACCGCAGTGTGGTAACATGAACCTGCATGAGCCCAGCTCTGAGGAGGAGGTGATACCTCAGTGTGGTAACATGAACATGTATGAGCCCAGCTCTCAGGAGGAGGGGATACCGCAGTGTGGTAACATGAACCTGCATGAGCCCAGCTCTGAGAAGCAGGTGATACCGCAGTGTGGTAACATGAACCTGCATGAGGCCAGCTCTGAGGAGGAGGTGATACCGCAGTGTGGTAACATGAACCTGCATGAGCCCAGCTCTGAGGCAGAGGTGATACTGCAGTGTGATAACATGAACCTGCATGAGCCCAGCTCTGAGGTGGAGGTGATACCTCAGTGTGGTAACATGAACCTGCATAAGCCCAGCTCTGAGGAGGAGGTGATACCTCAGTGTGGTAACATGAACCTGTATGAGCCCAGCTTTGAGGAGGAGGCGATACCGCAGTGTGGTAACATGAACCTGCGTGAGTCCAGCTCTCAGGAGTAGGTGATACCGCAGTGTGATAACATGAACCTGCATGAGACCAGCTCTGAGGAGGAGGTGATACCGCAGTGTGGTAACATGAACCTGCATGAGCCCAGCTCTGAGGAGGAGGCGATACCACAGTGTGGTAACATGAACCTGCATGATCCGAGCTCTGAGGAGGAGATGATACCGCAGTGTGGAAACATGAACCTGCATGATCCGAGCTCTGAGGAGGAGGTGATACCGCAGTGTGGTAACATGAACCTGCATGAGCCGAGCTCTGTGGAGGAGGTGATACTGCAGTGTGGTAACATGACCCTGCATGAGCCCAGCTCTGAGGAGGGGATACCGCAGTGTGGTAACAAGAACCTGTATGAGGCCAGATCTGAGGAGGAGGTGATACCGCAGTGTGGTAACATGAACCTGCATGAGCCCAGCTCTGAGGAGCAGGTGATACCGCAGTGTGGTAACAAGAACCTGTATGAGGCCAGATCTGAGGAGGAGGTGATACCGCAGTGTGGTAACATGAACCTGTATGAGCCCAGCTCTGAGGAGGAGGCGATACCGCAGTGTGGTAACATGAACCTGCATGATCCGAGCTCTGAGGAAGAGATGATACCGCAGTGTGGTAACATGAACCTGCATGAGCCCAGCTCTGAGGAGGAGGTGATACTGCAGTGTGATAACATGAACCTGCATGAGCCCAGCTCTGAGGAGGAGGTGATACCGCAGTGTGGTAACATGAACCTGCATGAGCCCAGCTCTGAGGAGGAGGCGATACCGCAGTGTGGTAACATGAACCTGCATGAGCCCAGCTCTGAGGAGGAGGCGATACCGCAGTGTGGTAACATGAACCTGCATGAGCCCAGCTCTGAGGAGGAGGTGATTCCACAGAGTGGTAACATGAACCTGCATGAGACCAGCTCTGAGGAGGAGGCGATACCGCAGTGTGGTAACATGAACCTGCATGAGACCAGCTCTGAGGAGGAGGTGATACGGCAGTGTGGTAACATGAACCTGCATGAGCCCAGCTCTGGGGAGGAGGTGATACCGCAGTGTGGTAATATGAACCTGCATGAGCCCAGCTCTGGGGAGGAGGTGATACCGCAGTGTGATAACATGAACCTGCATGAGTCCAGCTCTCAGGAGGAGGTGATACGGCAGTGTGGTAACATGAACCAGCATGAGCCCAGCTCTGAGGAGCAGGTGATACCGCAGTGTGGTAACATGAACCTGCATGAGCCCAGCTCTCAGGAGGAGGTGATACCGCAGTGTGGTAATATGAACCTGCATGAGCCCAGCTCTCAGGAGGAGGGGATACCGCAGTGTGGTAACATGAACCTGCATGACCCCAGCTCTGAGGAGGAGGTGATACCGCAGCGTGGTAACATGAACCTGCATGAGCCCAGCTCTCAGGAGGAGGTTATACCGCAGCGTGGTAACATGAACCTGCATGAGCCCATCTCTCAGGAGGAGGGGATACCGCAGTGTGGTAACATGAACCTGCATGAGCCCAGCTCTGAGGCAGAGGTGATACCGCAGTGTGGTAACATGAACCTGCATGAGCCCAGCTCTGAGGAGGAGGTGATACCGCAGTGTGGTAACATGAACCTGCATGAGCCCAGCTCTGAGGAGGAGGTGATACCACAGTGTGGTAACATGAACCTGCATGAGCCCAGCTCTGAGGAGGAGGCGATACCGCAGTGTGGTAACATGAACCTGCATGAGCCCAGCTCTGAGGAGGAGGCGATACCGCAGTGTGGTAACATGAACTTGTATGTGCCCTTCCCATCCCCCCATCCATAGCAAAATCAGTTTGGTGGGATAGATTTGTTGAACAATTGTACATTTTCAAGTGAATTGTGCAATTGCCCCAATATTGCCCTCATATTCAGCAACAATAAGCCAGAGCCAGTCTGACTTTTTTATACAGGTAGAATTTTCGCAAGTATTGTGGCGACACACTGAAAAGGGCCTCTTTTCTGCCTGTGTTGAAGAGACAGCTGTGCTAAAGAAGAAAGTGCAGACGTCATGTCCCCTGCAGGCTTCCGTTCTGGCCTGACTCGTCATTACACATCCGGGTGGAGGCGTGCCCCCTGGCACGTGGGCTGGGTGCCAGCACTGGGAAGTGTCCCCACTCTGTTTGCAAATGCCAGAAGCGTCACGGCAGCCGCAGAGGATTGTGGGGCGGCTTTGAAAAGGACTGTTGATGCTCGGTCTGCAGAACATGTGTAGGGTACAGGAGCCTCATTTATGAGGCCGTGCGTCACTTTTACGCCGCCGGTGCGTCACTTTTTGTGACGCACCAGTGGCGTAAAAAACGCGCCTTGTTGCGCCATATTCACAAAGTGACACATCTATGTAGATGCGTCACTTTGTAAACCCCTGCGCTACATTATACCTGCGCCAGGTATAATGTATGCAGGGGGGGGGGCGTTCTTATGCAGGGAAGGGTCATAGAAGTGACGCAGTGAAATCTATGAGATTTCACGGCGCCACTTCTAGGACGCAAATGCGTCAATTTCTTACACCTGCCTCACAGCAGGCGTAAGACTGACGCAGACCCTTTCACATGGAGCTTTCCTCATTTGAAAGGACACATTGCTGGAGTTGCGGCACTTTTGTGACACACTCCACGAATGCGTCATTTCTGCGCCATACAGATACGTCAGAAATACTGACGTATCTGTAACTCCTTGTGACATGATGTGTCATATTATAAATATGACGCATCAATCATGACGCAAGGAGTGCGCACTGAGCAGTGACGCATCGCTGTTTTCACGCAGCGATGCTCACTTCTCATAAATGAGGCCCCTGTCCTCTGAGGCACCCAAATTACTTCCTCGTTTCTGGTCTGGATCATAATATCAGTCAGTGGTCAAAGGCCAGCCAATGCACGCTGCCCTTTGACCGCCTGTACAAGGCTTTTCAGAGGCCTGGGCAAAACTATGGGGCATATTTACAAGCCCCTTGCACCGCCGGTGCGTCACTTTTTGTTTCGCACCAGCGGCACATTTTGCTGCCCCATATTTACAAGGACACGTAAAGCCACCCTGCATTGATTTTTGTGTCCATGTAAATACGTCCCCTTTTCACGCAGCACTTTGCGTGGAAGGGGGTTCCATGGGTATTGCTGTGGGTGTTCCCACGCAGCACTAATGGAATCTTACATATTCCAGGATTTATGAGAAATTGTAAACTGGGAATTCGTCAGAATGCTACGCCTCCCCTGGGTAGGAAGGCGCAACGAGGAGAAATGTTTTCATTTCTCCTCGTTGTTTCCTCCTTCTATGCTTGATGCATGATGCAGCACACATAGAAAGAGGAAACATCTCTCATGATTGTTTTTGTGCAGGAAGGTGCCCTTTCCTGCACAAAAACAATCTGCCTGCACCGCTGGCACCCTTGCACCATGGTGCAAAACATGGCAGCAAATTGTGCACCAGCGCCGGCAGGAGCACAGAGATCCGTCATCTTGTTGTAGATATGTCACACCCCTGTGCTTTGAAAGTGACTGGGTGCGGCGCAGCAATATGTCTTGCGACACCACGCGGAGTCACTTTCTTGTAAATAAGGCCCCTTGTTTTGGCATTGGGTGCTGACTCTATATTTAAAAAGTCAGGGACTCATTTACAAGGTTTTGAAGTAGGTCAGCGCCGCAAGGAATCTTTCTGCTCTGGCCTATGTCAAAACAAGAGGGCTGGAATGCACCATACCTATGGGATACGGCGCATCCCTGTCCTTTTCCGCAGCGCCAATGCACAATGGCCTGTTATGCGCCAACGCAGGCACCCTTGCACCATGGTGCAAGGGTGCCTGCGCTGCGAGGAGGACTGTTTTTGTGCAGGAAGGTGTCCCTGTTTTGCTATTTGCGTGATGACTCTCTAGATTTAAAAAGTCAGCGCCGCAAGGAACCTTTCTGCGCTGCCCTACCTCAAACTAAAATGGCAGGAATGCACCGTATCTATGTGAAATGGCGCATTCATGTCCTTATACCCAGCGCCAGTGCGCAATGGGCTGCCATGCGCCAATGTAAGCACCCTTGCACCATGGTGCAAGGGGTGCACGGGTACCTGTTTTGCAAGGCTGGTTGATTTTGTGCAGGAAGCGACACCTTCCTGCACAAAAACAATCAAAAGAGGCGTTTTCCTCTTTCTGTCTGTGCTGCAGAATGCAGCACGCACAGAAAAAGGAAATAATGAGGAGAAATGAAAACATTTCTTCTC
Organism: Lissotriton helveticus; assembly: GCF_964261635.1. NCBI lineage: Eukaryota > Metazoa > Chordata > Amphibia > Caudata > Salamandridae > Lissotriton > Lissotriton helveticus. The sequence goes on from NC_136070.1 coordinate 1,284,617,207, forward strand.
GTTGCGCCTCCTTGTGCCTCCCTTGGGAGGCGTAGCATTCTGACGCATTTCCAGGTTTGCGATTTCTCGTAAATCTAGAAATGCGACAAAATCCATGGGTGTTGCGTGGGAACACCCACAGCAGCACCCCTGGCATGCCACTTTCACGTAAAGTGATGCGTGATAAGGGGCCGTATTTACAAGGAAAGCACGGTGGCTTCACGTGGCCTTGTAAATATGGGGCAGCACACTGCGCTGCCGGTGCGTCACAAAAAGTGAAGCTTCGGCGGCGCAAGGGGTTTGTAAATATGCCCCTCCGTTTTTGGGCCCTTAGTTGAAATTTCTAATTCTCATGTCGCAGTTTGTGGCGGTGCTGTAAGGCGGCTGCCTACAATGGCTTTAATGCAGCCGAGGGACAGCCTCATTTACATACCTGCACGTAAAGGCCTATGAAATATGACAGGTGTTACCTTCTAATTTTTGGACACTGTGGTTCTATTTTAAAACCACTGCGTGTCCCCACTGTTTTTAATACGATCGGCTTGTCCATTAATAAAGTTTATTCTGGGCATAGTCATGACTTTTTAATCATGCACACTCACCAGGAACACTTTTTGTTTTGTAAATAAAATTTCACACAATTTTTTCCTGCTCCGCTGCAACTGCAGGCGTCGCAGCACGCAGGAGGGGATAGTCGGTCCCCAGCAGGGGCTCTTTCTGGTAATCAGGATCACAGGTCCATCTGCTTTACATCTGCCCTGGCCTTACTCCTGCACACGTGCCCCCACCTCCTACACCTGGGAGCTTCAGGGAATCACCAACAAAGCAGCCTTAAACACAAGGCCCTGATTTCCCTTAAACACAAGGCCTCGATTTCCCTTAAACACAAGGCCCTGATTTCCTTTAACACAAGGCCTCGATTTCCTTTAAACACAAGGCCCTGATTTCCCTTAAACACAAGGCCTCGATTTCTCTTAAACACAAGGCCCTGATTTCCTTTAACACAAGGCCTCGATTTCCTTTAAACACAAAGGCCCTGATTTCCCTTAAACACAAGGCCCTGATTTCCCTTAAACACAAGGCCCTTATTTCCCTTAAACACAAGGCCTCGATTTCCTTTAACACAAGACCTCGATTTCCTTTAAACACAAAGGCCCTGATTCCCTTTAACACAAGGCCCTGATTTCCTTTAACACAAGGCCTCGATTTCCTTTAACACAAGGCCCTGATTTCCTTTAACACAAGGCCTCGATTTCCTTTAACACAAGGCCTCGATTTCCTTTAACACAAGGCCCTGATTTCCTTTAACACAAGGCCTCGATTTCCTTTAACACAAGGCCCTGATTTCCTTTAAACACAAAGGCCCTGATTTCCTTTAAACACAAAGGCCCCGATTTCCTTTAAACACAAGGCCCTGATTTCCTTTAACACAAGGCCTCGATTTCTTTTAACACAAGGCCCTGATTTCCTTTAACACAAGGCCCTGATTTCCTTTAACACAAGGCCTCGATTTCCTTTAACACAAGGCCCTGATTTCCTTTAAACACAAAGGCCCTGATTTCCTTTAAACACAAAGACCCTGATTTCCTTTAACACAAAGGCCTCGATTTCCTTTAACACAAGGCCCTGATTTCCTTTAACACAAAGGCCTCGATTTCCTTTAACACAAGGCCCCGATTTCCTTTAAACACAAAGACCCCGATTTCCTTTAACACAAGGCCCTGATTTCCTTTAACACAAAGGCATCGATTTCCTTTAACACAAGGCCCCGATTTCCTTTAAACACAAAGACCCCGATTTCCTTTAACACAAGGCCCTGATTTCCTTTAAACACAAAGACCCTGATTTCCTTTAACACAAAGGCCTCGATTTCCTTTAACACAAGGCCCCGATTTCCTTTAACACAACGCCCTGATTTCCTTTAACACAAGGCCCTGATTTCCTTTAACACAAGGCCTCGATTTCCTTTAACACAAGGCCCTGATTTCCTTTAACACAAGGCCCTGATTTCCTTTAACACAAAGGCCTCGATTTCCTTTAACACAAGGCCCTGATTTCCTTTAAACACAAAGACCCCGATTTCCTTTAACACAAGGCCCTGATTTCCTTTAACACAAGGCCCCGATTTCCTTTAAACACAAAGACCCCGATTTCCTTTAACACAAGGCCCTGATTTCCTTTAAACACAAAGACCCTGATTTCCTTTAACACAAAGGCCTCGATTTCCTTTAACACAAGGCCCCGATTTCCTTTAAACACAAAGACCCCGATTTCCTTTAACACAAGGCCCTGATTTCCTTTAACACAAAGGCCTCGATTTCCTTTAACACAAGGCCCCGATTTCCTTTAACACAAGGCCCTGATTTCCCAGCGTGAGGCGCCCTGCGTCCCACAGAGCTCTCATGGAAAAGGCCTGTGACACTTCCAGGGCAGTCTGAACAGCACTCACAGATCAGGACACTTTGTTGGACACTGCACCACGGAGCATCGCACCCCCTCAGAGAAAGAAAGGCGGAGGAGGGGCTGCACCCCACTCCAAGCTCCCAAACTCGGGGCGCCTGGCCAAGCAAACCAGGGAGGAATCAGGGCCCCGTGAAACTCAGGTAAGAGGCGGCGACCAGGCTCTCTCTGAGCTAGCCATCAGAGCACACGGACTAGTAAAGAGCATGGAAGCACAACTGAACACCAGAATATGTGCGGCCCACGGCAATCAGGTCCCACTGCCAACCACTTGACGACAGAAGAAGGTAACACACTGGCCCCGAGGCCCGGACAGACCTTCAGCAATCAGGACCCACTGTTAACCACTTGAAGCCAGAAGAAGGTAACACACAGGCCCGAGGCCCGGACAGGACTTGAACAATCAGGACTCACTGTTAACCACTTGAAGCCAGAAGAAGGTAACACACAGGCCCGAGGCCCGGGCAGGACTTGAGCAATCAGGACTCACTGTTAACCACTTGAAGCCAGAAGAGGGTAACACAGAGGCCTGTACAGGCCTTCAGCAATTAGGACCCACTGCCAACCACTTGACGACAGAAGAAGGTAACACACAGGCCCAAGGCCCGGACAGACCTTCAGCAATCAGGACCCACTGTTAACCACTTGAAGCCAGAAGAAGGTAACACACAGGCCCGAGGCCCGGACAGGACTTGAACAATCAGGACTCACTGTTAACCACTTGAAGCCAGAAGAAGGTAACACACAGGCCCGAGGCCCGGGCAGGACTTGAGCAATCAGGACTCACTGTTAACCACTTGAAGCCAGAAGAGGGTAACACAGAGGCCTGTACAGGCCTTCAGCAATTAGGACCCACTGCCAACCACTTGAAGATGGAAGAAGGTAAGACACAGGCCCGGACATGTCAGCGCTTCAGCGAGTCACGTAGTAGTAGCAAGCGCTACATAAATGCTACAATACAGTACTAACACAAGGTGCAGATACTCACCTGGGCACACTCACTGCTGAGCTGAAAGTGCCAGGAGAGGCTTCCTAAGCGGGTCCTGGTTTAAACTAGATTCGTTTCAATCATAACTTTCTTGGCAGAAGACCACAGTCTCTCAGATGTGCTCATCTGTTCCAGATGTGTTTGCTCTGCTTCGGGATTATCTCTGGAATCTTGTTGACATTCTTTGAAAGGCATGACGTCAGCGCTGGCCCAGAATCAGAAACAAGTTCTGGAAGTTATTTTCATGCCAGGGTAAGACTTGGCAGCGAGAGTGAGTCTGAGTGTATACAGGGGGTGTGCGCATGCGCAGTTACTGCCAGAAAGAAAAGGTGATCAGGCATGGAACCAAGCAGTGCTTTCTAACAAAAAAATAAAGCATCGTGGGCGTGTTTATATAACAGCACATTTATAAGCTGCGGCGTCTGATATGGAGATAGAATCACAACCCTCGGATGACGTCAGAGTAAACGCCGTCTCACCCCCTGGGGACGCCTGATCTTTATTGAAGAGGACCTGGGTGACACCACTAACCAGCCATGCGTTCAGAAACGATGGGGCAGATTTACAAGGACTGGCGCATCCCTGCATATCAGCAGGGACGCACAAGTAAAGATGCAACACACAATGCAACCCTTCCGCCACCACCGATGCGCCGCATTTACAATGCACTGCACCGTGGCACAGGGATAGGCAGATGCGTGTCGCATCTGATAGCATATGGGTGGTGCATTGCTGGAGTCGTGTCGCAAGCGCAACGCAACTCCAGCAATGCTCAGGGACGCCCATACCTAACATGCAGCGTCACGCATTACGCCTGCTTCAAGCAGGCACAGGGTTTTGACGCAGCAGTGTCGGAAAAGTGACTGAGTGAAATCTTGTAGATTTCACTGCGTCACTTTTCCGAGGCTTTTTCCAACGGAACGCCCACCCTCAATACATTATACCTGACGCAGGTTTAATGTGGCGCAGGGATTTACAACGTGACGCATCTCGCTAGATGCGTCACTTTGTAAATAAGGCGCAACATGGCGCATGGTTTACGCCGCTGCTGCCTCACAGAAGTGATGCAACGGCAGCATAAATGTGTCGCATGGGGCTTGTAAATCTGCCCCGATATCTTCATAGGAGACAACAGAGTCCTCTGAGGGAACCCAGCTTTAATGCAGCCCGCCTCCTGCCCCGGGTCCCCTCAGGTAGCAGCCTAGTCCAAGGCCAGACTCGTCCAATATACCTCAAGAGCTCGACTCCGCATTTTATCATTTCTAAATAAAATGCGTTTTACGAACAACCCAAGTACCCATTGAACACTCTGACCCATACCAGATACCCTTGTACCTTGTCTTCTATACACCATTATTTGTGGTCGATTCCAACAGGTGTGGGCCAGTGTGTGCGCTCTGCCAAGGCCGGCTTTAGGGCAGTGAGACGGGTGCAGCTGCACTGGGCACTGACATTGAGGTGGGGGGCTGATCTCAGGTATGGGACTGTGTGCGCCCTCCAGGGCCAGCTTTAGGGTGGTGCGTCAGGTGCGGCTGCACTGGGCGCTGACCGGGGGCTGATCTCAGGTGTGGGCCTGTGTGCGCCCTGCAGGGCCAGCTTTAGGGCAGTGCGACAGGTGCGGCTGCACTGGGTGCTGACCTGGAGCTGGGCGCTGATCTCAGGTGTGGGTCTGTGTTTTCGCCCTGCAGGGCTGCCTGTAGGGCAGTGCGACAGGTGTGGCCGCACTGGCACTGACTTTGAGGGGAGCGCTGTTCTCAGGTGTGGCCCTGTGTGTACTCTCTGATGTCCCCTTCTCACCGAGCTGGAAGCCAGCAGGGATGTCCAGGGGAGAGGCCTCTCCTCCCATAAACCCTACACATCCGGGCCTCTTCGGGAGCTGCACTCGTGGATACAGTAAGAGTGCACTCAAACCAGACAAAAGCTATTAGAAGGACCATTGAAACCACCTCTCAAAACCCCCCTTCAAAAACCTCTTTTTAAAAAGATAACTCTTAAGAGAGTCAGAGAAGAGATGGAAGAGTCACCCTCCCTTCCAATGTGTGCATCGTCAGATCAGCCAAAGCAAGGTTTAAGGGAAAACCTTTCCAATGCTGGGGCTTCAAACATCAGATCCCACCTTAATTCTATAGAAAATTTGAGAGGAAATGGATGAATTTTGACACTTTATTTACAAACGACCCACTGAACACCGTGACAAAACTTAAAGCCTGTCACTGAGTCTTAGCCCCATCTGAGGGGCCATTGCCAAAGAGTTGCCCCATCGGTTATAACCTTCCTGGGACGACTGAGGACACCTCATTCTCACACCAGGGGCCTCATTTATGAAAAGTGACGCATCGCTGCGTGAAAACAGCGATGCGTCACTTCTCAGTGCACACTCCTTGCGACACCAATGATGCGTCATTTTTACACTATGGCGCATCATGTCGCAAGGAGTTACATGTACGTCAGTATTTCTGACGTATCTGTAAGCGCAAAAGTGACGCATTGCTGGAGTGTGTCACAAAAGTGACGCAACTCCAGCAATGTTTCCTTTCACATGGGGCAAGCCCCATGTGAAAGGGCTTGCGTCAGTCTTACGCCTGCTGTCAGGCAGGCGCAAGATTTTGACGCAACAGCGTCCTAAAAGTGACGCAGTGAAATCTCATAGATTTCACTGCGTCACTTCTACGAGGCTTTTTGCGGGAGAACGCCCCCCCTGCATACATTATACCTGACGCAGGTATAATGTAGCGCAGGGGTTTACAAAGTGACGCATCTGCTTAGATGCGCCACTTTGTAAGTAGTGCACAACAGGAGGCATGTTTTACACCGCCGATGCTTCACAAAAAGTGACGCATCGGAAGCGCAAAACTGACGCCAGGCCTCATAAATGAGGCCCCAGGTTTAGTTTCATGTTACCTTATGCGACCGATTATTGAACCTCTCCTCCCTCGCATGAGGTGTCTTCCCAGATGGCCTCAAACTAGGATAAGTCACATCTCTTCCGAAGGTTGTACGATGGTACGACGCAGGTAAATACATTGTATGCCTTTGCCACGCATTTTTCAGCACACATGTTTTACCGCAGTATGCGTTTACGACGTATGCATATCCCACCCATTGTTTTTAGATTTAAAAACAATGTATTTGTGGGGGGAGACACCCCAACCCCTCCAACTTACCTTAAATGCGTGGTATTGGCATGCATTGTAAATGCATATTCGTAGTAAACATATGCATGCTACAAAATTCGTGGTAAAAGCAATACGAGGTAAAAACCTCATTGTAAAGGCTGTTTCCCCTTCTAAAGAGACCCTTAGTTGAATCAGAGGATTTAAACAACTTTCGCATCACACCAGGTCTTGCTTTTCTCAGAGAGTCGTTACGAGCTGTGTGGCATCACGACTCACACAACATAACATAACATAATGCCGAGAACACACTCTCGGCGGAGCTTGTTTCTGGTTCTCCTCGACCTGCTGCATTCAACAGAGTGAACCGCACTCTGCTCATCGCGACCCTTCAAGATCGTATGGGTTGAGGCCAAAGTTCCAAGAGGGCTCATCTCTTTTATGACAAACTGAGTCCAGCAGATGGTGCAGTCACTTTAACCCAGGGCCCCCACAATGTTTCATTCTGGCACGGTGTCTTTTACCTCTACACTGAAATACTCCATGTCCCACTGTCCAACCCAGCAATCTTATCTCATCAATATGCTAATGGTACTCAGATTTATTTTTGGATTTCCAACCCACCGGGCATCCTCCTTTCGTCCAAACTCAGCAAAAAGTTAAAAACTGGATGACTTCATACATCTGAAACTCAATTCTTATTTCCTCTTCACATTCAATGCATACGTCCATACATGGGTTGACACATTTGGAGTGTTATCCAAACATGGGTTGACGCCTGTGGAGTGTTATCCAAACATGTGTCGACTCATGTGGAGTGTAATCCAAACATGAGTTGACTCATGTGGAGTGTTACCCCAACATGGGTTGACTCACGTGGAGGGTTATCCAAACATGAGTTGACTCATGTGGAGTGTTATCCAAACATGGGTTGATGCCTGTGGAGTGTTACCCAAACATGAGTTGACTCACGTGGAGTGTTATCCAAACATGAGTTGACTCATGTGGAGTGTTACCCAAACATGAGTTGACTCATGTGGAGTGTTACCCAAACATGAGTTGACTCACGTGGAGTGTTATCCAATCATGGTTGACGCCTGTGGAGTGTTACCCAAACATGAGTTGACTCATGTGGAGTGTTACCCAAACATGAGTTGACTCATGTGGAGTGTTACCCCAACATGGGTTGACTCATGTGGAGTGTTACCCAAACATGAGTTGACTCACGTGGAGTGTTACCCCAACATGGGTTGACTCACGTGGAGTGTTACCCCAACATGGGTTGACTCATGTGGAGTGTTACCCAAACATGAGTTGACTCATGTGGAGTGTTACCCAAACATGAGTTGACTCACGTGGAGTGTTACCCCAACATGGGTTGACTCATGTGGAGTGTTACCCAAACATGAGTTGACTCATGTGGAGTGTTACCCAAACATGAGTTGACTCACGTGGAGTGTTACCCCAACATGGGTTGACTCATGTGGAGTGTTACCCAAACATGGGTTGACTCATGTGGAGTGAGATCGAAACATGGATTGACTCATGTGGAGTGTTATCCAAACATGGGTTGACTCATGTGGAGTGTTATCCAAACATGGGTTGACTCATGTGGAGTGTTATCCAAACATGAGTTGACTTGTGTGGAGTGTTATCCAAACAAGAGTTGACTCACGTGGAGTGTTACCCCAACATGGGTTGACTCACGTGGAGTGTTATCCAAACATGGGTTGACTCATGTGGAGTGTTATCCAAACATGAGTTGACTCATGTGGAGTGTTATCCAAACGTGGGTTGATGCCTGTGGAGTGTTACCCAAACATGGGTTGACTCACGTGGAGTGTTACCCCAACATGGGTTGACTCACGTGGAGTGTTACCCAAACATGGGTTGACTCACATGGAGTGTTACCCCAACATGGGTTGACTCACGTGGAGTGTTACCCAAACATGGGTTGATGCCTGTGGAGTGAGATCGAAACATGGATTGACTCATGTGGAGTGTTATCCAAACATGGGTTGACTCATGTGGAGTGTTATCCAAAGATGGATTGACTCATGTGGAGTGTTATCCAAGCATTGGTTGACTCATGTGGAGTGTTATCCAAACATAAGTTGACTCATGTGGAGTGTTATCCAAACGTGGGTTGATGCCTGTGGAGTGTTATCCAAACATGAGTTGACTCATGTGGAGTGTTATCCAAACATGAGTTCACTCATGTAGAGTCTTACCCAAACATGGGTTGACTCACGTGGAGTGTTACCTCAACATGGGTTGACTCACGTGGAGTGTTACCCAAACATGGGTTGACTCATGTGGAGTGAGATCGAAACATGGATTGACTCATGTGGAGTGTTATCCAAAGATGGATTGACTCATGTGGAGTGTTATTCAAACATGGGTTGACTCATGTGGAGTGTTACCCAAACATGAGTTGACTCGTGTAGAGTCTTACCCAAACATGGGTTGATGCCTGTGGAGTGAGATCGAAACATGGATTGACTCATGTGGAGTGTTATCCAAAGATGGATTGACTCATGTGGAGTGTTATCCAAGCATGGATTGACTCATGTGGAGTGTTACCCAAACATGGGTTGACTCATGTGGAGTGTTACCCAAACATGGGTTGACTCATGTGGAGTGTTATCTAAACATGAGTTGACTCATGTGGAGAGTTATCCAAACATGAGTTGACTCGTGTGGAGTGTTACCCAAACATGAGTTGACTCATGTGGAGTGTTATCCAAACATGAGTTGACTCATGTGGAGTGTTATCCAAACATGAGTTGACTCATGTAGAGTCTTATCCAAACATGGGTTGACTCATGTGGAGTGTTACCCAAACATGGGTTGACTCATGTGGAGTGTTACCCAAACATGGGTTGACTCATGTGGAGTGTTATCTAAACATGAGTTGACTCATGTGGAGAGTTATCCAAACATGAGTTGACTCACGTGGAGTGTTACCCCAACATGGGTTGACTCATGTGGAGTGTTACCCAAACATGGGTTGACTCATGTGGAGTGAGATCGAAACATGGATTGACTCATGTGGAGTGTTATCCAAACAAGGGTTGACTCGTGTGGAGTGTTATCCAAACATGGGTTGACTCATGTGGAGTGTTATCCAAACATGAGTTGACTTGTGTGGAGTGTTATCCAAACATGAGTTGACTCAAGTGGAGTGTTACCCCAACATGGGTTGACTCACGTGGAGTGTTATCCAAACATGGGTTGACTCATGTGGAGTGTTATCCAAACATGAGTTGACTCATGTGGAGTGTTATCCAAACGTGGGTTGATGCCTGTGGAGTGTTACCCAAACATGGGTTGACTCACGTGGAGTGTTACCCCAACATGGGTTGACTCACGTGGAGTGTTACCCAAACATGGGTTGACTCACGTGGAGTGTTACCCCAACATGGGTTGACTCACGTGGAGTGTTACCCAAACATGGGTTGACTCATGTGGAGTGAGATCGAAACATGGATTGACTCATGTGGAGTGTTATCCAAAGATGGATTGACTCATGTGGAGTGTTATCCAAACATGGGTTGACTCATGTGGAGTGTTACCCAAACATGAGTTGACTCGTGTAGAGTCTTACCCAAACATGGGTTGACTCATGTGGAGTGTTATCCAAACATGGGTTGACTCACGTGGAGTGTTACCTCAACATGGGTTGACACACGTGGAGTGTTACCCAAACATGGGTTGACTCATGTGGAGTGAGATCGAAACATGGATTGACTCATGTGGAGTGTTATCCAAAGATGGATTGACTCATGTGGAGTGTTATCCAAACATGGGTTGACTCATGTGGAGTGTTACCCAAACATGAGTTGACTCGTGTAGAGTCTTACCCAAACATGGGTTGATGCCTGTGGAGTGAGATCGAAACATGGATTGACTCATGTGGAGTGTTATCCAAAGATGGATTGACTCATGTGGAGTGTTATCCAAGCATGGATTGACTCATGTGGAGTGTTACCCAAACATGGGTTGACTCATGTGGAATGTTACCCAAACATGGGTTGACTCATGTGGAGTGTTATCTAAACATGAGTTGACTCATGTGGAGAGTTATCCAAACATGAGTTGACTCGTGTGGAGTGTTACCCAAACATGAGTTGACTCATGTGGAGTGTTATCCAAACATGAGTTGACTCATGTGGAGTGTTATCCAAACATGAGTTGACTCATGTAGAGTCTTATCCAAACATGGGTTGACTCATGTGGAGTGTTACCCAAACATGGGTTGACTCATGTGGAGTGTTACCCAAACATGGGTTGACTCATGTGGAGTGTTACCCAAACATGGGTTGACTCATGTGGAGTGTTATCTAAACATGAGTTGACTCATGTGGAGAGTTATCCAAACATGAGTTGACTCGTGTGGAGTGTTACCCAAACATGAGTTGACTCATGTGGAGTGTTATCCAAACATGAGCTGACTCATGTGGAGTGTTATCCAAACATGAGTTGACTCATGTAGAGTCTTATCCAAACATGGGTTGACTCATGTGGAGTGTTACCCAAACATGAGTTGACTCACGTGGCGTGTTACCCCAACATGGGTTGACTCATGTGGAGTGTTACCCAACCATGAGTTGACTCATGTGGAGTGTTACCCAAACATGAGTTGACTCACGTGGAGTGTTACCCCAACATGGGTTGACTCATGTGGAGTGTTACCCAAACATGGGTTGACTCATGTGGAGTGAGATCGAAACATGGATTGACTCATGTGGAGTGTTATCCAAACATGGGTTGACTCATGTGGAGTGTTATCCAAACATGGGTTGACTCATGTGGAGTGTTATCCAAACATGAGTTGACTTGTGTGGAGTGTTATCCAAACATGAGTTGACTCACGTGGAGTGTTACCCCAACATGGGTTGACTCACGTGGAGTGTTATCCAAACATGGGTTGACTCATGTGGAGTGTTATCCAAACATGAGTTGACTCATGTGGAGTGTTATCCAAACGTGGGTTGATGCCTGTGGAGTGTTACCCAAACATGGGTTGACTCACGTGGAGTGTTACCCAAACATGGGTTGACTCACGTGGAGTGTTACCCCAACATGGGTTGACACACGTGGAGTGTTACCCAAACATGGGTTGACTCATGTGGAGTGAGATCGAAACATGGATTGACTCATGTGGAGTGTTATCCAAAGATGGATTGACTCATGTGGAGTGTTATCCAAACATGGGTTGACTCATGTGGAGTGTTACCCAAACATGAGTTGACTCGTGTAGAGTCTTACCCAAACATGGGTTGATGCCTGTGGAGTGAGATCGAAACATGGATTGACTCATGTGGAGTGTTATCCAAAGATGGATTGACTCATGTGGAGTGTTATCCAAGCATGGATTGACTCATGTGGAGTGTTACCCAAACATGGGTTGACTCATGTGGAATGTTACCCAAACATGGGTTGACTCATGTGGAGTGTTATCTAAACATGAGTTGACTCATGTGGAGAGTTATCCAAACATGAGTTGACTCGTGTGGAGTGTTACCCAAACATGAGTTGACTCATGTGGAGTGTTATCCAAACATGAGTTGACTCATGTGGAGTGTTATCCAAACATGAGTTGACTCATGTAGAGTCTTATCCAAACATGGGTTGACTCATGTGGAGTGTTACCCAAACATGGGTTGACTCATGTGGAGTGTTACCCAAACATGGGTTGACTCATGTGGAGTGTTACCCAAACATGGGTTGACTCATGTGGAGTGTTATCTAAACATGAGTTGACTCATGTGGAGAGTTATCCAAACATGAGTTGACTCGTGTGGAGTGTTACCCAAACATGAGTTGACTCATGTGGAGTGTTATCCAAACATGAGCTGACTCATGTGGAGTGTTATCCAAACATGAGTTGACTCATGTAGAGTCTTATCCAAACATGGGTTGACTCATGTGGAGTGTTACCCAAACATGAGTTGACTCACGTGGCGTGTTACCCCAACATGGGTTGACTCATGTGGAGTGTTACCCAACCATGAGTTGACTCATGTGGAGTGTTACCCAAACATGAGTTGACTCACGTGGAGTGTTACCCCAACATGGGTTGACTCATGTGGAGTGTTACCCAAACAGGGGTTGACTCATGTGGAGTGAGATCGAAACATGGATTGACTCATGTGGAGTGTTATCCAAACATGGGTTGACTCATGTGGAGTGTTATCCAAACATGGGTTGACTCATGTGGAGTGTTATCCAAACATGAGTTGACTTGTGTGGAGTGTTATCCAAACATGAGTTGACTCACGTGGAGTGTTACCCCAACATGGGTTGACTCACGTGGAGTGTTATCCAAACATGGGTTGACTCATGTGGAGTGTTATCCAAACATGAGTTGACTCATGTGGAGTGTTATCCAAACGTGGGTTGATGCCTGTGGAGTGTTACCCAAACATGGGTTGACTCACGTGGAGTGTTACCCCAACATGGGTTGACTCACGTGGAGTGTTACCCAAACATGGGTTGACTTACATGGAGTGTTACCCCAACATGGGTTGACTCACGTGGAGTGTTACCCAAACATGGGTTGATGCCTGTGTAATGAGATCGAAACATGGATTGACTCATGTGGAGTGTTATCCAAACATGGGTTGACTCATGTGGAGTGTTATCCAAAGATGGATTGACTCATGTGGAGTGTTATCCAAGCATGGGTTGACTCATGTGGAGTGTTATCCAAACATGAGTTGACTCATGTGGAGTGTTATCCAAACGTGGGTTGATGCCTGTGGAGTGTTATCCAAACATGAGTTGACTCATGTGGAGTGTTATCCAAACATGAGTTGACTCATGTAGAGTCTTACCCAAACATGGGTTGACTCACGTGGAGTGTTACCCCAACATGGGTTGACTCACGTGGAGTGTTACCCAAACATGGGTTGACTCATGTGGAGTGAGATCGAAACATGGATTGACTCATGTGGAGTGTTATCCAAAGATGGATTGACTCATGTGGAGTGTTATCCAAACATGGGTTGACTCATGTGGAGTGTTACCCAAACATGAGTTGACTCGTGTAGAGTCTTACCCAAACATGGGTTGATGCCTGTGGAGTGAGATCGAAACATGGATTGACTCATGTGGAGTGTTATCCAAAGATGGATTGACTCATGTGGAGTGTTATCCAAGCATGGATTGACTCATGTGGAGTGTTACCCAAACATGGGTTGACTCATGTGGAGTGTTACCCAAACATGGGTTGACTCATGTGGAGTGTTATCTAAACATGAGTTGACTCATGTGGAGAGTTATCCAAACATGAGTTGACTCGTGTGGAGTGTTACCCAAACATGAGTTGACTCATGTGGAGTGTTATCCAAACATGAGTTGACTCATGTGGAGTGTTATCCAAACATGAGTTGACTCATGTAGAGTCTTATCTAAACATGGGTTGACTCATGTGGAGTGTTACCCAAACATGGGTTGACTCATGTGGAGTGTTACCCAAACATGGGTTGACTAATGTGGAGTGTTATCTAAACATGAGTTGACTCATGTGGAGAGTTATCCAAACATGAGTTGACTCGTGTGGAGTGTTACCCAAACATGAGTTGACTCATGTGGAGTGTTATCCAATCATGAGTTGACTCATGTGGAGTGTTATCCAAACATGAGTTGACTCATGTAGAGTCTTATCCAAACATGGGTTGACTCATGTGGAGTGTTACCTAAACATGAGTTGACTCACGTGGAGTGTTACCCCAACATGGGTTGAATCATGTGGAGTGTTACCCAAACATGAGTTGACTCATGTGGAGTGTTACCCAAACATGAGTTGACTCACGTGGAGTGTTACCCCAACATGGGTTGACTCATGTGGAGTGTTACCCAAACATGGGTTGACTCATGTGGAGTGAGATCGAAACATGGATTGACTCATGTGGAGTGTTATCCAAACATGGGTTGACTCATGTGGAGTGTTATCCAAACATGGGTTGACTCATGTGGAGTGTTATCCAAACATGAGTTGACTTGTGTGGAGTGTTATCCAAACATGAGTTGACTCACGTGGAGTGTTACCCCAACATGGGTTGACTCACGTGGAGTGTTATCCAAACATGGGTTGACTCATGTGGAGTGTTATCCAAACATGAGTTTACTCATGTGGAGTGTTATCCAAACGTGGGTTGATGCCTGTGGAGTGTTACCCAAACATGGGTTGACTCACGTGGAGTGTTACCCCAACATGGGTTGACTCACGTGGAGTGTTACCCAAACATGGGTTGACTTACATGGAGTGTTACCCCAACATGGGTTGACTCACGTGGAGTGTTACCCAAACATGGGTTGATGCCTGTGGAGTGAGATCGAAACATGGATTGACTCATGTGGAGTGTTATCCAAACATGGGTTGACTCATGTGGAGTGTTATCCAAAGATGGATTGACTCATGTGGAGTGTTATCCAAGCATGGGTTGACTCATGTGGAGTGTTATCCAAACATGAGTTGACTCATGTGGAGTGTTATCCAAATGTGGGTTGATGCCTGTGGAGTGTTATCCAAACATGAGTTGACGCATGTGGAGTGTTATCCAAACATGAGTTGACTCATGTAGAGTCTTACCCAAACATGGGTTGACTCACGTGGAGTGTTACCCCAACATGGGTTGACTCACGTGGAGTGTTACCCAAACATGGGTTGACTCATGTGGAGTGAGATCGAAACATGGATTGACTCATGTGGAGTGTTATCCAAAGATGGATTGACTCATGTGGAGTGTTATCCAAACATGGGTTGACTCATGTGGAGTGTTACCCAAACATGAGTTGACTCGTGTAGAGTCTTACCCAAACATGGGTTGATGCCTGTGGAGTGAGATCGAAACATGGATTGACTCATGTGGAGTGTTATCCAAAGATGGATTGACTCATGTGGAGTGTTATCCAAGCATGGATTGACTCATGTGGAGTGTTACCCAAACATGGGTTGACTCATGTGGAGTGTTACCCAAACATGGGTTGACTCATGTGGAGTGTTATCTAAACATGAGTTGACTCATGTGGAGAGTTATCCAAACATGAGTTGACTCGTGTGGAGTGTTACCCAAACATGAGTTGACTCATGTGGAGTGTTATCCAAACATGAGTTGACTCATGTGGAGTGTTATCCAAACATGAGTTGACTCATGTAGAGTCTTATCCAAACATGGGTTGACTCATGTGGAGTGTTACCCAAACATGGGTTGACTCATGTGGAGTGTTACCCAAACATGGGTTGACTCATGTGGAGTGTTATCTAAACATGAGTTGACTCATGTGGAGAGTTATCCAAACATGAGTTGACTCGTGTGGAGTGTTACCCAAACATGAGTTGACTCATGTGGAGTGTTATCCAAACATGAGTTGACTCATGTGGAGTGTTATCCAAACATGAGTTGACTCATGTAGAGTCTTATCCAAACATGGGTTGACTCATGTGGAGTGTTACCCAAACATGAGTTGACTCACGTGGAGTGTTACCCCAACATGGGTTGACTCATGTGGAGTGTTACCTAAACATGAGTTGACTCATGTGGAGTGTTACCCAAACATGAGTTGACTCACGTGGAGTGTTACCCCAACATGGGTTGACTCATGTGGAGTGTTACCCAAACATGGGTTGACTCATGTGGAGTGAGATCGAAACATGGATTGACTCATGTGGAGTGTTATCCAAACATGGGTTGACTCATGTGGAGTGTTATCCAAACATGGGTTGACTCATGTGGAGTGTTATCCAAACATGAGTTGACTTGTGTGGAGTGTTATCCAAACATGAGTTGACTCACGTGGAGTGTTACCCCAACATGGGTTGACTCACGTGGAGTGTTATCCAAACATGGGTTGACTCATGTGGAGTGTTATCCAAACATGAGTTGACTCATGTCGAGTGTTATCCAAACGTGGGTTGATGCCTGTGGAGTGTTACCCAAACATGGGTTGACTCACGTGGAGTGTTACCCCCAACATGGGTTGACTCACGTGGAGTGTTACCCAAACATGGGTTGACTCACATGGAGTGTTACCCCAACATGGGTTGACTCACGTGGAGTGTTACCCAAACATGGGTTGATGCCTGTGGAGTGAGATCGAAACATGGATTGACTCATGTGGAGTGTTATCGAAACATGGGTTGACTCATGTGGAGTGTTATCCAAAGATGGATTGACTCATGTGGAGTGTTATCCAAGCATGGGTTGACTCATGTGGAGTGTTATCCAAACGTGGGTTGATGGCTGTGGAGTGTTATCCAAACATGAGTTGACTCATGTGGAGTGTTATCCAAACATGAGTTGACTCATGTAGAGTCTTACCCAAACATGGGTTGACTCACGTGGAGTGTTACCCCAACATGGGTTGACTCACGTGGAGTGTTACCCAAACATGGGTTGACTCATGTGGAGTGAGATCGAAACTTGGATTGACTGATGTGGAGTGTTATCCAAAGATGGATTGACTCATGTGGAGTGTTACCCAAACATGGGTTGACTCACGTGGAGTGTTACCCAAACATGGGTTGATGCCTGTGGAGTGAGATCGAAACATGGATTGACTCATGTGGAGTGTTATCGAAACATGGGTTGACTCATGTGGAGTGTTATCCAAAGATGGATTGACTCATGTGGAGTGTTATCCAAGCATGGGTTGACTCATGTGGAGTGTTATCCAAACATGAGTTGACTCATGTGGAGTGTTATCCAAACGTGGGTTGATGGCTGTGGAGTGTTATCCAAACATGAGTTGACTCATGTGGAGTGTTATCCAAACATGAGTTGACTCATGTAGAGTCTTACCCAAACATGGGTTGACTCATGTGGAGTGTTACCCCAACATGGGTTGACTCACGTGGAGTGTTACCCAAACATGGGTTGACTCATGTGGAGTGAGATCGAAACATGGATTGACTCATGTGGAGTGTTATCCAAAGATGGATTGACTCATGTGGAGTATTATCCAAACATGAGTTGACTCATGTGGAGTGTTATCCAAACATGAGTTGACTCATGTAGAGTCTTACCCAAACATGGGTTGACTCATGTGGAGTGAGATCGAAACATGGATTGACTCATGTGGAGTGTTATCCAAGCATGGATTGACTCATGTGGAGTGAGATCGAAACATGGATTGACTCATGTGGAGTGTTATCCAAAGATGGATTGACTCATGTGGAGTGTTATCCAAGCATGGATTGACTCATGTGGAGTGTTATCCAAAGATGGATTGACTCATGTGGAGTGTTATCCAAAGATGGATTGACTCATGTGGAGTGTTATCCAAGCATGGATTGACTCATGTGGAGTGTTACCCAAACATGGATTGATGCATGTGGAGTATTACCCAAACATGGGTTGACGCATGTGGAGTATTAGATTTCAGACCCGCGGTGACTGACGGAGCTGCATCTCTTGGCTCGCCCCATCACTGGGGGTGGCTTGATTTGATTACAGTAACTCCCTTCTAACCGGTCCTGCCATGGTGCACCAACCTTTCTGCCGGGTCAGGCACCTTCACTGCTCCTGCTGTCCTGCTTTCCGGCCTCCGACAGGAACAGGAAGCAGGCAGCCAGGCTCCCTCCCCTAAGCCAATCGCAACGCTGCAAGTAGCGTTGTGATTGGTTGGGGCGACTGGCGTTCAGCTAGGGGCCAATGGGGTGGCCAGGTTCCCCATGCAGTCTGAAATGCAGCCTGTATGGAGTAGGGCAGAGTGCGCACCCGAAACGGCCAAACAAACAGTCTGTGCGGGCTCAGGAGTAGGAAACCACTCCTCCGTTGCCCTGCTTTTAGAGCAGAGCAGCCCCACCCACCCTCGCGCCCGAAATGCGTAAAGAAATATAAAATGGAAATAACTACAAGTCTCGACAGGACACGAGCAGGGTCTGTCGCAAGGCAGCACACACCTGTATAATTTAGATACATCATATGTTAAAAACAACACACTCTGTTGACGTTTGTGACACATATTATAGTGCAGGCTACACTGATTGTTTTGAATAATTACAAGTTATTACTATTTTATGTTTCTGCTTCTCACACTGCAAGAAAGCAGTGGGGCAACACTCCTCCGCCCTAGTGCAGGAGCCGCGCCTGAACCCCACCCCTGTCTTCTGCCTCAAAGCACCCCCCCCCCTTAGATTTTACACACCACCCCCTCTCCCTAAACGATCTGATGACAGTACTTCTCTTCCAAAGAACTGGATTTTAATCTCGCTACTTCCTGTTATGTCTCTGATGACCCTTCATGACCCCGGTTTTCTTTCTGCTACTGGATAGTGGTTATTTCCAGCCACCTGGAGAACCAAGCTTGAGTCTCGGCATCGACCTGCCATGGTATGAGTTTGTGAAAATCACTCCATTTCCTGTGTCTAAATATAACCATAAATGAATGTGTCGTCGTGTCATGTGCCTGGTGCTGCTATAAAGCGCTGCAGTACCTTCGGGTCAAGTTCACGCTATAAAAAAACTGCAACAAAACTGGAATTATAATGATCCTGATTGTGTTTGTAACTTGATAATGTATAAATCTCCTAATGTGGCGTAGTTGGTTCTATTGTACAGCGCTTCGACACCTTTGGGTAAAGTCAGCGCTGTATAAACCTGCATTAAAGAAATAAATAAAATAAGTCTCTAAGGCCCGTTATAGTGTTCTGCATAAATAAAGCACACAGTGGTTGGTGGGGTGGGGGTGGTGGGGGGGGGAGGGGGTACGGAAGAGGGGAGTGGCCTGAGATGGAACGCCCCCTCAGAGGTGTTTTATGGGGTATATTGACTGACATGATGACGTCCGTCCTGCAAGCTGCCCCTAGCCCTCCTTGGAGCCTCCGGTGCTGGCAGTGCCGGGCCAGGCCAGGGTGGAATGAAGGTAGAGAGAGGGCAGAACTGCCCCCCCCCCCCCCCCACACCAATGCAGTGAACATCACCCCCCCCCCCCCCCCCTCCTGCATGGACCAGTGCCAAGGACACCCTCTGGGGACACAGAATGAGCCCCTGGCTCGTGTCTCCCCCCCCCCCCGCCCCCCCCCCAATGTCTGCTGCCCCTCCAGCGGGACCCCTCACACTCCACTGAGTGAGTTCCCCTGCAGAGCTGTCTGTCTGTCTGTCTGTCCCAGATCAGGTGTCTTTTTATCCCGAGGGGGGCTGCCGGAATGGCTGTGAATTCCTTCCAGTTCCTGCTCTTTTCTTGCTCCCTCCCTCCTCTGCCTCTCTCGGCTCCTAAAGGTGGGCTTGTAATGGCCCCCCTCGAGGGGGGGAGGTGACGTCTCCGAGGGGGGGGTTCTCTCTGCGGTAAGATCCTTCATGAAAGTGTCTGCAGGGACCGGAGGCAGCTCACGGTGCACCAACGCCCCCCAGCGGCAGCGAAGCAGAATGCAGAGTCACTCTCTAAAAGGGGCTTAAAAAGGCGCAGCCCCCAAAGATGGAACCAGGGGACCCCCTCCGAGGCCTCACCTGGCCATGTTTGCCTGTCCCCCACCCCTAGGCGGCCCCTACGTGATTAGGGTGACCAACCGTCCGTAAATTTCACGGACAGTCCGTAATTTCGGCCGTCTGTCCGTTGTCCGTGAAGGATTCTTTAACGGACGCCATTTGTCCGTCATTTTAGCAGGGCACCGGTTGCCTCACCCTAAAGCCGGCACAGCTTGCACCCACCTCCCTTCTTGACTCCCATGCAGTAGCAAACCTCAGATACTCATCAGCATTGGAGAGGCACAGCGGGATGGCAACCCCACACCTCCAGCCCTTGATGACCTGTTAAGAGGTGCTCGAAGGTGACTGAGAGGAGGGGCTGCAGGTTCAGGAGCAGCGACATCTATTCACATGCAAACAGCCCTGAACGCATCATGTCTCTGCTATTTAGAGGGGGGCTCACACATTCCATTTCTGCCCAGGGCCCCAAACATCCCAGACCCGGCCAGATTACACCCCAGATTACACCGAGGCAGCACGTGCTTCTCTTCACCGAGCTTCATTACTGTCACTAGATTGTTAACAAACCTCGGTTCTTCAAACATGCTGTCTTAATGTAATACAATAAAGAAATGGCACAATCGCACCCACACTGATTAACAAAGTATGGAGGAAAATCAGTCCTCTTAGAGTATCTCCTGTAAGTACTGAACATCACAGTGGGGGGTGGCATTTTGGACAGAGAGCCTGTCTTCTCGTTGTCTTGTGCAGGAGGGGGCGAGGAGCCCAAGATGATACTAGAATGCTGCATGCCCACCCCCGTGCCCACCCTGGTGGATCCTGTTCCCTCTCCTGTGATGGCTCCTGCCCTCCCCTCAGTGATGGCTCCTGTCCCCCCATGTGGTGGCTCCAGTCCACCCCCGCCTGTGATGGCTCCTGTCCCCCCATGTTGTGGCTCCAGTCCACCCCCGCCTGTGATGGCTCTTGTCCCCCTGTGGTGGATCCTGTCTCCGCCCTGGGTGGCTTCTGTCCCAGTCCTGGAACGGCCCCTGCAGCGAGGGTGAAGTTCTTGATGGGCCTCTTCTCAAAAGGGCTCAGCTCCAAATTAATATGGAAAGGTGGGCGAGTAAGTAAGTGAAGGGATGGGTGAATGGCTGGATGAATTAGTGAAAGGGTGAATGGATGAATGAAAGATTGAATAAATGGATAATGAGAGAGGATGGATGGAGAGAAAATGTAAATAGCTGGATGTATGGGTGGAAGGGTAGCTGGATGATGGATGAGGGGAAGGATGATGGATGAGGAGAAGGATGATGGATGAGGAGAAGGATGATGGATGAGGAGAAGGATGGATGGATGGATGGAGGGGAAGGATGGATGGATGAGGGGAAGGATGGATGGATGAGGGGATGGATGGATGAGGGGATGGATGGATGAGGGGAAGGATGGATGAGGGGAAGGATGGATGAGGGGAAGGATGATGGATGAGGAGAAGGATGGATGAATGGATGGATGGATGAGAGGAAGGATGGATGAGGGGAAGGAAGGATGGATGAGGGGAAGGAAGGATGGATGAGGGGAAGGAAGGATGGATGAGGGGAAGGATGGATGGATGAGGGGATGGATGGATGGATGATGGGATGGATGGATGAGGGGAAGGAAGGATGGATGGATGAGGGGAAGGATGGATGAGGGGATGAGGGGATGGAGGGATGGATGAGGGGATGGATGGAGGGGATGGATGGAGGGGATGGATGGATGGGTGGGTGAAAGGATGGATGGATGATGAGGGGAAGGATGGATGATGAGGGGAAGGATGGATGGATGGATGATGAGGGGAAGGGTGGATGGATGATGAGGGGAAGGGTGGATGGATAGATGATGAGGGGGTGGGTGAAAGGATGGATGGATGATGAGGGGAAGGATGGATGATGAGGGGAAGGATGGATGGATGGATGGATGGATGATGGGGTGGGTGAAAGGATGGATGATGAGGGGAAGGGTGGATGGATGATGAGGGGAAGGGTGAAAGGATGGATGATGAGGGGAAGGGTGGATGGATAGATGATGAGGGGGTGGGTGAAAGGATGGATGGATGATGAGGGAATGGATGGATGGATGATGAGGGGAAGGATGGATGGATGACGAGTGGGTGGGTAGAAGGATGGATGGATGATGAGGGAAAAGGATGGATGGATGAGGGAAAAGGATGGATGGATGATGAGGGGAAGGATGGATGGATGATGAGGGGAAGGATGGATGGATGGATGGATGATGGGTGGGTGAAAGGATGGATGGAGAGTGGGTGGGTGAAAGGATGGATGGATGATGAGTGGGTGGGTAGATGGATGGATGGATGATGAGGGAAAAGGATGGATGGATGATGAGGGTAAGGATGGATGGATGATGAGGGTAAGGATGGATGGATGATGAGGGGAAGGACGGATGGATGGATGGATGGATGATGGGTGGGTGAAAGGATGGATGGAGAGTGGGTGGGTGAAAGGATGGCTGGATGATGAGTGTGTGGGTGAAAGGATGGATGGATGATGAGTGGGTGGGTGAAAGGTTGGATGGAGAGTGGGTGGGTGAAAGGATGGATGGATGATGAGTGGGTGGTGAAAGGATGGATGGATGAGTGGGTGGGTGAAAGGATGGATCAGTGGATTGGATGGTGGGTGGGTGGGTGAAAGGATGGATGAGTGGGTGGGTGGATGGTGGGTGGGTGGATGGTTGGGTGGATGATGGGTGGGTAGGTGGATGAGTGAAATGATGGATGGATTGATAAGTGCAAGGGTGAATGAATGGACATATGAGTGAAAGGGTGGATGTAAGGATGGATGAGTGAGTGGGTGAAAGGGTAGATGGACAAAAGGGTGAATAGATGTGTGAAGGAGTGAAATGATAGATGGATGAATGATAGGGTCAATGGATGGATTCATGAGTGGATGAGTAGATGGATGGATGGGTGGGTGGATGGAAGGATGGCTAAGTGAAAGGGTCAATGGAGAGAGAAAGGGAGGATGGATGGATGACTAAAAGAGTGGATGGGTGGAAGGATTAGTAAGTGAAAGGATGGCTGGATTGCTGAAAGGGTAAATGGCTGAATGGCTGAGTGAATGGATGGATGGGATGAAGAGTGGATGGATAAGTGTAAAGATGGATAGGGTGGATGGATGGATGGATAATGGAGGATGAGTGAAAGGATGGATGAGGGGATGATGAAGGGATGGATGAGTGAAATGATAGATGGAAGGATACATGATGGATAGGTTTGCAAATGGTTGAATATGTTTGGAAATGGCTGGGCTTACTTATATACTATTGCGCGACCTCTGATGTGTCTGTAAAACGTACCTATTGTCCTGAAGTTTTGTCCTGAATTTTGACCTCCTGTCTTGAATTTGTGTCCTGAATTTTGACCCTTTGTCTTGAATTTTTACACTCACCGTCCTGAATTTGCGCCAATGCCAGTTGGTCACCCTGTACGTGATATTATTGCAAGGACTCCGCCGGAGGGCGGGTCGCGGCCGAAAGGCATAAATAAAGGGCTCGTGGTTCACTTAGCGACCCCCCCCCCTGCTGTGTGGGGTGTATTTGTGGGGTGATCTGTTGGATGTGGGACCACGACAGAGGGAAGAGCAGACATCACATTGGCGACGAGGCAGGTCTGTTACGTCACAGCTGCCAAGGGTTCAGATGGCTGGTTGTGACATTTTAATAATATCAATGTCATCACGAGTGACACTTTCAAGGACTATGAGTGACACTTTCAAGGACTATGAGTGACATTGCAGCGACTGTGAGTGACACTTTCTCACGAGCAAAATCTAGCAATGAAGACAAGGGAAACAAAGAGCAGAGCTTCCAACCCTCGCTCCTACTTTGGAATTCATGAGGGACTACTTAAAAACACTGAAATGTTAGCGGTCATTACACATTCAGGGGCTTATTTATGAGCCCTTGCGTCACTTTTACGCTGCTGGTGCATCACTTTTTGTGACGCATTGGCAGCGTAAAAATGTGCCTTGTTGCGCCACATTTACAAAGTGACGCATCTAGGTAGATGCGTCACTTTGTAAACCCCTGCGCTACATTATACCTGCGCCAGGTATAATCCATGCAGGGGGGCGTTCTGACGCAAAAAAAGGGTCATAGAAGTGACGCAGTGAAATCTATGAGATTTCACTGCGTCACTTCTAGGACACAAATGCTTCAATATCTTACGCCTGCCTCATGGGAGGCGTAACACTGACGCAGGCACATTTGAAATGGGACTTGCCCATGTGTAATGACCCATTGCTGAAGTTGCGTCACTTTTGTTTCACACTTCGGCAATGCATCATTTTTACGCCTACAGATACAGCAGAAATACTGACGTATCTGTAACTCCTTGCGACATGATGCCTCATACTGTAAATATGACGCATCATTGTTGTTGCAAAGAGGGCGCAATGAAAAGTGACGCATTGCTGGTTTCTCGTAGAGATGCGTCACTTTTCATAAATGAGGTCCTCAATTTGGTATCTTAATGGTTAATACAGGCAGATTAATGTATTTGCATTGCACTGCTGAGAGCATGTATAATTTGAATTTTGCTGGAGTTAGAGATTCAAAAATACTTCAGCTGCTAAAGCTTGCTTGTATTTCCTCTGTACCTGTAATGAGAGGTTTAGCCTTTGAAAGAACCGCTGAATCACTAACACCGTTCACAAAAAAGTGGTATAGTCCCTTTGTGCACATTACTACTAATGTTGTAAATTCACCTCATGTCAAAAGTCATGTATTATCAGGCCTGAGCAGCTCACAAGTGGCCTCTTCTTCCAGCACGGCACCAACCAAGGGAGCAAAGTATTATATGGTGAAAACTAAAGTGTCCTCACGGAGGAGTCACCGTCAGTCAACAGTACTCGTGGTGGCGGACTCACTGTCTGCACTCATTCACCTGAAATGCACTGAATTTACATTCTGGAATGTATATGTACTCTCAGACAACAATCTGTGCATCGACCAATACACACCTGAGATTATCGACAAATGCGCACTCACGCTCCTGCCGTCACCGTGCATGTGAAATTACTACGAAACCTCCACCCACTATTTACCTTGTGAATGCGCACCTGCACATCTGACATCATATGTACCACACTACACACTCATGATTATCTTTAAATGTGTACTCACATACCTGTGAGCCAGAACACCCACAAGTTGCCACCACAACAGACACAAGCAGGCACCCTGAGGGCATTGGATTAGGCTGAGGTACACACTTGAGGTCACAGTCTACAGGCTGCAGCCTGGAGCCAGGGCAGGACTACAGCTAGCAGTAACCAACCAGCAGGCAGCTGAGAGCATGCTGCCACTAAAAAGCAAATTTGCAAATGATTAACACTCAGCTGACACTGTCTCAAAGTGACACTTACTTTTGAAGTGAGCCATTCGGTTTATGGGTCAGCCGCCCACAACCTCAGACTACTTGCCTCTGTAACGACTCACTGCACTCTCTCAGCAAATGTGCACGGATGGTGCGCCGTGCCCGCCCTGGCATGGTCAGTGGCAGGCTCAGTAGGCGAAGCAGCTGCTTCACAGTAGGCTCCAGCAGCCACCACAGTCCAATGGGGTTAGGTCCGGCGTTTGCTGGGTAATCATTGATTTGAATATACCGTCATGTATCAACATCAACATCCAGAAACGCTATTCACGGACACATGTCACTGCGCCTGCAAAGGGCAGATAAAGATGGATCTCATCTTCCACACGGATAGACGTGAGAACTGGAACGCCACGTTCAGAACGCAACTTCACATCTCCAAAATGACGACCACCACACATAGCTGTAAACTGACGACCTCTCTCCCTAACCACTCAACCAGGAGCGGGAACACATCAGTGACCATCTCTTCAAACGGTAAAACGGCGATAATTTTAACACCGGTCCTTGATAATATGCCCCACATTTCCCTATTTCCAGGCTGCACTCTCCAGAACTTACCACCACGGAGGCCTTGTGCATGAGTGGAAATAAGCACATTTTGTGAATGAGGTGCAGGGCTCCGGCCTGCACTGGATTCTGCCAGTGGTGGTGCAGACTGGCACAATCCGGGCCTTGTGCCAGTTTACCAATCTGGGCTGTGTTGTTTGTAGATAAATTACAGAATACATTTAAAGCTGATACTTGAGTGATAGTTCATCGAGAGTTCAGGAGGCTCAGTGCCTCTCTTCTCATGAGTGCCACAGGGTACTCGCTGCTATGAATGCTATATCACACGACTGTCACAGACCATGTGCTGCTATGACTGTGGCATCCCATGATAGCTACTGGGCACTAGCTGCTATGACTGCTATATCCCATGACTCCCATAGGGCTCTTGCTGCTATGACTGCTATATCCCATGACTGTCACAGGCCACTTGCTGCTATGACTGCTATTGCTCATGACTGTCACAGGCCACTTGCTGCTATGACTGCTATGTCCCATGATTGCCGCAGGACACTTGCTGCTATGACTGTGACATCCCATGACTCCCATAGGGCTCTTGCTGCTACGACTGCTATATCCCATGATTGTCACAAGCCACTTGCTGCTATGACTGTGACATCCTATGACTCCCATAGGGCTCTTGCTGCTATGACTGCTATCCCATGACTGCCGCTGGACACTTTTCTGCTTTGATTATTTTATCCCATGACTGCCGCAGGACACTTGCTGCTATGACTGTTACATCCCATGACTGAACTGGACACTTGCTTCTATGACTGCTATATCGGGGAACATCCTTTACAACGCAACTTTTACTCCGCACTACCATTACGACGCAGCTATTACAACGCAAGTCGTTACAACGACTTGCGCTGGAGGGCGCTGTAGGATAGGGAATGGTTTAATTTTCTATCCAACACCTTCCCTACTATCCACGGGGACTGGAGTTGGAATAGAAAATTAAACTATTCCACTATCCAGTGCCCCCCAACGCAAGTCGTTGTAACGACTTGCGTTGTAAAAACTGCGTTGTAATGGCATGTGGAGTAAAAGCATGCGTTGTGATGTCATACATCCGCTATATCCATGACTGCCACAGGGTACTTGCTGCTATGACTTTGACATCCCATGACTCCCACAGGGCTCATGCTGCTATGACTGCTATATCTCATGACTGCCAAAGCCACTTACTGCTATGAGTGTTATAGCCCATGACTGCCACAGGCCACCTGCTACTATGAATGTTACATCCCATGACTAGCACTGGGAACTAGCTGCTATGAATTTTATATCCCATGACTGTCACAGGGCACTTGCTGCTATGACTCCTATATCCCATGACTGCAGCAGGGCATTTGCTGCTAAGACTGTTATATGCCACGACTGCTGCAGGACACCTGCTGCTATGACTGTTACACCCCATGACTGAACTGGACACTTGCTTCTATGACTGCTATTTCTCATGACAGCCACTTACTGATATGAGTGATAGATCCAATGACTGCCACAGGCCACTTGCTACTATGAATGTTACATCCCATGACTAGCACTGGGAACTAGCTGCTATGAATTTTATATCCCATGACTGTCACAGGGCACTTGCTGCTATGACTCCTATATCCCATGACTGCAGCAGGGCATTTGCTGCTAAGACTGTTATATCCCACGACTGCTGCAGGACACCTGCTGCTATGACTGTTACATCCCATGACTGAACTGGACACTTGCTTCTATGACTGCTATTTCTCATGACAGCCACTTACTGATATGAGTGATAGATCCAATGACTGCCACAGGCCACTTGCTACTATGAATGTTACATCCCATGACTAGCACTGGGAACTACCTGCTATGAATTTTATATCCCATGACTGCCACAGGGCACTTGCTGCTATGACTCCTATATCCCATGACTGCCACAGGCCACCTGCTACTATGAATGTTACATCCCATGACTAGCACTGGGAACTACCTGCTATGAATTTTATATCCCATGACTGCCACAGGGCGCTTGCTGCTATGACTCCTATATCCCATGACTGCAGCAGGGCATTTGCTGCTAAGACTGTTATATCCCACGACTGCTGCAGGACACCTGCTGCTATGACTGTTACATCCCATGACTGAACTGGACACTTGCTTCTATGACTGCTATTTCTCATGACAGCCACTTACTGATATGAGTGATAGATCCAATGACTGCCACAGGCCACTTGCTACTATGAATGTTACATCCCATGACTAGCACTGGGAACTACCTGCTATGAATTTTATATCCCATGACTGTCACAGGGCACTTGCTGCTATGACTCCTATATCCCATGACTGCAGCAGGGCATTTGCTGCTAAGACTGTTATATTCCACGACTGCTGCAGGACACTTGCTGCTATGACTGTTACATCCCATGACTGAACTGGACACTTGCTTCTATGACTGCTATTTCTCATGACAGCCACTTACTGATATGAGTGATAGATCCAATGACTGCCACAGGGCGCTTGCTGCTATGACTGCTAAATCCCATGATTGCCACAGATCACTTAGTGCTATATCCCATGACTGCCACATGTCACTTTACACTATGAATGCTCTATCCCATTTCGGCCACAATACACTTGCTGCTTTGAATGCTCTATCCATTGTCAACCACAGTGCTCTTCCTGCTATGACGGATACATCCTATGGCTGACACAGGCCACTTTCTGCTATCAGTGCCATATCCAATGACTGCCTCAGGCCACCTGCTGCTATTACTGTTTCATCCCATCTGTGCCACTGGGCACTAGCTTCTATGACTGCTATCTTTCATGGCTGCCACAGGGCACTTGCTGCTATGACTGTTACATCTAATAACTACCACAGGGCTCCTTCTGCTATGACTGCTACATCTCCTGCCTCGCACAGGACACTTGCTGCTATGATTGTTACATCCCATGACCGCCACAGGGTTCTTGTTGCTCGACTGCTATCTCTCATGACTGCCACAGGGCACTTGCTGCTATGACTGATACATCCTATGACTGACACAGGCCACTTGCTGCTATGAGTGTCATATCCAATTACTGCTTCAGGCCACTTGCTGCTATTACTGTTTCATCCCATCCCTGCCACTGGGCACTAGCTTCTATGACTGCTATATCTCATGACTGCCACAGGGCACATGCTGCTAAAAATCCTGTATCCCATGACTACCACAGATCACTTTCTGCTATGAATGCTCTATCCCATTTCGGCCACAATACACTTGCTGCTTTGAATGCTCTATGCCATGTCAACCGCAGTGCTCTTCCTGCTATGACGGATACATCCTATGACTGACACAGGCCACTTGCTGCTATGAGTGTCATATCCAATTACTGCTTCAGGCCACTTGCTGCTATTACTGTTTCATCCCATCCCTGCCACTGGGCACTAGCTTCTATGACTGCTATATCTCATGACTGCCACAGGGCACATGCTGCTAAAAATCCTGTATCCCATGACTACCACAGATCACTTTCTGCTATGAATGCTCTATCCCATTTCGGCCACAATACACTTGCTGCTTTGAATGCTCTATCCATTGTCAACCACAGTGCTCTTCCTGCTATGACGGATACATCCTATGACTGACACAGGCCACTTTCTGCTATCACTGTTACATCTAATAACTACCACAGGGCTCCTTCTGCTATGACTGCTACATCTCCTGCCTCGCACAGGACACTTGCTGCTATGATTGTTACATCCCATGACCGCCACAGGGTTCTTGTTGCTCGACTGCTATCTCTCATGACTGCCACAGGGCACTTGCTGCTATGACTGATACATCCTATGACTGACACAGGCCACTTGCTGCTATGAGTGTCATATCCAATTACTGCTTCAGGCCACTTGCTGCTATTACTGTTTCATCCCATCCCTGCCACTGGGCACTAGCTTCTATGACTGCTATATCTCATGACCGCCACAGGGCACATGCTGCTAAAAATCCTGTATCCCATGACTACCACAGATCACTTTCTGCTATGAATGCTCTATCCCATTTCGGCCACAATACACTTGCTGCTTTGAATGCTCTATGCCATGTCAACCGCAGTGCTCTTCCTGCTATGACGGATACATCCTATGACTGACACAGGCCACTTTCTGCTATCACTGTTACATCTAATAACTACCACAGGGCTCCTTCTGCTATGACTGCTACATCTCATGACTCGCACAGGACACTTGCTGCTATGATTGTTACATCCCATGACTGCCACAGGGATCTTGCTGCTACGACTGTTATACCTTGACTTAAATGTATCAATGGCATCTTCTGTATATAAAAGGGGTCCTTTTCTCGTTGCACCAGAGGACCTGGCTTGGCTGTTCGGGCTGCACTGTTCCCATGAGGCACAGGGTCAAGACTGATTTGCATATGGCTGGGTCCAAACTAGGGTGACATGGCGAGCAAAATAATGAACCTTTTTTACAAACATTTGCTAAAAAGCCACAGGGTCTAAAAAAAACCAGTCACTAAATATTCAAGTCTTTTCATTGTGTGCCCAGCTACAGAACCCTGACAGTCCACAAGCTCCCCCAATTATGTTTTTAAAATGTCCCATGGGTGCCCCCTTATGTCAAAAATTACCTCCACTGCTAGGAACAGCATTTTGCCATGGGGGCCCCCTTTACCCAAACATTATGTACAATATGCCAGTGTCAGCATTTCCCTAATACTACTTCTCTTGCACTACAGAGGTCCCTTATATCAAAGGTTATGTCTAATATGTCACGGAGCAGATTTTCACTGTAGAGGGGACTACATATAGCCCCAAACAATCGCACAGCTTAATGTGCACAGTTGCAAAAAGTTTACTGATTTTTTCAACACTCATCCATTTTAAACCGTAGTTTTCAAATTCATCATGCTTATTCTTCAATTTTATGAGTGTGAATGAGTGAATGTGAGTGAGCATGTGTTGTTCTACTTGCAGATCCGTGGTTGGACCTGGCACGCTTCTTGGCTCATAGAAGCGCCCTGGACAAAATATTGGCGCTGGAAAGCACTAAAAGTGGAGGGATGGGAACAGAGAGAAGCTAATACTGTTTGATAAATCACTGAATGTAAGTAAAACGAGAAACAAGCTTCGGCGCTCTGAACAAGGTTTATTATTGATGAAGAGAATGCATGTAGAGGGCTTTTGCATATACAGCGGTTTCGAAAGGGCACACTAGTGAGTCATTGTAAGGGAATATTTGAAAGGCAATGTGAGAACTCAGGACGTAAGGGACCGGGTGATGGGGAGGTTTCAGCTGCTCGTCGAATTGAATTTAAGGAATTGGGTAATGTAGTGGTTTTGACTGTTGGTACAATGGGAATGTGACAAGGTTTCACACAGGTCAGGAGTAAACTAATAAATCCGCTTGTGATTCAGGGACCCTCGTAACACATAGACGCATGGGATGAAGCTTTTGTAATGTATAACTTTTGGAATTGTGCAAGATCTCTATTATATTGGTTAGCAGTTGGTAATGTTAACATGAAAGTGGATAATGCATTTTTGTGATAGATGTCATTTTTATTTGTTTACAGACACCCCCGAAGAAGGGCGTTGTGCCCGAAATGCATTGGGTATTTGTTGAATAAACGCTGCCTGAAATGAATTGATGCTTTAGTCCTGCTCTTTCTTAAAGTCTGGATAGACATGGATTGATCAGTAAAAACTCGGAAACCGCATTTACACTTTTGCGTGTGGACTCGAATTAAAATTGAAGAATAAGCATGATGAATTTGAAAACTACGGTTTAAAATGGATGAGTGTTGAAAAAATCAGTAAACTTTTTGCAACTGTGCACATTAAGCTGTGCGATTGTTTGGGGCTATATGTAGTCCCCTCTACAGTGAAGTTGTTAACTTTCGTGCCATTAGGGCATGGCACAAGACTCAATCAGCACGCAAACTCTGAATATAAGGTATACATTTGAGAAATGGACTATACAGGTGTGCATCCTGCCCCCCCTTTTAAGGAGCAGATTTTGTCATTGATGGGCCGAGACCTTCCCACAGTTGTCTTCCCAAATGCCAAGAATGTCCTCCAATCTGCCATCACAAGCCACTTGCCTCAGGTGGCAACTATCCAGCGCAGGCCTTTTTTCCATGGGTGCTCCGTGCCACAATGTACCTACAGAGCGCCAGCAGTAGCGTTTTGCCGAGGGTTTCCCTTATGCAAATACATCCTCCAGTATTCCAGCGCCAATATTTTGTCCAGGGCGCTTCTATGAGCCAAGAAGCGTGCCAGGTCCAACCACGGATCTGCAAGCAGAACAACACATGCTCACTCACATTCACTCATTCACACTCATTCTATCGTCAGCACGGACTTGCACTCATTCATTTTCACCTACTCTTGTGTACTCACTCTCACCCTGAATTACTCATTCGCTCTCCTTCACTCTCTCTTACTCCGACTCCCTTACACTTACTCACTCATTTTGACACACACACATCTATATGCAAACATACATGTTCACACATATGCACGCTCTCTCACACAAACTCACTCTCACCCACATGCATGCGCGTATGCAACATACATTAAAACCATTTTATTTCTCTAATCTAAGATGCCAGTGAAGGTCCAGATCTTGCTGCTCCTCTTTTTATTACACTAATAGTGAATAATAAACTATTGTTCACTATTAATGTAAGAAAAATGAGCAGAAAACGAGGTCAGATAACGCGAGACACCCCACAAAGCCACCAATTTTGGGGGTTCAAAATGTACATTTCAGGATGCATTCATTTGTCTCATCCAAAAAGAGGGTAAGGATCGCAAATATTGTAAAAAATATAGACCTATTTCATGGGCCAAAGAAGATTATAACATCTTTGCAAAAATTATAGCTTTTAGTTTAGAATCTCTCATGCCCCAGTCTCTGGGAAAGGAGCAGCTGGCTTTGTAAAAGCACAACGGATGTTTGATAATACCAGAGCACTTTTAAATACCAAGGGGCAGATTTACAATTACTGGCGCATCCCTGCAAATTAGCAGGGATGCGCCAGTAATTGTGCGCCACGCCCCCGCCACCCATGATGCGCCGCATTTACCATGGGGCAAAAACGGCACAGATGCGTCACGCATCTGTGCTGTAAAAGCGACGCATTGCTGGAGTTGCGTCGCAAGCGCGACGCAGCTCCAGCAATGCTATGGGGGGTCTATTCTTCCAATGCTGCGTCAAGCCTTACGCCTGCTTTAAGCAGGCACAGGGGTTTCTAGCAGCATAGTGACTGAGTGAAATCTTGTAGATGTCATTCAGCCACTTTTAGGAGGCGTTCTTGCGGAGGAACGCCCCCCCCCTGCGATGGAACGCCTCATTATGGCGCAGGGCTTTACAACGCAACGCATCTCCCAGATGCATCACGTTGTAAATACCCCGCACCATGGCGCATCTTTTGCGCCGCCGCTGCGTCACAAAAGTGATGCAACGGTGGCGTAAAAGAGGCGCAAGGGGCTGGTAAATCTGCCCCTATAGGTACTGCTGGAAGTAGTAAACATCCTTTAGTAGCTATTGCTGTAGACACAGACAACAGACTGTACCAGCGCACTTTGAGGCTGACACGAGCATTAACCCTTCCATAGTAAAAACATGCATTAAGGCACGTGGACGCGCATATTCACTTTCTCAGTGTGCACCTTTCTTTCCCGTCTCTCCTGAAGAAGGCGACACTTGTAGGACAGTGACGAGGAAGAAAGACAACGAGGCTATACCCCACTGGCTGATCCTGGCACCTGGGGACCAGGGCTGGACTGGCTACCGGGCGTCTTGGCATGCTGCCGAGCTGGGGACTGATGACACTGCAGTGGGGGCTAATTTCGTTGATGGGGACCTGTGCTTCGAAATAAACAAAGCCAAACAAATTTCGTTTGGCACACGCAGGTCCCCATCAATGAAATCAGCCCCCAGCTCGACAGCATGCCAAAACGCCCGGTAGCCAGTCCGGCCCTGCTGGGCACCACGGTTCACATCCTGGCTTCGGCACCTGGACATAAAAAAATGAAAATGTTTAAGAGCAATGTGAATTACATGTATTATGATTAGGGCTCCCTCTTTTATGGTATTTTTTTTTTAATTTCTGTCTGTATTTAGCCATATTTATTTGTTTTACCATCTTATTGGGATTTATTTATCCATATTTATTTTGTTTTTTTAGGAGAAATGGAGCTGTGTAATGGTATATTTCCTAATTTATTTAACGGAAAAACACACTCAGACTCAGACGTTGATTCCTGTCATATTTTAGCAAATTAAGCAGCAAAATATAACAAAAATCTATAGCCACAGTTCAATATTAGCACTATATCCAAATGAATTTTAACATATCCCTGTATTCAGGAATATCTCATCCTCTCTTAACTCCCCAGGCCATCTATCTGTTCAGCTGCATGACGGGCAGCCTGGAGGCCACTCACAAGAAGCACAGTTTTTAGTTTTTTTCGGCTTTTATAAATAAATACAGACAGAAAACATTGTTTTCTGTCTGTATTTATCTGTAAAAATCAGTAAAAACGGAATACTGGAAGCCTTAATTGTGATGCGCGGCCCAATTACCCTCACAACTTGTCTGTGACCACTCCTCCCCAAGAGGCCTAATGTAGCGCCTCGTTACAGTGTACAGCGATTCTGGCACACAGGCCTCGTGAACAAATCCATTTAAATGAAGTCATTATTGTTGAGCATCAGGTACCAGCGTGCCTCTGATTGGAGGTGGAATGGGCAGTAGGAGAGCTGACGTCACTCTTTAAAGCCTTCGAGAGCTGACGTCACTCTCTTTAAAGCCTTCGAGAGCTGACGTCACTCTCCTTAAAGCCTTCGACAGCTGACGTCACTCTTTAAAGCCTTCGAGAGCTGACGCCACTCTCTTTAAAGCCTTCGAGGGCTGACGCCACTCTCTTTAAAGCTTTCGAGAGCTGACGTCACTCTCTTTAAAGCCTTCGAGAGCTGACGTCACTCTCTTTAAAGCCTTCGACAGCTGACGTCACTCTCTTTAAAGCCTTCGAGAGCTGACGTCACTCTCTTTAAAGCCTTCGAGAGCTGACGTCACTCTCCTTAAAGCCTTCGACAGCTGACGTCACTCTTTAAAGCCTTCGAGAGCTGACGCCACTCTCTTTAAAGCCTTCGAGGGCTGACGCCACTCTCTTTAAAGCTTTCGAGAGCTGACGTCACTCTCTTTAAAGCCTTCGAGAGCTGACGTCACTCTCTTTAAAGCCTTCGACAGCTGACGTCACTCTCTTTAAAGCCTTCGAGAGCTGACGTCACTCTTTAAAGCCTTCGAGAGCTGACGCCACTCTCTTTAAAGCCTTCGAGGGCTGACGCCACTCTCTTTAAAGCTTTCGAGAGCTGACGTCACTCTCTTTAAAGCTTGCGAGAGCTGACGCCGCTATCTTTAAAGCCTTCGAGAGCTGACGTCACTCTTTAAAGCCTTCGACAGCTGACGTCACTCTCATTAAAGCCTTCGAGGGCTGACGCCACTCTCTTTAAAGCTTTCGAGAGCTGACGTCACTCTTTAAAGCCTTCGAGAGCTGACGCCACTCTCTTTAAAGCCTTCGAGGGCTGACGCCACTCTCTTTAAAGCTTTCGAGAGCTGACGTCACTCTCTTTAAAGCTTGCGAGAGCTGACGCCGCTATCTTTAAAGCCTTCGAGAGCTGACGTCACTCTTTAAAGCCTTCGACAGCTGACGTCACTCTCTTTAAAGCCTTCGAGGGCTGACGCCACTCTCTTTAAAGCTTTCGAGAGCTGACGTCACTCTTTAAAGCCTTCGAGAGCTGACGCCACTCTCTTTAAAGCCTTCGAGGGCTGACGCCACTCTCTTTAAAGCTTTCGAGAGCTGACGTCACTCTCTTTAAAGCTTGCGAGAGCTGACGCCGCTATCTTTAAAGCCTTCGAGAGCTGACGTCACTCTTTAAAGCCTTCGACAGCTGACGTCACTCTCTTTAAAGCCTTCGAGGGCTGACGCCACTCTCTTTAAAGCTTTCGAGAGCTGACGTCACTCTCTTTAAAGCTTGCGAGAGCTGACGCCGCTATCTTTAAAGCCTTCGAGAGCTGACGTCACTCTTTAAAGCCTTCGACAGCTGACGTCACTCTCTTTAAAGCCTTCGAGAGCTGACCTCACTCTCTTTAAAGCCTTTGAGAGCTGACGCCACTCTCTTTAAAGCTTTCGAGAGCTGACGTCACTCTCTTTAAAGCTTTCGAGAGCTGACGCCACTCTCTTTAAAGCTTTCGAGAGCTGACGTCACTCTTTTTAAAGCCTTCAACAGCTGACGTCACTCTCTGTAAAGCCTTCGACAGCTGACGTCACTCTCTGTAAAGCCTTCGACAGCTGACGTCACTCTCTTTAAAGCTTTCGAGAGCTGACGCCACTCTTTTTAAAGCTTTCGAGAGCTGACGTCACTCTCTTTAAAGCCTTCGAGAGATGACGTCACTCTCTTTAAAGCCTTTGACAGCTGACGTCACTCTCTTTAAAGCCTTCAAGAGCTGACGTCACTCTCTTTAAAGCCTTTGACAGCTGACGTCACTCTCTTTAAAGCCTTCGACAGCTGACGTCACTCTCTTTAAAGCTTCGACAGCTGACGCCACTCTCTTTAAAGCTTCGAGAGCTGACGTCACTCTCTTTAAAGCTTCGAGAGCGGACGCCACTCTCTGTAAAGCCTTCGAGAGCTGACGTCACTCTCTTTAAAGCCTTTGACAGCTGACGTCACTCTCTTTAAAGCCTTCGACAGCTGACGTCACTCTCTTTAAAGCTTCGACAGCTGACGTCACTCTCTTTAAAGCTTCGAGAGCTGACGTCACTCTCTTTAAAGCTTGGAGAGCTGACGTCACTCTCTTTAAAGCTTCGACAGCTGACGTCACTCTCTTTAAAGCTTGGAGAGCTGACGCCACTCTCTTTAAAGCTTTCGAGAGCTGACGTCACTCTCTTTAAAGCCTTCAACAGCTGACGTCACTCTCTTTAAAGCCTTCAAGAGCTGACGTCACTCTCTGTAAAGCCTTCGACAGCTGACGTCACTCTCTTTAAAGCTTTCGAGAGCTGACGCCACTCTCTTTAAAGCTTTCGAGAGCTGACGTCACTCTCTTTAAAGCCTTCAACAGCTGACGTCACTCTCTTTAAAGCCTTCAAGAGCTGACGTCACTCTCTTTAAAGCCTTTGACAGCTGACGTCACTCTCTTTAAAGCCTTCGACAGCTGACGTCACTCTCTGTAAAGCTTCGACAGCTGACGTCACTCTCTTTAAAGCTTCGAGAGCTGACGTCACTCTCTTTAAAGCTTCGAGAGCGGACGCCACTCTCTGTAAAGCCTTCGAGAGCTGACGTCACTCTCTTTAAAGCCTTTGACAGCTGACGCCACTCTCTTTAAAGCTTCGACAGCTGACGTCACTCTCTTTAAAGCTTCGAGAGCTGATGTCACTCTCTTTAAAGGTTGGAGAGCTGACGTCACTCTCTTTAAAGCTTCGACAGCTGACGTCACTCTCTTTAAAGCTTGGAGAGCTGACGCCACTCTCTTTAAAGCTTTCGAGAGCTGACGTCACTCTCTTTAAAGCCTTCGAGAGCTGACATCACTCTCTTTAAAGCTTTGAGAGCTGACGCCACTCTCTTTAAAGCTTCGAGAGCTGACGCCACTCTCTTTAAAGCTTTCAAGAGCTGACGTCACTCTCTTTAAAGCCTTCGACAGCTGACGTCACTCTCTTTAAAGCCTTCGAGAGCTGACGTCACTCTCTTTAAAGCCTTTGACAGCTGACGTCACTCTCTTTAAAGCCTTCGACAGCTGACGTCACTCTCTTTAAAGCTTCGACAGCTGACGTCACTCTCTTTAAAGCCTTCGAGAGCTGACGTCACTCTCTTTAAAGCCTTCGAGAGCTGACGTCACTCTCTTTAAAGCCTTCGAGAGCTGACGTCACTCTCTTTAAAGCTTGGAGAGCTGACATCACTCTCTTTAAAGCTTTCGAGAGCTGACGTCACTCTCTTTAAAGCTTCGACAGCTGACGTCACTCTCTTTAAAGCTTCGAGAGCTGACGTCACTCTCTTTAAAGCTTGGAGAGCTGACGTCACTCTCTTTAAAGCTTTCGAGAGCTGACGTCACTCTTTAAAGCCTTCGAGAGCTGACGCCACTCTCTTTAAAGCTTCGACAGCTGACGTCACTCTCTTTAAAGCTTCGAGAGCTGACGTCACTCTCTTTAAAGCCTTCGAGAGCTGACGTCACTCTCTTTAAAGCTTTCGAGAGCTGACGTCACTCTTTAAAGCCTTCGAGAGCTGATGTCACTCTCTTTAAAGCCTTCGAGAGCTGACGTCACTCTCTTTAAAGCCTTCGAGAGCTGACGTCACTCTCTTTAAAGCTTTCGAGAGTTGACGTCACTCCATTTAAAGCCTTCGAGAGCTGACGTCACTCTTTAAAGCCTTCGAGAGCTGACGTCACTCTCTTTAAAGCTTTCGAGGACAATATTCAGAGGTCAGACCACAAGACCTGCGCCCAGAAGACTTCTAGAGCAGTTCAAACAGCTGCCTAAAGCTCCAGACGTCCTTCGAGGCGCTATCCCAGCTCTGCACAGTCAGCAGTGCGAGTCTCCAGCATCCGACCCTAAAGGAATCCTGGGGTGGCCCCGTTTAATGACATGAAGCAAAGTGCGGCCTTTGCTGCCCTCTCGTGGGCAAAGCCTATATTGCACCTACATTCGGGATATTTATAAAAATGTAAAGGGGGCATACCAACCCCAGGGCACAGTCTTCTCAGGAGCAAGACAGTGCACAGGCTGAGCCCGACCCCACCCACACTCTGCCTCACGCAAACACAAACGTCTGAGCCGCTGAAAGCAAAAGAAATGTTCTTTGGAAAGTCAAACTCCTTTGTTGTTTCAGCTCTATAAGCCGTAAAAGAAAACAATTTAAAGCAGTTAAAGTACGAAACAAAATAACAAGAAGAGTTCCATAGTGAGAACAGTTAATAAGCTTCGTGTGCCAAAGAGCACCTCTGAACCTCTGGGTCAGATAGGGTCACCAACTGGCAGGGTGCAAATTCAGGACAGGGAGTGTAAAAAATCAGGACAAAGGGCCAAAATTCAGAACAAAAGTTCAGGACAGAAGGTCAGAATTCAGGACAAAAAGGTAAGTTGTAAAGACACATTAGAGGAGATTGCGCAATAATATATAACTAAATAGACAACCAACACAAGCACAAGTCAAAATAGGTTTATGTTGGGTTGAGAGAACCTTGCACTGCGTCTGTTGTGTGCCAGAGTGAAACTTAAATACCTGAGTTTGCATATTGGATGCACCTGGGTAACATACGCACCCCCCCGCCTTGGCCCCAGTGAGGTGACAGGAGCCATAAACATAAGCAGTGTGCCCTGCCCTGGGCTCTGCAGGAGGAGGCCAGCAAACGCTGTCACTGGGCAGAGAGGCCCATCATCATTCTGTATGTGATTATTAGGCTGACGTCCAGAAGGATAGTGGGCCAATAGCAGCCTCTGCCAGGTCAGGGGGGCTTGTGCAGGAGCGCGAGCTGGGTGGGGCCTGTAGCGAGAGTTACAGGACTCCCGGGCTGCCTGCAGGGGGCAGCTCGCTCTAAAGACCCAAATTACAGACAAAAGGCGTCCGTGAAAGAATTCTTCACAGAAAACAGACAAGAGGCCCAAATTACGGTCAGTCCGTGAAATTTACGGACGGGGTCACTCTAGAGTCAGGTAACGGCCAGGAGAATTATAACAACCATTGGCAATGCCAATAGGTCTCGCATTTGCAAGAGTTGAAGCTATTGACATTGTGAATAATAATCTTTTTTATCCATTCGTTATGGAGTGTATGTATGTGGTGTGGAATGGAAATATGTGGATCGGATTGGTTAGTTCTGTAATTGTGTATCGTGGATTAGTGTGGTGTGAATGAGTGTGGTGGAATTATGTGGCATGGTGTGCAGTGGAATTATGTGGATCGTAATTATGTGGTTTTGAGTGTACTGGAATTATGTGGAGTGGGATTGTGTGTAATGGAGTCTAATTTTGTGGAATTTTATTTTATATTGCAGTTTAATTATGGGGTGTTTTGTTGAATTTTGTCACGTTCTGTGGTCAATATTACAAGTGACAATGGAACCAGCTTGTTTTTAAAAAAAACACTAACCCTCTCAGAAAATCTCTAAAAGATATATGTGTTGGAACAAGTATAGCGCCAACCTAGCTGAGGAGGAATGACGCATTATATATAGAAATAAGGTGAGGCTACGTTGATTACATTACTGTTGTCTGCAGACAT
The DNA here is from genome assembly GCF_964261635.1 of Lissotriton helveticus. NCBI lineage: Eukaryota > Metazoa > Chordata > Amphibia > Caudata > Salamandridae > Lissotriton > Lissotriton helveticus. Next base: position 1,284,657,411 of record NC_136070.1, read on the forward strand.
CTGGGAGCTGCTTTGGAAATCCCTGAATCTGGCGCAGTGCAGGGTGGATTTGACGGCCGTCACTGACAACCACATCTGAGCTCCGGCAAGGTAACAGAATGATTTATGAAATCCTTGCCAGGAGGAAAACCCTTGACTTTGCTTCCGATTTCAGAATACATTAGTGCATCTTGTAATCTGGTGTTGTAATGTGTGACGTGCAGCCTTATGCTTCTGATCGCCCTGCATTTGAAAACGGTCATTAGTGGGCTGGAAGCGACGTGCTGGCGCACCCCACCAGCCCTATGCATGGTAATAAGAATATCAGTATCAATAAGCATTGGCTGGATATACTTGTATTTTGCCCAGTTCTCGCCTTTGGGGCTTTGACAGTCTGGACCAAGGGTACTCACAGTACAGCCCGTGGGCCACCAGCGGCCCGGCAAGCCTTCCTTGGCGGCCCGCAGACCTTGCACACATTGTACCTGCGTTTATTACATTTTCTTTGAAGAGTGTCAATAAACACTGCCGGCTGCAGCAGCCCAGACCAACTCTGAGAGAGACTGCTCTGTGGTGGCCGGGGGAATCCAGTGATTGTTAGAGTGGAGAGGCGGGGTCGCTAAGAGGTGAAATACAACAAGCCTCATTAACAAGTAAATGATCTTTAAAAGACCTTTGTGAAGTACTCGGCGCGGCTGTGTGTGCGCCCGGGAAACTGTCTCAGCCCGGGATGATGCACACTTGGGGTAAGGTGACCGAGGGAGGGAGAGGGAGGGAGTTAGAGGGAGGGAGACAGAGGGTGGGAGGGAGACAGAGGGTGGAAGGGAGACAGAAAGAGAGAGACAGAGAGAGGGAGGTAGAGAGGGAGGGAGACAGAGGGTGACAGAGGGAGACACGGTGGCAGAGGGAGGGAGAGGAAGGGAGAGAGAGACAGCGGGAGGTAGACAGGGAGGGAGGTAGACAGGGAGGGAGGGAGACAGGGAGGGAGAGACAGGGAGGGAGGGAGACAGGGAGGGAGGGAGGGAGACAGGGAGATGGAGACAGAGGGAGAGTGGGAGACAGATAGAGTGAGGGAGACAGACAGAGGGAGGGAGACAGACAGAGGGAGGGAGACAGACAGAGGGAGGGAGACAGAGGACGAGAGAGAGGGACACAGAGAGAGGGAGAGGGAGGGAGACGGAGACAGAGAGAGAGCGAGAGCGAGATGAGCGTATGCCGGGTCTGGTGGGTCAGTGGACAAAGGCGTCGGCTGCAGGGACCTGTGTTCAACCTCACGGTCACCGTTTTTTTTTCTTCTTTAGCCCCACTCCCTTCCCCTCTAACCCCACCCCCTCTGGCGCAGCCCTCGGCCACAAACCACACTGTAAATTTGGCCCGGAGGGAAAGTTTGTGAGTACCCATGGTCTGGACAATGGAGAGATGAGCGTGAAAGAAAACTTTCGAGACGGGAACCTGAACCCTTCCACTTTGCATACAATGCGTCATTGTCGGTCTTGATACCTCTTGATGGGTTTTCTACCTTCGTGAAAATCAATGAAAATTACTTATGAACCAGCAAGAGGCTGCTTCCGTTTGAGACAATAGTCGGCACGTGGTCATGGCCAAAACATCATGAAATTGTAATGTTTTCTTGTTTTAAATTTAAGAATTCTGTTTTCTCGTCTGCGCTGCAGTTAAGATGCATTTGTGGTTGCACTTGTAACAGTTTTCCGCGGTGAACTGCGGAGCCACCGGCAACAACAGAAACTTGGAGGGAGGTAAAGAAAAGGGAGGGAGAAAGCAAAAAACATGGCGGAAAAGAGGCAGATGTGGGGAAAGAAACAGGGAGTTCTCGAAAAACAAAACAACTTGTTGATTTGGAAGCAAGCAAGGTAGGACAGCGAGAAAGGGACCGGCATAGAAAGGTGGGCAGCCATAACAGTATGGAGGAGGACGACAAGGAAAGGTATTGAGTGGAAAAAAGAGAAAAATGTGTAACTTGAGGCAAAAAAAAGGATACTGAGGGAGAAACCAGACGGGTTACAGAGAAGACGGACTGGAGAAAAAATATGGAAATGGGTAGAAAAGTAAGATTAGGATAGGATAAGGAAAGGCGTAGAGGACAAAAAAGATGGCATAAGTGAGAAGAAGTCGAAGACAAAGCATAAATGAGGCCTGACACGGGAAGGCTTGTGAGGCATGCCATGAGTGTTTGGTGGCGGGTTTTGGTCAGTGTTATAGTCTAGTGTGACCAGAGCCGTTATATTCAGAGCTGTAACAATATTACAGACACGGGCACAGATTCAAAGAAGCCCTCAGCCCACTGACAATGCGCCACCTGATGGCAGCTATCAGGCAGGGTGGGAAAGAGGGGACCACTGACCGCCCAGACAACCCCTTGCAGGCGGGTGCAGTAACTGACTGCACCCGCCTGCAAGGGGATCTCAAATCTCCTTCTAAAGTGCAGGCGGGTACCGCCTCCACTGTAAAACCACGGAATGGCTGTAAAGCAGCTGCTCCGTATTTCACATGAATGCACTGCTTCCAGAGCAGCACGAGCTCGCGGCAACCCTGGGGGCAACGCATTTATCGTAATTGGGCGCACTGTCATTGTTTACGTCGGCACACCTTTTTAAAGGTTTGCCCGGCCCAAACAATGAAAATGTACATATTGTGTAATGTGGCCCCATGTCTTTTCTGTTTTGCATTTCTATGTCTGCACCTTGCAGTCCCCAGTCTTGCTGCTACGTGCTGACCACCAGGTGGTTAGTTTCCTGGTCAGTAATGTAGGCATTTGTGACAGTCTTGTACGAGACCTAACTAGTCTTGAAGATGATGTAACTTCAGATCAGAGAAGGAGCCAGTATGGACCAGTAACCACTGGGATTATATATGGTTACACTTCGAGCCCTTGATGACATGTGCAAAGTGGTGGATGCCTTCCAAGTGTGCAGAATGTTTCCAGGAAGGCCAATGGGCACAGCACAGCTTCCATCCAACTGGGGGGAGGACCAGGGTTCAGACTCTACTTCTGAATTCAGCTTCTGGAAGCAGCAGTTTAGCTTTTTTCAGGACAGGCATTTGATATCATGCAGTCTTGGTTTTCTTGCAAGGCTTTCTTTGCAGGTCAAGTCAGTGATGAGCATAAATCCAAGTGATTTATCATTGGCTGTTGGCTGGGGGGGCTGGCGTGGCGTTCAATAGCCACGCTTGAATATGCGATTGTTTGGTGCTAACAGCAATCAAGAGTTATTCAGTCTTGGTCAGGTTAAGCAAAATTGTTTTAAGTGCTCGACATGCAGCCCACTATTAGCGACCGAGCTTACTTACTGCCCATGATGCCCACTGGCAGCAGTTTCTGTCTTGAGTGAGTTTCTGTTCGGTGCCCTGGCTGTGGTTCAGGGACTTGATTTCTGTTTTCACAGTTCACCGCCAAGTGTTCTTTTGCTCGCCTCTTCCATTTGCCCTCTGAGGTCCAGTGGGGAGGTCTTCTTGTGATAGTTTTCTTCTCTTCTGATGGTGTGTCCTATCCATCTTCGTCTTCTCTTCAGAATGATGGTGTCCGTGTTCTCGTGCATCTGGAGAGCAGCCCCGGTTGGAGATTGTTCACGCTAGAAAATGCACAAGATTCTTCAGCGGAAGACTGACTGTTTGGTGATGTCACTTTTCTTCATCCACCAGCTTTCTGATCCATACAAGAGGGTGGACAGAATGCAGCTCTGGTAAAGCTCAGGCTTGGTTTGGTGCTGTATTGAAATAACCTCCACAGGATGTGCAGCATCCCGAAGGCATTCCTGGCCTTGTTCAGTCTGCTCTTGATAACACTGCCCCTCCTCCATCATGTCTGAAAGTACTGCTTAGCTAGGTTAACTCTTCAGTCATGGCTAGCTCCTCTCTATTCTCATTGACTGGTGAAGGGTTTGAAATGTTGAGCGGCAAAGACTTATAATTTCTTCACGCTGATCTTAAGGCCTACTTTCCGTGCATAGACGTTGAAGCGAGAAGTCTTTTCCTGCACATGCGAACGTGTGAGAGCGCAACGCAAGGTCATCCACATAGTCATGGTCCTCCAGTGTAAACAATAAGATTTGTCGCATCACCCAGTCGATGACTAGGCTGACGAGCAATGCTGATAACTTGCATCCCTGGCAAACCGGTCTTGACTTCGGAGCTATATTCACCGTCTGACACTTGGCAGGTAAAAGTATCAAAGAATATGTTGATGAAGAGAGCCAGGGGCGCTCAGCATACGCCAGGGGCGCTCAGCATACGCCAGGGGCGCTCAGCATACGCCAGGGGCGCTCAGCATACGCCAGGGGCGCTCAGCATACGCCAGGGGCGCTCAGCATACGCCAGGGGCGCTCAGCATACGCCAGAGGCGCCCAGCATACGCCAGAGGCGCTCAGCATACGCCAGAGGCGCTCAGCATACGCCAGGGGCGCTCAGCATACGCCAGGGGCGCTCAGCATACGCCAGGGGCGCTCCGCATACGCCAGGGGCGCTCCGCATACGCCAGGGGCGCTCAGCATACGCCAGGGGCGCTCAGCATACGCCAGGGGCGCTCAGCATACGCCAGGGGCGCTCCGCATACGCCAGGGGCGCTCCGCATACGCCAGGGGCGCTCAGCATACGCCAGGGGCGCTCAGCATACGCCAGGCGCTCCGCATACGCCAGAGGCGCTCCGCATACGCCAGGCGCTCCGCATACGCCAGAGGCGCTCCGCATACGCCAGAGGCGCTCCGCATACGCCAGATGCGCCCTGCATACGCCAGAGGCGCTCAGCATACGCCAGAGGCGCTCCGCATACGCCAGAGGCGCTCAGCATACGCCAGAGGCGCTCAGCATACGCCAGAGGCGCTCAGCATACGCCTGAGGCGCTCAGCATACGCCAGAGGCGCTCAGCATACGCCAGGGGCGCTCAGCATACGCCAGGGGCGCTCAGCATACGCCAGATGCGCCCTGCATACGCCAGAGGCGCTCTGCATACGCCAGATGCGCCCTGCATACGCCAGGGGCGCTCCGCATACGCCAGAGGCGCTCAGCATACGCCAGAGGCTGTCGCGGTGGACACGGTCAAAGGCTTTTTTTAAATCAATGAAGTTGATGTATAGTTGTGCGCTGCTCTATGATGTTGCGCAGAATAAGGATCCGATCAACACTGCCCTGTCCTTGTGGAACACAACCCGTTCTTTTCTTAACTGCTTCCCCACAGCATAAATGCCATCTATAATGATTTTCACCAGGATTTTACTCAGGATTGACAGAAGGGCAAATCTAGACCACTTGCTCAAGTTGTTTAATGCACCCTTCTTTGGAACCTTGACTAGGATGCCTTGGTTCCACCCAGCTGGCGCTTCCCCTCTCCCAATCGATGTAAACAGTGGTTGAAGAATCTTGGCTAATGCTCTGGGTCTGCCTAGAACATTTCTGCACTCAGTTCGCTGTGGCCAGGAGTTTTTCCGTTACTGAGAGATTAGATGGCAATGACAATTTCTTCTTTCTGCGGTGGGATGGTGTTCACATCCACGTCTGTCTTGGATTCTCGGATGTCTGTTTGACTGGTTGGTGCTGGTTTGGTCAAGGCTTCTTTGAAGTGCTCGGCCCAGCGTGCTTGCCGCTCTCTCTCTGGTGAGTAGTTTGCCTTCCTTGTCCAAAATATGAGTGTTATGAGTTTGTAGACGGGCCCTGCGTACCAGGAGTCGGGGAGGTATCGGATGGTGGTGTAGGAACAGGCAGTACACTGATTCTTGGTGTTAATGAGGGTTTTATTGGTATTCCCCATTGGGATTTCAACATGAGAGTTCTCCGGGTTCGGAACGTAAGTCTCTCCCTCGCGAACTGACTGGGTTCCGTTGTGACGTTTGGAAGGACTTCTTCTCCTAGGTTGTGTGTCGCGGCCCCCTCGCGGTCTGGTCACGGATGGTGGGGTGTTTATGTCCGTCGTCGTGGCTCCGGTGACCCAGGGAAAGGAGAGACCAAGCAGAAAGGGGCCGTTAGTTCTAGCGTCCTCAGGGAGGGCATGCACCGGGGTCCCAGGGGTGTAGTGTAGGGAGACACCACTCGTGCTCACACAATCAAGTATAATGCGGTGCGGTGGTGAGGGGAGGAAACAGACTGTGAGGTGGAGTAAACGCGGGATAAATGGACACAAGAGGGGGAAGGGGGACGCAGGATCTCACACGGGCTATTTACACTAAAGTACACGCTTGCTCCCCACCCAAGCCGCCATACGCTGACGTACCTGGGCAAGCCACGCTCCTCCCCCGGGAGAGTGGCACGGCGACTCGCAGGGTCGTTGGCCTCCTGGCTTCCCCTCGGTCGCTCCTCCGCTAGCTCCCAGCTGTTCGTCGGGTTCTCCGCTTCTTCCTCCGTTTCTCTCGTCTCCGGTTCCTGGTTCTCCGTCTTCACTCTTCTCCGACACTTCGGGGGTGACGTCACACGCCATCCACATTGCTTCCTCACTTTTGGCCAATCCAGGCCGGCTGACGTGTACAGTGGGCGGATCCGTCTCCTCAGTGTAAGTCCAGTTAAAGGAGCCGCGTTCTTCCTCGGCGTAATCCTCGGACTCCGTGTTCCATGGATCGGTCTGCAAAGAAGGATGATGTGCCGGGTCAGAACCAGGTGCCCACCAGTCACTTACAGCACCCCCCCTACAGCACGCGGCCTCACCCTGTCACAGAGTTGCACAGTTTTAACAACGGAATATCCTTGTGATCTTCCCCCTTTCTCCTCTACTTGCTGCCTCCGCTGCTGGGCTGGCCAGGTTATCTATGTACGTCCGCTTGTCATTCTTTTGACAGCTCTATTTGCTTCCATGTGCTGTTGCTAGTACTTCTGCTGCAGCCTCTCAGCTTTGGCCTCAAAAAGTTGATTTTTTCTGCCCTCCAGTCTTCAGTAGTTTGCGATGTGTCTTATCGTTCTTTCCTCTTCTGTGGCTTGGTCGCCAGGCATTTTTCACTGCTCTTCACATATATTTAAGAGACATGCTCCCATCGCTTGTTGACTGCGTCTGCAGCCAGCTCAGACAAATCTCCCATGTCTGTCAGGAGTTGGAAACTGTTTTTGACTTGTAAGATGAATGCCTTCTTTGTCTTGGGGTCCTTCAATTTTCCCACATTGAAGCGATGTTTTGCGTTCTGGTTTTTTGAGCTTCAGCTTTCCAAGAGCGGTCACTAGACGGTGATCGGCCACTGCTAAAGTCCACTCCCTTCCTCACTCCGACACCTTGCAGTGAACGTTTCCAGGTACCACTTATCAGGTGGTCGATCTGGTTTCCGTCTCTGCCACTGGGTGAATACCAGGTCGGTTTGTGAATATCACGGAGGGAGAAGAGAGTCCCTTCTGTGCCCAGACGATTTATGGCCAAAATTCCAAGAATCCTTCTCCAGTGTGGTTCATTGTGCCACAGCCTTCCTTCCATAGCTCTGTCATGGTTCACGCTGTCATTTCCCACTTTTGTGTTCAAGTCTCCCATCACAATCTTCAGGTCATGGTTCGGTACGGTTTCAAGCTCAGCTTGCACCGTTTGGAAGAATATGTCCTTGGCTGCTTCTTCTGCATCATTTGTTGGAGCACAGCACTCAGAATGGTGGTACTGATGAGTCTGCCTTCCTTTTAACCTGGTGGTCACGAGCCTGTTGTTGACTGGCTTCTACATAATTAGGAACTTCTCTTTCCCCTTGTTCAGGATGTTGGCAACTCCTTTGTGATGTTGGTAATCATCCCTTCCAGATTACAGTAACGCTTCTTGTAGTGGTTTTCATTCGGCCAGATCTGGCCCACCAACTTTCGTTGACCCCCAGGATGTGAACATTGCAGTGCCTCGTCTCAGATTCTATTTGATCCAGCTTTCCTGTGTCGTACATAGTCCGTACATTCCAGAATCCACCTTTTTGACTTGCACTTTGCACTAAACACCTGTTATCCGGTCAGTAGTTTCGAAGCCACTTTAAATACAGTCAATAATACATGTCTCATGAAGAGTCTCTGCCTCTCATTCATGCCCAGTACATTTAGTGTTTCCTGCTGTGGTTTCCATGAGAAATGCTTTTTTCATGGGACCAGGTTACTCGCTTTGTGCCCAGCCCCGACCTGGAGGAACAGTGGATTGTGCGTCGCATGGTATCTACCCCCTTTGACTTTTTCAGCTTGGGCGACCCTTCCAGGAGACAATGATCCTGCTGCATAGCTCTCATGGTGACGAGTCTACGAGGAACTATTAGCTAATCGCAGAATATTACTGGTTGTAGAGATTTTTGGAGGAACGCGAGTGCCGTCCTTGTATTGATGGCTCTTGATGTTGCCTGAGAGTAAAAACTCAAGGAGTCCATGAAGAGGTGAAGGAGGAGAGCGTGGATCCCTGGGGTATTCCGCAGGACCCTGATCCGCTGGGATCTTGCAGTTCCCATCTGTATGAGTTGGTAGTAGTCAGCACGCAGGAAGTCAACTCCAGCAGAGAAGCCCAGGCACCTTTTCAGGTGTGAATCGGTGCTTGAAAGATGTTCATGTTATGGGGCATTTGTACAAGCGCGCGGCTACTCCAAGGACCCTGGATAGAGCACCACCGATAATTCACCGCCCCTACCTAGATCCCATTATTGCTGAAACAGCCAGGTCTTAAGTTGGCGTCTGAAGCTCAAGAGCTCAGTTTCTTGTCTCAAGGGTAGAGGTAGCGAGTTCCATAGGCTACTCACTACCACCTGGAAGGAGCACCCCCTTCCTTACCCTACAGAATTTAGGTATTAACAACAAATGTTGGGTAGATGACCTCAAGATCCGAGCTGGAATGTAAGGAATAATTCTTTTTCTGTACTGTGCCCCACTGTTGTGCAACGCCTTGAAGGGTAACACCAGAGATTTGAACTCAACTCTGTGTTTTACTGAAGCCAGTGAAGTGATCTCAAGTGGCTCGTCACGTGTGTTCTAGGCCCGACCATAGAAATTCCTCTGGCAGCCGAATTCTGGACAACCTGAAGTCGGTTCAATAAGTACTTTGAGATTCCTAAATAAAGCACATTCCCATAGTCCAGCCTCGACATTATCAAGGCCTGGACCACCGCCTTTCTATGTGCCAGTGGCAGTAATGGGAGGAAATTCCTCATCATTTTTAACAGCCTGAAGCGTGTACCAGCCACAGCCTGCACCTGTGACTTCATAGAAAGATCAGAATCCAGCATAACTCCAAGATTTTTAAAAGTGGTGACAGGGCTGGAAGGGGCCGGTTGGTCCCGAGGCCACCACTTCCGCCATTCATCATCCAGGCTATGTCCGAAAAACATAATTTCGGTCTTGGCGGAGTTGCAAGATAATTGGTTCTGCCGAAACCAGTCAAACACAGTCCTCAGACATAAATATATATGGTCTTCATTAAACTGCACATCTTTTTCGTAAGTAAACAACAATTGTGTATCGTCCGCGTAGGTCAGAACCTTGGCCCCAACGCGTAGGTCAGAACCTTGGCCCCAAAATTCTCCGCTGCAGCAGCCAGAGGTGCCATGAAAATATTAAAAAGAGTGGGGCTCAAAACTGAGGCACAACTTTTAGCGGAGAGATGGCAGCTGAATAGGGTGGCGCCCAGACAGATTGTTGACGGCCTTCCAAAAAGGAAGTAAACCACTTCAAGACCGTGCCCCCCAGGCCGCATTCCCCCAGCCTCTGAAGGAGTCGCCCATGGGGCACGGTATCAAAGGCCGCCGAAAGGTCTAATAGTACTAAAACTGCCTTGCCTCCTCTATCCAGGATGTCTTCGATACTTTCTGAGACCTCGAGTAGGGCTGTCTCTGTACTATAATTTGCCCTGAAGCCCGACTGACTCGGGTGGAGGGCATTGGTGGCTTCAATAAAATCCGAGGTGACCTTTACATGCTTCTCCAAAGTCTTAGCGAAGAAAGGGAGCAATGTAATTGGCCTATAGTTACTGGCTAAGGTATGGTCCGATGAAGGTTTCTTCAAGAGAGGTACGATTTTGCCCTGTTTCCATCTGGTCGGGACCTGCCCACTAGACAAGGAAAGGTTCAGGACTTTATTTACGGCAGGGTTTAGAACTTCCGCAACAGATGCTAATATTTTAGCTGGACGTGGATCCACAGGGGACCCCGATTTAAATGCCTTCATAATGGAAAGTGAGGTGTCCAATGACATCGGAGGGAACTCCAACAGAGAGGCCCCCATCCGGCCCCCCCTCAGAGAACACCCCTCATTCTGATTCAGGGAGACAGGAATAGCAAAGGTTTCCTGAATGGTCTTGATCTAATCATAGAACAAATCAGCAATCTGAGTGGTCCATTCAAGCGTAGGGGCAAAAGGACTCTGAATCGCTCTAGGAGAGGAAAAATCCTTTACAATCCTAAAGAGTTCCCTGCTACTATTTCAGGCCATGTCAATTTTAGTGGACAGATATCTTTTTCTCTCGTCGCGTACCTTGAGATAATGTACTTTAAGTGCCTGTGTATATATATATATATATATATATATATATATATATGTATATATATATATATATATATATATATATATGAAGCTCCAATTTCCCAGTTTGAATAAGAAATATCCGCACTCCAAGGCTCAATTCATTCAGGTTGCTTTAATGGTACAACAGACAAGACAGACGCCCTCGCGTTTCGGCAAACAGCCTTTTTCGATGTCAGTAGCCACTGACCATCGTCTTGTTTTTAAACATTACTTAGTGTAGTGGAAGAAGGACTGATGGTGTGCTGACATTCACCAGCGCCATCTTGGAGTGGCTAATAAACAAACATTAAACAACGTTGTAATCAACTCCTTGTATGTCAGCATATCTATAAACATACAACTAACCACTAAAAAGAACAGAGTAAAAGAATGGTAAATGCGTCACATACAATTTGCCACATTCATCTCATACCACTCGAAATATTTACGGGCAGCCTAATTACTCAATGTTCACTTTGTCACAATTCAGCCGTGTATCGGCAATTGTCCTTCTTAAGCCACTACTCATATCTGTTAATCATGATATCTCAACCCGCTAATATTTACGGTTACAATATACAATGACATTTACAATAGCTCCATTAGATTCAAAAGCTCGTATGTGTCATATTGTAAGAAGAAAAAAGTCATGTCGTTGCATTGGCATATTTACAGATTTACAGATTTGTCATAGTTACTCTGTTATATATCCCTATTGCTTTATAGAATCTTAGATGATAGATTAATCAACCATAATTCGAATCAAACCGAAGGATTGAAAAACTATATATATATAACAAATGTAATGATGGTCACTATGAAATTCAAGAATCAGAAGACACTACATTCCACCACCAACCATTGTGATTGTTGTCCTAACCTATATACATATATACATTGATGTTACCTGCACATTGATTTATTCACATATATACAGGTGCTCACTTGTTATCAGGCCCGCCATATATCATACAGTGTTGAACTATTGTGTGTTATATTATTATGTTGCAACTGTGTGTATCCCGATGTTGTTACAGATATTGATATACACAACTGCTCATATTTTACGACCGTCTACACCAGATGTATTAGTAACCTAGATGTTATACATGTTATACACCTATGTGGACCATGAGGTCTTCGCCACTGTTCAACCCCCAAGGTGTTTTTGTGTGGAGGTCGATAATATATCTAGATTCCAGCCTCCGTAGTTTTTTCAACCTGTCACCCCCCCTGATGTTATCCGGGATGAAATCCAATCCATAGCACGCAAGTAGATTGCGGTCACTTTTGTGATATTCCGCAAAATGTCTTGCGACAGGATATGCTTGGTCCACCTTATCTATTGCCCTCATGTGTTCTAATACCCTGATTTTAAGAGGGTGCACCGTACTGCCGATATAACGCAGCCCGCATGGGCAAACGAGACAGTACACCACATAGGGAGTGCTGCATGTGATGAACCGGTTGATTTTTTTAACCATACCTGTGTCTTGGATGGTATACGTAAGCGTTCTTTTGCTATTACAGCACGCTTTGCATTTGTGACAGGGAAAGAAGCCCTTCATGCTTCTCAGAGTGTTAGTAGTAGGGGTCACTTTGTCAAAATGGCTCTGTACCAACTGGTCACGTATAGACCGAGTCTTTTTGAAAGTTACCAGGGGGTGTGTTGGGATATCCTCACCTATCACGCTGTCGGCTTTGAGAATGTGCCAGTTTTTTCTTAGCATGTATTTTAAGTGATTAGCCTCCGCCGAGTATGGAGTGATGAGTCTGAATTTCCCTTTTTCCTTATTTTTAACCCTATTCTGGTCTAACAAACTTTGTCTGGATATGGCTTTGACCTTTTTGAGGGTTTTATTTAAAGTGGTAGGGTTGTATCCTCTTATGGTGAATCTCTCTACACAGGCTGTGGCTGCAGTGTCAAAATCGCTCTCTTGTGTGCAATTTAGTCGCAATCTAAGTAACTCCCCATAGGGGATACTCTGCACTAATTTGGGAGGATGACAGCTTGTCGCATATAATATCGAGTTGCCAGCTGTTGCTTTCCGATATAAGGCAGTCTCTATTTTGCCCTCCACAATTTGCACTTTAAGGTCCAAGTAGTCGACAGATGTTGCACTAATTGTTCCAGTAAAGTGCAGCTTTAAATCATTAGTGTTCAGATTGTCGATATATCGATGTGCACTCTCCTCAGATCCTTTCCAAATGATGAGTAGATCATCGATATATCGATGCCACTCAATCACTGAGCCATTGGACACCTCATCCCTGTAGGTCCTGGGCACCTGCTTCTCCCACCAGCCAACAAATAAATTTGCGTAGCTGGGAGCGAAGCAGGTACCCATCGCCGTGCCGGACACCTGCTTGTAATAATCATTCTCAAAGAGAAAAATATTATTGTTTAAGCAGAAATGCAAAAATTCAATCAGCATGCAGTTGTGTTGCGCATATCTTAGTTGTCTAGTTTTTAAATACATAGTAACTGCTTCAATTCCCTTTAGATGATCAATGCAGGTGTACAAACTCGTTATATCCAGCACGACAAATAAATAGTCAGACTCCCATTGTACATCTTGAATCTTGGTGAGGAAATCCTTTGTGTCCTTCACATAGGAGGGTAACTTGATCACCAACTTCGCCAGAAAAAAGTCAAGAAATTTAGAGACACGTTCTGTCAACCCTTGGACCGAAGAAACTATAGGTCTCCCTGGGGGACACAAGTGGTCCTTATGAATTTTGGGGATGTGGTAGAAGGTGGGGCAAGTGGGGTTGGAGCTACGAAGATATAAGTGTTCATCATTGCCAAGCATTCCTTTCTTGTACCATTTGCTAATTAGATCGTCGTACGCTTGGATACTTAGTTGGTATATCTGGTACGTAGTTTTCTGATAACATCGTATATCAGATAATTGTCTCATTGCCTCCTGATGGTATTGTTGCCTTGTCTGTACCACCACATTGCCCCCTTTGTCGGAGGGTTTGATGACTATGGTTTTATCACAGGCCAGTGTATTGAGTGCTTTTTTCTCCTCACGTGATAAATTCATGCCATTACTATCGAATGTGTGATGTTTTCGAAATTGCAAGAGGTCCTTTGTCATTACCTCTGAAAAGGTATCCAAAGCATCGAATGGCATCTACGGGTTAAAGGTTGAAATGGATTTATAGGGACTCTCCTCTTTGTCCTGTTCAATTCCCGCATCAATTGCCCGTTGAACAACCTCCTGACTTCCCATATTATCCCTAGTTGTTTCATTCAGAAGATCTTCCATAGTCTCAGTACATACAAGGTCATTTACAGCGAGGATGTCAGTTGCTGTAAGTCTTTTTCCTGTTGTTTTGTTTGGCTTCAAATGGGATCTAATCTTGAAGTATTTATGTAGTTTCAGTTTTCTAACAAAGGCGAAAAGGTCAATTCTAGTTTGAGTATACTCAAGTCGTGCATCCGGGCAGAATGTTAAACCTAGGCTAAGTACTTTTCTTTCGGAGTCAGTTGTCTTTTTGAAAGGTTGACCACCGTTAGATTTGTGGCTGTTCCTATCTGCGATTGTTCCGCCTGCGATTTGCCCAAGCCGTGCTTTTTGGTTTTGTTACCACCGCCTGCACGTCTTGTCCTCCGACGTTTGCATCTGCCTCGGGTGGCTTGTTTTTGCTCCCCCGCAGCCAGGATTGCCGTATGACTTGGAATTCGGTCTGAAAAGGGGTTTGTTTGTTGAATCTGCTAGTGGTTGGTGCAGTTTGATCATCATTAGATTCATTACCCGTCAGATCCGATTCGGATGTTTCCACGTTTTGAATCGGTGCTGCTGTTTTCACACTTAATTCCTTACGCGGAGCATCAAACTTCCTCGCATATATATATATATATTACCTACTGGCAGTCGCCAGTAGGTATATATAGTTAGGATTTTTTCTCTATGGGATTTTTGAAAATTCTATGTCTAATAACTTTGGCGTTTGTGGACGGAATTGGCTGAAATTTTCAGGAAAATTGAACATTTTGTTTCTGAGCAGCCCCTGAAAATTTGGGGGGGGTTTGTCAAGGGGGGGCCGAGAAAAAAGGGGGGTCCCAAAACGTGTTTTTAACATTGAGTTTTCCATAGGGCGGTTGGCCTCACTTTTAGCCCGAACGGCTGAATGGATTTGCACGAAACTTGGCAAAATATTAGGGACTGGTAGCCCGATGTGCCTTTGCTAGGTCTCAATATATGTGCTCCAGTGGATTTTGAGAAATTAATGTTCAAAAAAAGATATATATCTGTAACAGCGCTCCGCTTCGCGTACTTTTCGCGTTACGGAGCTTTGCGAAGCGGATTGGTTCTCCGGCATCTGTAAACATTCCAAACAGTCCGTAGCGGCCGCCATCTTGTCTCTCGGTAGGATCGAGAGACAAGAGGAGGCCAAAGCGAAGGGGCAAATGACCATAAGGGGTCATAGTAGATCCTCCCTGACCTCTTAGGTTTGATGTACCATTTTGCCAAGTTTGGTGTAATTCCGTTCAGCCATACAGGCTGTAGACGTATCTAAATGTCCTATGGAAAATTGCATGGGGAAAACACATTTGAAAGTGTTGAAATTTAGAACCAATTAAAATGTTACTTTGGTTTTGTATTTGTGTGTGATGAAAGTTAATTGGTTATGTATATATCTAAAATGAGAGGAAACCACAGCCATTTTGTGATACTACTGTCTGAGGTACATTTGTGAGGAATTTTTGGTGCTCAATTTCTGGTGTTTGATTTACACAGTACTAACACTTCTCCTACTTTTAAAAAGGTGAGTTGTTAATTTGTAAGGGGAACTATGTTGTACACTTTAAAATAATTTGAAAAATGTTTTCTGTTATTTATTTACAGTCCTTCTGTTATACTAAATACTTGATAAAGTTAGTTTTATATTATGTATTACTAAAAACGATAAATGAAAGTGATTATTTTTTTCTGCAATTTACAGCAAGCAATTTCAAAATAAAATGGCTCACAATGAAGAGACCGTGGAAATTTCTTTTGAATTATCCACTACATTTATTGAAATTGACAGCACCAATAATGAAGTATTCTCACAAGGAGGAGATGACTTGAATGATTTTTTTGATCAATCTCTTGATGGCGAATTTATCGAATGTTTGGAGACCATAGAGTTACAAGAATCATCATTGCAGACTTTTCATGAGGAGATTCCTGATGAGATGATTGAAGAGGAAATTCCTGATGAGGACATGTTACTAGTTCTTTCAAATTTTGAAAATTCAGAAGAATAAATTTATATTTAGAAATCAAAAATTGTTTGAGACATTATTCATTTTTATTTTTAATTTATGAGGTTGTAGCGAAGTGATTGTAGTATAAAATGAGACTTATAGTATAGAGTGCAACATTTTTATGTTACATGGTAAGTTTACTCATATTTACTTCCCTTCTCCCACTATATTATCTCCAATGTGTATTTGACATCTCTTCTTCATCTCCGGCCTCCTTTCTCTCACTGTCTGTCTCTGATGCATCTTATCGCTGCCATTTTGTGTAATTACAGAAGAGAGTAAAATAAAATAGTTCGGAACGTGAAAAGGGGGCAAAGTAGAGTACCCCTCACCCCCTAGGCCTTCTCAGGCGGTCCCAAAAGGATCAGTTTCTGTTTTCCTGAGAGATTATGGTATGAGTTCCATATACCACAATAACTTGCATTACAACATGCAAGATATCTATCTCCGATTACCAACTTTTGGAGATATTCGCGCCATGCGCGAATATCTCCAAAAACTAACACCTGCCCTGAGCAGTTCTTAGCCATGTTATCCAATGGGAGGTGGATAACATGGCTAAGAGCATTAGCTCGGTAATGCATGAATATCGCTGACTTTTTAGCGATATTCATGCATTGCGGCAGTTTTTTATCGCATTTGCGATAAACCTTGATAATAGCAAGGTTTATCTGCGATAATTTCTGACGATGCTTAGCGGTAAAAAATTTGTTGCTAAGCATCGTTAGCGATAAATATCGCTTAACTTTGGTAATATGCACCAACGTCTGTTAACGTTCGATTCGAAGGAAATGAGGAACTGTTGAAAAACATTGTCTGCGCCATCTTGCCTTTTTTGAAATGCCACACTTTTGTCGTGCACGGCAGCCATTTTAGATGCCTTGACCAGACCCACTCTCTGCACGCTGTTGATCCGTAGTGTGGCTCCCCACCCTCGCAAGCATCTTCCCCAGGCACTGGTCACCCCCGCTCTCTGTCTTATGCATCGGCAATAAACCTCCCCCCATCTGCGCTGCTCTTCCCTGAGAATCACACTCTGTGCCCGCCCGACACCTCCCTTTCGCCCTAACCACTACCGCACCCTCTGACACTCCTCTTCCTCTGTGTCCGATTGTCCAGGCTATCAGCTAGCCCTGCAGATGTAGTTTATGGCCCCAGCTGTAAAGAATCACCCCTCTTCAAAGGAGTTATAGTAGATCAAGGCCCACACCCGATGAGATCCGTCAAACCACACGGGTTCCTACTATCTGAAAACCATTCTATATTGTGATTGGGGAGGGGACCGAGCCTGAAGCGGAAGATTCCAGGGATGACTCTTTGTACATCAAAGTTTTTACAATTATGTGTCACATTAAAAATATATAGCACTCCAACAAAGTAGTAGGAATATAAAACTTTAATAACTTATAAATATATACAACAAAACAAAAACAGTAAAAACATTTAAACAATGAAGAGACCGTGGCAATTTCTTTTGAATTATCCACTACATTTAATGAAATTGACAGCACCAATAATGAAATATTCTCACAAGGAGGAGATGACTTGAATGATTTTTTTGATCAATCTCTTGATGGCGAATTTATCGAATGTTTGGAGACCATAGAGTTACAAGAATCATCATTGCAGACTTTTCATGAGGAGATTCCTGATGAGATGATTGAAGAGGAAATTCCTGATGAGGACATGTTACTAGTTCTTTCAAATTATGAAAATTCAGAAGATGTTGCCTGGGGGTGTGTCGTCAGTAGCAGTCTGTTGTGCGAATAGTTCCAAGGCAGCAGAACGCGCTGAAATCTAGATGGCACGAAGGTGATGTCTAGTAAGTTGCCGCCCAGCAAATAACGGCGTGGGGCGCCGCGGGGGGGGGGGGGCCGGAGGCAGTCCAAAGTTCCGTTAAAAGGGCAAAGGAAAGGATCGGTGGTTTGAACCATCAGTCAAAAAGGGGAGGGGGTGCAACAATTTTTCCTACCGGGTCACACTGTGCTTTCACCGGAACTGAGGTCTGCAGGATTCTAGTCATTCAAACTGAGGCTGGCGCCAGCATGGGAGCGCCGACGTCCCGCGGCTACAGTTTCGTCACTCCACGGGCGATCATGGCAGTCATTCCCCATCGGGGGTGTCTGCGGGGGTCGGGGACTCCCGCGGCTCCTCTAGAATCTTCAAGGTCGTGGAGGACTACGGTGGTGGAGTCAACCAGTGACCGGGCCATTTATTATGCTGGGCCCGCTCTTGCCAGGTCGACCGCCATTTTGAGAGTTCGGTAGCTACTGGCGATCGCGGGGTCAAATGAGCGGACGGGCTCCACCCTGCCGGGCGAGACGTTGCAGCATCGCCACAGTGGAAGAACCCTTTTCCGGGCGCCTGGAGCGCTGAGGGTGCAGCTGGGAAGCCTTCACCTGGGGAGGCGGTAGAGGCCTGTTCGCACCGTCTCTCCCACCCAGTGCACCCCAGGGCGTCTCGCTTGACATTTGTTATGGCCGGACCAGGCGATGAGGACGAGGGGGGGGGGTCGGTGGCATGTGCAAGACATCCCCCCCCAGTGTTGTCGCAGCCATTATAAAAGAAAGAAGAAATGTCCCGTCCGTCTTTGGGCCGGTGGATGGCGGCCGGATGCCCTTTGCTCTGGCCCCATGAACGGGTTCATTGGCTCATCGGCTGCAGCCGGATCCCGTCGGCCCCAGCCCCCGGCCGTTGGTGGCCGGACCGGGAGAGAGAGTGGGGGGACAACCTGCAACTCTCAAGTGCCACCGCGGCCGGACTGGGGGAGAGAGGGGAGGGTCGAGGACATAGACATTCCCCCCCCTGCAACTCTCCAGTGTTGTCAATCCCCCTGGCCGGGTCCCGCTGGCCTCGGCCTCGGCCTCTCCTCCGGCTACTCCCTACGTGATGATCTCCTGGCCGACGGTTGGCAGCAGGACCCGCCTTATATGTGTTGCTTCCGGCTGGGCGTAGCCGGAAACCTGTTGCCCTTTGGAAGTTTCCAGAATGGGGCGGATGTCTGCTGAATTGTATCTTTCCCAGTTTGCCGTTATTTGGCCGTGGCAGGCGGTGGGACAGACACGTTTTGGGGCAGTGAGGGGCGATGAAGCCTCGTTGCCTTGTGGCCGTTGCAATGTCACACTTTGTTTCTCTTACTGTTTTCAGGTTTCTTATTACGGGCTTACTTCTAACGTTTCTTGTTTCTAGGACAATAATAGGTTTTATCATTACGTATTGTTATCGTTTCTTTGTTTGTTATTTAATAAAAAGTTCATTAGTGGCCTACTGATTTTCGTTTTCCTATTCCTTTCTTTCCAGGTTGTTTCATGCTAAAGTTTCTGTTAACAGGATACAGTGATCACTTCGTTATTATTGCATAGGTCCTTTTCACTAGGGGTGCTCTCTGGTCGGGCCAGATGACCTATCTCTAGTAAATGGTCCGGGTGAAACAGGTGCATCAATCAGTGGGGAGTAGATAGGCATGACAGATTACAACGGGGGAGAAAGGTCCGCATTACCTACCCTTTCACTACTTGCAAAGATTTTCCTACGTTTATTTGCAAACAGGGAATACCTCCAAAAAGAACCAATTCCCAAACAGTCAATGTTCGGGCAAACAATCAATGAGGAACGAAATAGGCACGACGTGTTAAAGGTTTGCGTTACCTACCCTTCACTATCTGCAAAGGGAGAGAGAATATTCCTATTCTTCCTCGATTGCAGGCAGAGAAGATCCTTAAGAGAACCAACTTCGAAAAATTCAATGCTTGATTCAAACAATCAACAAGGGGTAGTGTGAACACAAATGAACGCCGCTTATGTACATACACATTGCTATTTTCAACAGGTTGTTCCTAATGTTTCTATTTTAGCGAGGTCAAAAAGAGATCCCATTAGTGGCCTACTGATTTTGCTCGATTCCTTTTGTTTTTTTACACGATTTTTCGCTATCTGCAAAGACTAAACAGAGTATTGCGACTCTGTGCTTGTTTGTAAATAGAGAATGAACCAAAGAGAACAATCAATCAAATGGAGAGAGAAGCAGGCACGACGGATTACAACGGGGGCAAAGGCCTGCGTTAACTACCCTTCACTATCTGCAAAGAGAGAGTACTCCTAATAGAAATGAGGGGGGGGGGGGACAGCATTCAAAGCAGATCAGTGTGCATAAACACGAAAATGTTTTTACTTACCACGTACTTGACATTCGACAGCTTATGATATTTGCTATTAAAAAACCATTGAAATTCACTGAAAAAACCATAGGTTATAGACCATATATAGTTAGGAATTAGCATTTACAAAACCTTGAAAATTCACTGAAAAAACCATAGGTTATAGACCATATATAGTTAGGAATTAGCATTTACAAAACCTTGAAAATTCACTGAAAAAACCATAGGTTATAGACCATATATCGTTAGGAATTAGCATTTAAAAAAACCTTATTTTACTCACACAAAACCATTGAAATTCCATATATAGTTAGTTGCACTAACTATATATCGCGCACCCGCAATCCACTGCTGATGATGTCACATATTACATCATTCATGACATGGTCAGTGACATCACTGATGACATCACTGATGACATCTCAAATGACATCACTGATGACATCACTGATGACATCTCATTTGACATCAATGACCACATCACTGATGATATCATTCATGTGACAATACAATGCATCTCCTCACATTTTAATATAACCTCTGTTTCACCCAGTGTTAAATACAGAGTATAATTTTTGAAACCATTGACACACCAATACTAGTTACTACATACGCACTCACTGATTCCTACGTCTACACACACATTTACCCATACAATCATTCATACATACAATCACTCATCTTTACAACACTATCATATGCACTCATACACCTATACAGACACTCACATTCTGCCACTCATCCATGGAGTTACTCACACACCTAGTCAGTCCTGTAAAGAATCAATGACACTTCCATTTTCTTGTCTATACAGTTAAACATAGAGCACCTTACATTTTCAAACATATACTAACACATACTTACCTTCTTATACAATCATTGATACAAGTACACATTGATCTGCACAGAGTCACACACCTCCCAGCCAGCCACACACACACTCAGTCTCCCATACAAATACTTGGGCAATCAATCAATAACTCATATAGCTACTGATCAACACATGCAGCAGTTTACAGAACAACAGACATAATGATGCACAAATTAAGACAGTTTAGTCACTAACCCATGCACTCAGTGAGACACATTTAATCACTCACTCATACAGTCAGTCATGCACCTACTAAATCCTTCGTCCAGACACTTACACATCCACTCATTCTTCAATATGTAAGACATATTTAAACTTTACAGAAACAAAAAAATCACTGGATGTTATCAGTGATGTCATCAGTGATGTCATTTGAGATGTCATCAGTGATGTCATCAGTGATGTCACTGACCATGTCATGAATGATGTAATATGTGACATCATCAGCAGTGGATTGCGGGTGCGCGATATATAGTTAGTGCAACTAACTATATATGGAATTTCAATGGTTTTGTGTGAGTAAAATAAGTTTTTTTAAATGCTAATTCCTAACGATATATGGTAACTTCAGTGAATTTTCAAGGTTTTGTAAATGCTAATTCCTAACTATATATGGTCTATAACCTGTGTTTTTTTCAGTGAATTTTCAAGGTTTTGTAAATGCTAATTCCTAACTATATATGGTCTATAACCTATGGTTTTTTCAGTGAATATATATATATATATATATATATATATATATATATATATATATGTATATGTTTACTCTTCGGGTCAAAACTTCTTCTCCATACACGTTCCAAACATTTACAAGCACTCTTGCTTTTTCTCAGTGCATCTGTAAACCAGGGGGCAGAAATAATTTCTCGCGAGGCCCTGCATGACTTTAAGGGAGCAAGATGCAATGCCCACTTCTGCAGCCAGTTTTCGAGGGCAGAAACATCGTCTTCCAGAAGCCCCTCTCCAGGTATGGGTTAGTGACCTAATATTTCAGACAGGGAATCATGGGTAATAGGCTTAAAGGATCTACATTATTTGGTTTTATCCCTGCTCTTAGATCGAGTCTCAACCAGAACTTTCTCCAACCAAAACGTGATCAGAAAATGGTCGGACCATATAATAGGGAGGGGATTGTCAAGAACAATACGGCTTGTAAAGAAAATCTGGTCGAGAGTGTGACCTTTCTCATGGGTAGGAGATGTTACATAGGGCAACAAGCTGAAAATATCCAGGCATTCACATAGCTTCTTAGAGTCAGTGGATAACTCCATCTTCCAGTGTTTGGAACTTTGGATGTCTGGATCCATCCAATACTCACAGAAAAGATAAAAAATAAATTCCAAAATAACAAAGCAGTCGGGCGGAACAGTGCATTCTGATCTCAGTTTGTTGTGGAGGGAAGTTCACTCATGCATGCAACGGCAGTTCTCCACTTCCGGTTGACACAGCAGCACGAAGGTCATATAGTCTGCTTCCCCATCATTATTTAAACAGCATGCTACCCGCGACGCGCTGTGTATAAAGCGAGCAAGCAGAAACCTGCTGTTAGATACTTGAGGAGCGCCTGGTAAAGGGCTCTTAGGACTTGAAAATTGTAAATCTTTTAAATTGCGCCGCATTGCCTTTTAATTACTGCACTTACTTGTACTTTACTTCCCCGGTCCACCGCTGAATTTTCAGTTTGTTTTAGAGGGAAGCTCACTCGCGCATGCACCGGCAGTTCCCCACTTCCGGTTGACACCGCAGCAAGAAGGTAAGTAGGCTAGTCTGCCTCCCCTTTATTATTTAAACAGCATGCTGCACGCGACACGCAGGGGGCGTGCCGGCGGCGCCAAAGGCAAGCCCGTCTGCACCCGTCCGCGCCTGGACCGGGCCTAGGGCCACCCCCCCTGCCGGTATCCCTAAAGAATTGTGTTCTAGATTACTGACTTACAACTCAGAACAGCTTAAAGTTATAAACCGGCACTCTCACAGATGTTTGAGTATCAGTGTAGAACAAATAATGCAGTCTCCTTTTGTCGGTCCCACCTGTTCTTTTTCTTTAACTGATCACTATGCCCCCTCACTTCCTTCATCTAAAAAGAAAGACTCGGCACCCAGAACCATCTGGTCTGCTTTAATAAATGTACGATCACTGCCCAAACATAAATATGAAATTGTAAATTTCCTTGAAGATCTTAAGTTGGATCTTCTTTTTCTAACTGAAACCTGGGGCGATCCTTCTTACGGCCCAGATTTTACCACAGCGACCCCGAGGGCTATACGAATTTTAGATTCGATAGAGCCTCTAAAAAAAAGGAGGAAGTCTCGCTATTATACACCGTGATAATTATATAGTGCGAACAGTACTTGTCCCCACAACTATATGTGAAGCAGTCAGCTTTACTATTTTGATACCATACTTTACCCCCTTCAAAAGCATTCTTTTTTATCGTCCTCCTGGCTCTCGACCAGAATTTCTTACCTCCATGGGTTGTCTCCTAGAATCTGTGGCTGGGGAAAATAACTATACCTTCCTGGGTGACTTCAATTTCCACCTGGAAGCTCATAAGAACCAAGTTACCATGGCCCTCTTGGCGGAAATCGAAGCGGTAGGCCTCAACCAACTGGTCTCATCCCCCACTCATTCGGCGGGCCACACATTAGATGGCCTCTTTTCAAACCATAAGCAACTTACAATAGTAGATATTACCCCCCTGCCATGGACGGACCATTGCGCGGTCCTCTTTGACATCCAAACTAGAGCAAACCCCGCTTTACCGACCAAACCTTCCATCTCTAACAATTTTAAAGCATGGAGCAATATTGACTCACAAGAATTTAAATTCAAATTCTCAGTCAGTCGCTCCCCCTGATCCAGAGATCACAGCCACCTTCTATATAAACTGGATTTTGGATGCAGTTAATGTGACGGTCCCCACAAATAAAAGGTCCACCAATAGGGCCACAAAGTTTGCTCCTTAGTTTAATAAAACCCTCAGGCTTGAAACACAAATTTGCAGACGCCAAGAGCGTAAATGGCATTCAGATTACGATCCCGCCCAAAAATCGTGTTATAAGCAGGCTCTGTCCAAATATAAACAACTCCTGATTACAGAAAAAAGTTAATTTTACTGCAACCAAATAGAAACTGCACAAGACTCAGTGAAACATCTTTATCAGGTTGTTACTCGAATATCTGGAAAGGGCCCATCCACCCCCATAGCTGCTACTCAAAACCTTTGCAATTCATTAGCAACTTACTTCCAAGGAAAAGTCAGTGACATTTATTAGCACTTTAAAAGTCACACTTCAAGTGACTCTCCTTCACTCGGTTTGCTTGAAACTGTAATTACTTCCCCAGACACAAATGATTCTCCTTCTTTTCAAGAATTTACCCAGGTCTCTCCAGAATTTATGTCACATCTTCTCACTACCATCAATTCTGGATCCCCTGATGACCCTTGTCCTCCTTCTATTCTCAAGCTATTCCCTGACATTATAGGCACGAACTTAGCTGAGATTTTCAATGCAATGTTTAAAACAGGCATATTTCCCTCTACCTGGAAGAAAACTGCCATCAAACCCCTTATTAAAAAGAATACTCTGGACCGGCCAATGTTACCAGCTACAGACCCGTAGCCTGTCTTGCATTTCCAGCTAAGATTGTTGAAAAAGTTAATGAACGCTCAGATATCAGACTTCGACCAAAATAACTGCCTGGCTGAATCTCGGTCGACTGATCGACCGTGTCATGGCAGCTGGGATCTGCCACGGGGCAAAAGCCCTTCTCTCCTCTTTTCTTTCTAATCGTGTACAGTCTGTTGCCTTTGGCAATTTTAACTCTCCGCCGTTCACTTTGCCATGTGGTGTTCCCCAGGGATCTTCGCTAAGTCCAACGCTATTTAACATCTATGTGTCTGACTTGGCGAGGGTCATCAAAACTCATCACCTGGTCTTAACATCATACGCAGATGACACCCAAATGGTGTTGGCTGTTAACAACAACGGAGAGAAAATGGCCCACAATTTCCAACAGGGAATGTTCGCAATTAGTGCATGGCTGGCAGAAAACTGCCTTAAATTAAACTCCGATAAGACAGAGGTGATGAGTTTTTGCAATCTTCTCCCCGCCTGGTCCCCCACTTGGTGGCCAGCAGACTTGGGATCACCACCATCTCCAGCTGCTAAGGTAAGAAACCTGGGGGTTATTTTTGACAGTAAACTGTCATTCATGCACCATGCGGATGCGGTCGTTTCACCTTCATTTTTTTTATCATTAGAATGATAAAGAAACTCCTCCCCTATCTTCCTACTGCTGCTGCAAAGACTTGTCAGTACACTAGTCATGTCTCGTATTGACTACTGTAATGGGCTTTCTATTAATGCTCAGGAAAGAGTACTAAACAAGCTGCAGCTGGTGCAAAATGCGGCAGCTAGACTGCTCACAGGGACTCGTAATTTAAACCGATTTGAAACGTCATTCTACACTGGCTTCCTGTAAGAAATGGAGCAAAATTCAAAGCGCTATGTATTGCCTTTAAAGCAATGCATGCCTCTGGACCAGCATTTTTTTTAACAATCACTACGTCCCTACACCCCTGCAAGAACCTTACGCTCATCTACAGCAAGCCTCCTGAAGGTACCAAGAACAAAAAAAGTCTCATGGGGTGACAGGTCTTTCATAGTTGCTACGATTAAACTCTGGAATAGTCTTCCACCCCAAATCAAGACAATTACATCTTTACTCACATTCAATAGCCATTTTTCTCCCGCGAGCATGATCCACCGCGCCGAGACACCCATGGGTATTCGTGCGCACAATAAGTCTCTAAAAAAAAATGGCCCTGAGGAGACCAACGGAGGAACAGAATGCATCTAGAGCAATGGGCTTTTAATGGTGCGCCCCCATATGAAATTACTTAATCGAGCCGCCATAATGACAAAAATATTCTCTCCCATTTATTCTATAAATTGTAAAATACTGCAAGCAAGTAAAAAATATGGGCTTGAAACACGACCCTCTAACAAGTTCAGAGAAAAACGATTTTCAGTAGTGCTTTTCAATTTTTTTTTAGAATAAAACACAGCAAAAAAGTGAAACATTTAAAGTGAGAATGCAGGGTAGAGAGAAATATATATTTTTTCAATTCAAAAGCAACGCTCTCGTTTAATATTACTCTCGAAAAACCCGTAAGTGAAACTGAAAAAACAGTGTCCATAAAAGAGCCAAATTGTGCAGGATGCGTAGGAAGGAGTTAGAGAAATGATCAAAAATCGATGTTCAATCTTGCCTTATATTTCCTCACATTGTCATCCTCTGCTCCCAAGTGGCCTTTGTCACGTCCCGCCTACCTCCAGTCGCCTCATTACCAACAGCGCTTTGAATACTGGATATTTTAGCCCATTCTCATTCCAAAAGGCAAAGCCCTGTAAGCCACAGTAACAGAGGAGGCTGCAGTCATTCCACACAAAACTGGGTCTGCTCTGAACACATTTACAGCGCGATCATTGCACTGGTGGTCAGTTCTCTCTTAAACGTCCAGTCAAATATACGATTGCCAACATGATACTGGCCGACATCTCACTCAGTGTCCACAGTGCGATAATGTATCAGAAAAGAGGGGATACACTTTGGGGTTTTTTATGGGACTCGCCTCCCCAACACCCACTCCTAGCAGACCACGACTGAAAATATGTTACCAGCTGCCCATTACAGAGTGCCCCTTCACTAAGATCAAGCATGTAAGCCCGGGGGTAATAAATGCTCCTGTTGGAATGCCAGAAACCGGTCCTGGGAAGCTTGATTCCGGTCCAGGGAAGACATGGCTTGGCTGTTCGGGCTGGACTGTTCCCATGAGGCACAGGGTCAGACGTATTTGCATATGGCCATGTCTGAACTGGGGTGGCGGAGTGAGCTAAAGAACGGTGATGGATTAAACCCAGATCAGTTGACTGGGGGTGAGTGTTTGTATTGTCAACGCTCCGTCCATCATCCCCTTTGGTTTTTCCTCTTGGAAGAAGTGGCACCACACCGGAGGCCAAGCGGTTTGGATTGGAATGCTGCCTCTTGCAGGGGCAAGGGAGGCTTGCTGAGGATTGGTCTTGGTCTGCAGTGGCACAAAAGAGCTTCACAACAATGGCATAGAGTGCATCCGAAGTAACAACCAGCGAGTCAAGCATTACCACCCTTTAACTTTCTGCTGCAAATGACAGCACTAGAAAAGCAGCAAGTCCATAAGTGCCATTTTAATATTCAAGTATTTTACTTGGGTTAAGCAAAAAGGCTGAACAGTTTAATTGACAAAAGCAGTTTGTGATATTACTTAATAAAAACAAAACACAAAGAAATGGGCTGACAACATCCCTTGTTGAAACCGTTCTCATCAGAAGATTAACAATTCATTTTGTGTTAAAAAATATGTGTCAACATCTGGGGTTCATTAAGCGGCCGAAAGATTAGTCATTCCTATAAATTCTATACATTATCTACAGTTTGTGCTAGAAGCCCTTTGGGTGGCCCTGCACACTTCTCACCAGGCAAGCTGGCAGAGCCAATAAAATCCAACATGATGCTTGCGAAGGTACACGTAATCTGACCACGCAAACCACAGCCGCCGTCTCTGGGAGCATCCAACCTGCTCGTGTCGTCCATTCCCACTGCGCACCAGTTGATGCAGGGTCACCGGCAGGATGTTGAAGAGGCAACTTCAAACAGGAAGCAGAGACTTTCGATGCGGAAATGCTTAGGTATTATTTGCATAACGATTCAAATACATCCAGGGTCCGTTTGATCTCCCGAATTTGTTTTGCCAAAGAATGAATGGGCTGCATGGACCGATCCAACTCCTCGCAGCGCGCCATCAGCGTATACATGCCCTTAAGGGATGGAAAAAGATAAGAGTTAGAAAGAAAGTAATGAGCCAACTTCATGAGTCTCATAGCAAACTGTTAACTCTACCAGATCACATTAGACAAAGTGCATTCCTAGCCAGCAAACAATTGGTTATATATATTATCACTAAGCTTGCAACGTATAGACACTTCGGAGCTCTTGGCTTCACTTCAACATACACAAGCGAGCGCAGTGCTACTTAACCACTTGCATGCTAATGACAAGGTGAACTCGTCATGAGAGCATACTGGAGCTGTGCTCATGACAAGGTCAACTCGTCATGTATAATGGGATTCATAAATATGCAGCACAGGAGGGGAAAACCCCTTAGCAGCCACTGTGGTCTCCTGACCCTTCGGGGATCGTCAACTGTTCAGAATATTACACGACAGTGGCAGATTAATACAGCATACACACATAAAAAACTAAATTAAACATTGAACACTTAAGAACTTGAAGCAGTCGAAGCACTGCTAAAGGCAAGTAAAGAGAGCGTCCATTAGGAGCAAAAAAGACCAGGCGTTGAGCTAAAGTAGCGTGAAGTAGTGTGGCTCACTGGATAGAGGCGGCAGACCCGAGAGCAGAGGACGGCCCGGGACCAGGGTTCGATTCCCGGCGCGGCAGGTTTCTGGACCAGGGTCAGCGGACTCGATAATTCTCTCGCCTCGGTGCCCACTCTGATCAGCGATCACACTCGGCAACTCTGGGCATTAGCTTGCCTCATCTTCACTAACGGCCCCACCAGACCGCCGGGGATGCCTGGTCTCACCCTGGAGATACCCATTAAGGGACCATCTCTCAGGGAAGCCAGGAAGGGTTTCGCAGCGGTCGAAGCGCCTTGGGACCCCACGGGTAAGTAGTGCGCTATATAAATGCCTATACATTTACATTTACATACAACATCATCTATTCGAAATAAATAGTAATTTTTTAATGTATTTTTTCAAAGGAAGGATACAACCTTCCTATCAATACTTCAAATTTTGCATTTCGTTTGTGAATTAAATAAACTAATCCATAATCTGTGCATTTGTTTTGAATCCTACAAATTGCCCAGACAGGGGAGTCCCTGGCTTCCACTAGTGGTAGACTCGGGGTACACAGAATTCGAAAGGTTAAGAACCACTGAGCTGGGGTTCTGGGATGTTTGCAGTTGGTGAGGGGGAGTAACACATACCTGGCCCCCATGCAGCATTAGCTGGTTGCTGTATTTCGTGACCCAACTTGAACACATTGGTTAGCAGGAGTTTTGAGAAGTGATTTTGCTTTCCTCGCAAAGAATGAGCAGAGCAATCCTGGTGCTTATATTGGAACACTACAGAAGTCAGGATTAATCTTGCAGAAATGATTTTCCAGTGCCCGTTTTCTGTCTGACATTAGCCAAAACCTTTACTAAAATGGTGTGTTGAATATACTTAGTGTATTGGGTCTTTCGTTTATAGGGTCCTTCAGTCACCCCTTTTTAGGTCTCGGCCTAGCGTACACTGCGCAGCAGTGTCGCGCAGCCGAGATTTTAGGTTTACAGTATGGGGGCTTGAACCCGCCCCTCTTCTCCATTGGCTGGCTTCCTAAACGGAGGCCAGCTATTGGAGGAGAGGGGCGTCACTCAGTTAAAGAAGTGAATTCGGGGGGGTGTTTTTCATGTTTTTTCTCTCCCCGACGTCATCGTAACAAAGCACGCCCCTCATCATGCTGCCTGCACGCTCAAGTCGGCTCTCTGATTGTTGTTCCTTATTAACCAATCAGAGGGCCGACTGGCGCGTGCAGGCAGCATGAGCAGACTCTGCCTCGCTTTTCTTGTTTCCGTCGCTTTCCCCTTCCTACCCAGACGTGCACCTCTGTTCTGTCCTGCAGCGCCATATTAATATTCAAGATTCAGCTCGGCTCCTCACCTGTTCGAACCCCGCCCCCTCATCTTTCACGACTGGGCATCCCCGCTGCAGCCCTCGCCTCTCCGTTCCATCTGTTCACCCCTCCCTCTGCATCACAGCCCTCCTCTCTCCGCCCACCTCATCTCTCCATCTCTCCCCGACACTGCCAGCAGACAGCCTCCACTTTCTCCCTGGTAAGCGGAATTTTATTTTTTATTCTCTGCACGCGGCTTGGGAGGCTGTCACTCACTACTGCCTGGGTTGATCCTCCTGCTCGTCGTCCACCTCCTCGCACTACTCGTCGTCCTCGTCCGACAAGGAGCTGAAAGACGAGCTGCTGGAGCTGAACCCAAGCACGGGCTTCGAGAGCATGTGCCCGGGATCCTTGGCGATCGACCTGAAGATCACCGCACCGCCCTCCCCCCTGCCTCCGAGATCCGGGAGCCTGAGCTGGCTCGAGGGCCATTACGCTGTGCTCTGGGACGTCCTGCCACAGCACGGGGGAGCTGACTCCCAGATGCAGGTCTGCCGGTTTCCCTTTCACCGCTCCCTCCCTCCCTCCCGTTCCGTGGCAACACATCTCCCTCCCTCTCCCGCTCCTCAGGCCAGCCCCCATGTTACGCACGGGAGAGGCAGTGAAAAGAGGAGGGGCAGCGAGTGCAGCATGCGTCTCTCTGGAGCCGGCGCTGAGTCTCTCCTGGTCGCGGCCCGCAGCTTGGAGAACGCAGGTAAGGGGTTTGTGCTTGCTCGTTGTGCTTGCTTTACTGCCCCCTGCTCCCCCCTTTGTTGTGCTTGCTCTCCTGCCCCCTCGTCCGGTGTGCTTGCTTTCCTGCCCCCTCGTTCGTTGTGCTTGCTCTCCTGCCCCCTGGCTGTGCTTGCTCTCCTGGCCCCTGGCTGTGCTTGCTCTCCTGCCCCCTCGTAGTGAGCGTTTTTACTGGCTTCTGTTCCCTGTGTGTGGCTCTGTGTGTGTGTGTGGCTCTGTGTGTGTGTGTGGCTCTGAGTGTGTGTGTGGCTCTGTGTGTGTGTGTGTGTGGGGCTCTGTGTGCGTGTGTGTGGGGCTCTGTGTGCGTGTGTGTGGGGCTCTGTGTGCGTGTGTGTGGGGCTCTGTGTGCGTGTGTGGGGGGCTCTGTGTGTGTGTGTGTGTGTGTGGGGGGGGCTCTGTGTGTGTGTGTGTGTGTGGGGGCCTCTGTGTGTGTGTGTGTGTGGGGGGGCTCTGTGTGTGTGTGTGTGTGTGGGGGGGCTCTGTGTGTGTGTGTGTGTGTGTGGGGGGCTCTGTGTGTGTGTGTGAGGGGGGGCTCTGTGTGTGTGTGTGTGGGGGGGCTGTGTGGGTGGGGGGGCTGTGTGTGTGGGGGGGCTGTGTGTGGGGGGGCTGTGTGTGTGGGGGGCTCTGTGTGTGGGGGGCTCTGTGTGTGGGGGGGCTCTGTGTGTGGGGGGGGCTCTGTGTGTGGGGGGGCTCTGTGTGTGGGGGGGCTCTGTGTGTGGGGGGGGCTCTGTGTGTGTGGGGGGCTCTGTGTGTGTGTGGGGGGCTCTGTGTGTGTGGGGGGAGCTCTGTGTGTGGGGGGAGCTCTGTGTGTGTGGGGGGGGCTCTGTGTGTGTGGGGGGGGGCTCTGTGTGTGTGGGGGGGGCTCTGTGTATGTGGGGGGGGCTCTGTGTATGTGGGGGGGGCTCTGTGTATGTGGGGGCTCTGTGTATGTGGGGGCTCTGTGTATGTGGGGGCTCTGTGTATGTGGGGGCTCTGTGTATGTGGGGGCTCTGTATGTGGGGGGGCTCTGTATGTGGGGGGGCTCTGTGTGTGGGGGGGCTCTGTGTGTGGGGGGCTCTGTGTGTGGGGGGCTCTGTGTGTGGGGGGCTCTGTGTGGGGGGGGCTCTGTGTGGGGGGGGGGGGCTCTGTGTGTGTGGGGCTCCGTGTGTGTGTGGGGGGCTCCGTGTGTGTGTGGGGGGCTCCGTGTGTGTGTGGGGGGCTCCGTGTGTGTGTGGGGGGCTCCGTGTGTGTGTGGGGGGCTCCGTGTGTGTGTGTGGGGGGCTCCGTGTGTGTGTGGGGGGCTCCGTGTGTGTGTGGGGGGCTCCGTGTGTGTGTGGGGGGCTCCGTGTGTGTGTGGGGGGCTCCGTGTGTGTGTGGGGGGCTCTGTGTGTGTGGGGGGGGCTCTGTGTGTGTGGGGGGGCTCTGTGTGTGTGGGGGGGCTCTGTGTGTGTGGGGGGGCTCTGTGTGTGTGGGGGGCTCTGTGTGTGGGGGGCTCTGTGTGTGGGGGGCTCTGTGTGTGTGTGTGGGGGGCTCTGTGTGTGTGTGTGGGGGGGCTCTGTGTGTGTGTGTGGGGGGGCTCTGTGTGTGTGTGGGGGGGGGGGCTCTGTGTGCGTGTGGGGGGGCTCTGTGTGTGTGTGTGGGGGGCTCTGTGTGTGTGTGGGGGGCTCTGTGTGTGTGTGGGGGGCTCTGTGTGTGTGTGGGGCTCTGTGTGCGTGTGTGGGGCTCTGTGTGCGTGTGTGGGGCTCTGTGTGCGTGTGTGGGGCTCTGTGTGCGTGTGTGGGGCTCTGTGTGCGTGTGTGGGGCTCTGTGTGCGTGTGTGGGGCTCTGTGTGCGTGTGTGGGGCTCTGTGTGCGTGTGTGGGGCTCTGTGTGCGTGTGTGGGGCTCTGTGTGCGTGTGTGGGGCTCTGTGTGCGTGTGTGGGGCTCTGTGTGCGTGTGTGGGGCTCTGTGTGCGTGAGCTCTGTGTGTGTGTGGGGGGCTCTGTGTGCGTGTGTGGGGCTCTGTGTGCGTGTGTGGGGCTCTGTGTGCGTGTGTGGGGCTCTGTGTGCGTGTGTGGGGCTCTGTGTGCGTGTGTGGGGCTCTGTGTGCGTGAGCTCTGTGTGTGTGTGGGGGGCTCTGTGTGTGTGTGTGGGGGGCTCTGTGTGTGTGGGGGCTCTGTGTGTGGGGGGGCTGTGAGTGTGTGTGTGGGTGCAAATGCAATAGGTCTCGCATTTGCGAGCGATTAAGCTATTGGCATTGTAAATGACAATGCCATTTATTTATGTTTTAAAAACAAAAACATAAATAACAAGCATTTGCAATGCAATAGGTCTCGCAATTACGCAAGTTTGAGCTATTGCCATTGTAAATGACAATGCCTTTTATTTATGTTTTTGTTTGTAAAACATACATAAATAGCATTGTCATTTACCATGCTAAGAGCTCAAACTTGCGTAAGTGCGAGACCTATTGCATTGTAAATGCTTGTGCTTACAGGTCCCAGACACGTTTTCACCCTGTCTTAGCTTGAAAGACATCTTCTCCCTGTGTCCCAAGATGTAATGCTCCTCTATCCACAAGTTTCTGCTGTCGTGACGTTGCAGAACTGCATCACGATTGCAGCTGCCACAGTTTGTCGCTACCAGGGGTAGGTTGACCAGGCGTACCGGATTTGCCAGGATGGTCGCTGTTTTTCACCAGCTGTCCGGACAGATTTCGAGAAGTTTAGCTCATGTCCCGGTTTTTGGAGAGGCTCGACTAAAAACTGGGGTGAGGTTTTCTTTATGTTTTACAAAGCGGGGATAGTTAGCCGTTGGTCCAAGAAAGCAAATTAATTCACATGCAAGCTACTGGGTTTGAAAATAGCATCTTATATATGTTCTTACTGCCTGTTTTGTAATTCTCTGCTGAGGAGCGCTGTCATTCTGTGCGCTCGCTTAACGTAACATTATAGTCCTTCTTCTAATTTTTTTTAATGTCCCGTTTTTTTGCTTTAAAATTCTGGTCACCCTAGCCAGGGCAGAAGCGAGCTCAATGCGCCACTGCTGCTGAAAGCTACGCTTGCAAAACTTCGCTAGAGCCCCCAGTCTGCCTCCTCCTCTCTCTCTCGCACTCTGTCAGAAACCAGCCGCATGCATGCACACCTCCAGTGACCTGCTAGAGCAAACATGGCAGCTTATGGAGTGATAAATAAAACAAGTACACAATAAGTTCCGACCCATGACACATTCTGAACCAATCTTCTTTCCTGTGGATCCTCCGGACCCCAGCAACGGATATATCTATCTGCCCCAGTGTAACGCGCAAACACACAACCCATTTTGTCAACAGCAGGGAGCACTCACCCTGCAGTGCACTCAGCTGGCGGCGGTGCGGAGGCTGCTGTCCACCATGGTGGGCCGGTGTTACAGCACCTGTTATCTCCAGGCAGCGGGGGCGCGGTGCCCTGTCAGTAAAAGTAGGTGTGTGCCTCGCTCCGGGCACCCTCTCCCGCGCGCGAAGCCCCAGCTCTCAGTCCTTCTGCGGCTTCCTCCCAGACTCTCCTTCTGGCAGCCGCAGTCAACTGCAAGAAACTGAGCTTGGCGGCGTCTGGTCAGCCCACCCCCGATTGGCTGGGCCCGCTGCGACATCGGAGCGCGCCGGCCCCCGTACCCACGCCCCATTTGTTGTGATATGCGCGCGCCGCCGCGGAAAAGGAACTGAGGGAGCCCGGGGTGAGCTGACAGCACTGGGCGAATGCAGCGGCCATCTGAAAGTGGTGCATTTTATGGGAAACAATCGGTGATCTCGGACTAGAAACCCCACAACATCATAACTGGGGCAAGAAGTATTCTTTAGCTGCAATTGCACCTCGATAATATGGTTAAACGATGCAGTAGAAATAAATTCCGAAAACCCCATCAAATTATTTTTCTACAGGTTTCACTACAGGACAGCAGAATGTAACGACACAATACGGACAACTCAAGTTCAAAGTCGTACATGCGTTCATAAACGCCCTTCACACACAGTGCTTAATTTGTTTTTTTTAGAGGCCCGCTGCTGAATGCCCGGGTTGCGAATACCAAGTTTGCTCAGTTTTGATTACGCCTCATAACTCTTTCTTGTACTACCCTACACTTCATATCTCTTGACCTGGCTTTCGCAGCTTATTTATTTTGCTATCTTTCTCAGTCTTCATTATTTGACTTTCTCTGAGTCGAACCACCAATATGAAAAAATAAGCCTTGTAGGATTTGTATGACAGGAAAGTTCCTATTATCCCTAATTTCATTGTTTTAATAGAGTAGCAGCCATGATGTGTAAAAAAAAAAAACAAAAAAAAAAAACGGAAGTCAGGCACTTTTGCCTGAGACGGGGGCGGGGCCTGCAATCCAGCAGGAAGTCCCGCCCGCCGCCACAGCCGCCGCCGCCGAGGAAGAAGTGGAGCGATGAGACACTGAACACGCCGAAAGAGCCCGGTAAGTGGTGGGAATGGGGGTCACGCGCGTGTGTATGTGTCTGGAGTGCGTGTGTGTGACTGTGGGGGAGGGGGGTGTGTGTGAGCGAGTGTCTGCCGTGTGCCTGCGTGTGCATGCGCTCGCCTGTGTGTGCGCATGCAGAGGGGAGGGGTGGGGGGGGGGGGGGGGCTGCCTATATGTGAAGCGCTCTGATACCTGATTCGGTTCGGGGCTGGGAAATAAAAAAAAAAAAAAAAAATGCTGAGTTACTCTGCGCATGCGCGGGTGAGACGCGCGCTCTTGCGGTGAAATCCGCAAAGGAAACGCTCGTGTCAGATTGGTGTCCACTCTCCCAATAACGGGCAACATTAGGTCTGAAGCAGACTCTCTCAATGCTCACGCATTGAGAGTACGTCTGCTCGACCTAAAAAAATAATGTCATGAGCAATGCCAATAGCTCTAACTTTAACAATGCTGAGACCATTGCATTGTAAATGCTTGTTATCTATTGGTCTGTTGTAGTGTTAATCGCATTGTAAATTCTCCCACTATAGCATACAACATAGGGCAATGGGCCAGCCCACTTCAGCCACTGGCTAGCTTCACTAAGTGACGACATTAAGCCCTGTCATAAGGCGCACATTCACACAGAAAGTAGTTCCCTTAAGTGTCAGGGTCTACTGTGGCAGTTTTGAGACCAAACATTAGTTTTTACTTTTGACCAGATAAAAAAAAAAGGAAAAAAAAGAAAGTAGGCCCCTGCAGCTTTCTAAACAAAACAATTTCGAAAGGACAGTGACAAGAAAATAAGACAGAGCAGCAATACGGTTGGGGGCCTGTGCCAGTCGTGCCGGCTTTGCCAATGCAATCATTTAAACCTCAACGCTTAATGGTAATCAAAGTGTGGTGTGCGGTGCACTGCACGTGATACAATGAGTTGTAATATCGTAGTTCTTACTTTAATGCTCATGTCCACCGACTCGCCGAGACTGTCCACTGAATCTCTGTACGTCTGGATATAGCCAACACTCAGCGCAGTCATCTGAAAGAAAAAACACATGTTGCAAGCGCGCCGTTAAAATGAGAGGCCTCGTTGTATCTACTTCACCTTCACAAAACTGTAGTGACCCATCAAGGCACCCCTTTATACAGCAAAGCCAAACACTGCTTGTATTGGACGCTTCGACCAGCAATGTCCAGTGTCCAGTGTGCGCTGCCGGCCTCTTGGCCGCAAGGAGCACAGCGGCTCTGCAGGGACTGGAGGGATTAATCAGATTCACAGAAAGGCACATTGCGCAGTCCAGACCAAGGCTATCTAAATATGTATCGGTCCTAGTCAGGTGTTCGTGAGCCACCGGACTCTCCTGTCCGCCTGCCATGCTCTTTGCCTTGCAATACCTACTTTGAAAGCAGTTTCACGTGTTTTCAAAGGAAATTCCCCTTTTCTTCCCAGATCAACAGTCGATGCAACCAGAACTGACGGGCAAAGGTCGGGCTTTACATTCATTTACCCAAAATACTGCCATTGTAATTCAGAAAGTCATTTATTGGCATTCAAGGGCTCTTCATTTCATTTTGGTTTGTTTACAACAATAATTTGAGTGGCAGCACATATCAGAGGCTAGTCAACTGGGACGAGAAGAAATGCGCAATAGTAAAGAAATGCTGTAAAGAAAGTGGTCAGGACATGCGGGTCGGGGTGCGAGAAGGAGGAAAAGCAACAGTTAAAGAGCAAGTTCACCCAATGCGTTTGGGAATAAAGTCACCCACAAAACGAAGTCCCCAAACTACCCGGTTATTTTATATTTTCCAACTTCAATGACTGAAAGTGAAGCCTTGGCAGCTGCAACCTTCCTTGCTTTTCTCCATTTCAAGTGGAAGATCGCCTCGCCGAGCACAATCCACGCTTCGCTCTTTCAAGTGTAGAACCTGTGTCGATGCAGGGATTGTGGGTCATTCAAAGCCCAATAACGCGTTGGAGGCACCATCCCCTTTAGGCGCAGGTAACGCGGGGGGTGGAAATTAAAAGAGCCCAAAAAACACAAACAACGCCCCAAAAACAAGGACTGGAGAATCAAGCAAGACAACAGAAGGGCAGAAGAGAAAATCCTGACTGAGCTGGGCCGGTGAACTGCAGCTGAAAGACACTAGGAACTAATGAAGGCCTTAAAGAAGAAAACAGGAGAAGAGAGCACCAGGGCACGCTGTCATTTCAAGAGCCCTGCCAACCCCTGGGCAAAGGGGGCTCTCTGGAGTGGAATCCATCCAACTAAAACTGCCAAAATGGGCCTAACAAACAGCACCATGTAAAGAATACACCCAAAGACTCTCGTCCCATACTTCTACTAACGCAGGCAAAACCCATCAGCGAGGCAGGCAAATATCTGAAAGCAAACCGAATGATGCACACACACGACTACTGCACATTCAGGAAATAAAAACACCAAAAGCACAAGTAATAGATGGTTGATATCTAGGACACTTTACACTAAATCCTTCAAAGAACCCTTCAGCTACATACACCTAGCTAAATAAGGAAACCAGTGAATCATATAATGCCACAGAGCATGAACCCACAAAAGTGACTAATGATCAGAGGTTTTGCCCCTCACCATCACTTGTGCCCCAGTATCAGAGAGAACAGTGATTTACAGATGGTCTTCAGAAATGGTGGGATATGAAAAATACCTGGGTCCACACTCGCTTCCCCCAACATCACACTCCTTTCTATTTCAGGGGTAAACCAGACGTGTAAAGGTACTGGTCAGGGAAGCGCAAACCCACCCACAGCACCAATATCGAAGATGGGTCGTCCACCTATGCCAGAAGGGCACACAAAGATGGGTGGTCCGCCTAGGTCAGAAGAGCACACAATAAAAGCAACCAGTTTCAGCTTTTGAAACTCAATCACAAAGATCATGCAATCAAGACAGTATATTCCCCCCACCAAATTTATACTAGACGACCAACATCGTGCAGATACACACCACAAGCCACTCCACCAGCTAATGAAACATCATATCTGAGAGAAGGGGCCAAGTTACCCCAACACCCACATACCCCCAGAGTTGGCATCCAACAAACCTTGCCCTATTGCTAAGAGTGCTTCGGAAAGGCAAGCAGGAAATACAAGCCATCGCTTTCCATTCAATTCTACAATATGTACTGATCCTTCTTCCATGGATATATAGGGCTCTGGAGAGGGCCGTTGGTGTGAATGATCGGATTCTAAATCCAGTAATTTACTGATATGACGTAGCCACAGAGGATAACCAAACTTGGCACCGACTGTTGAATTGTTATAAAGGACTTCCAGGGAGCTCTGGCTGAGCTATTTGAGATGGCGAGGGGTGGGGGTGGGTGGCAGAGGTCTTCGTATGTGTGCCTCCCCCAATGCTCCTCTTCTCATGGCAGCAGTTGAAAGCCGGGGCAAATCATTTTGGGGCCGCACACAACATAATATTATAGATCAGTAAAGTTAGAAGAATAGGCATGCTTGCACATCGGGGTTCAGAGTGACAAACTACTCGTGCTGTGCTCTAGTGGTCTACTCCGGAAAACCCTAAAGCTTTTCCATAATGAGTTTCCGTGATTAAATGACGGGCTACGACTTGTGGAAATCAGCAATGAGCAGACTTATTTCATACAAAAGTAACCTTCAGAGGCAAGAGGATTCTGTCAACACCAATGTGCACAATCTTGAGTAGTTACGCAAGGCCCTCAAAGTAGAATGAACCGGCTGAAAACATGAATGAACAGAACATTTACGTAGCCCCTAAACGGTAAACATCTCCTAGTGAACAGCAGCCACCGCTTGCATGCAAAATAAAGAAATAAAAGCTACAAACATTTGAAAAAAGGGAGTTTTAAGATCACATCAGCTTAGAACTAAACGGAAGAGGCCTCTAAACGCATATGACGCTAACTATATTTCTTATTTCAATGAGATGAGCCTCTGTTTCACGGAACAAGGACAATGCCAGCAGATCTCAAAGTCCTGAACGCTAGTGAAGAGCAAGTCATTTAATGAGAATGCATTAGCAATACTAACTGTGAAAACAACAAGCTGGTGGGGGGAATGCGTGCAAATAGTCGCAGTCACTGCCAGTCGTTCGGGACCAGATTCTAGTCAATCGTTTTCACCCACAATGTCATTCAAGATGGAAATATGCAGATCAGAGTTGCCCTGGCGCCTAAAGGAACAGCCCGGACCGAAGAAGCAGCCACAAACCGGGTTCACACTATTTAGGCCTCGTCGTTGAGGTGTACAGCTCGAGTCCTATATCACAGTGAGCATGGAACCCACCTCTGGACATACCCATCACATGTAGTGTGTCAAACTAAGGAAATGAAGCAAAGTTTGTGGCTGCTCCTTCAGTCTGGGCTGTTCTTTTTGGCGCCAGAGCTGTTGTCTGGAATTCATGAAAGACAGCATGGACACTTCCTCAAAAATCTAAATTTTCAGTATTTTTCAGTTTATACAAATAAATACAGACAGGAAACACATTTCTTTGTCTGTCATCTTATAGAGGATAACAATGTTATACGATTTGCAGGTAAGTGCTCAACTTACTTCCCCCCAGGGCTTTGGGGGTTTAGGACAACACAGGGCAAGGCTTAAGACAAGGGAGGTAATGCACCACCAGCGGCACAGGGGCAGCCGGGTGCAGAGGTCACTGGGCCCAATGCTATCCATTGGAGCCAGGGGGCACATCAAAGAGGTACGGTTTGCAGGTAGGCACCAGCGGTTTTTATGGCAAATGCCTGGGGGGTGGGGGAAGCTGCACCACCAGGGGCGGCCGGGTGCATGGTGCAAATCAGTGTCGGGCGCCCAATGCTTTTCAATGGAGGTCATCTGTTTCGGAAAGAGGCTGCAGGCTTGGATCAAGACGCTGGACGAATGCGACCAGCAGCTAGGCAGGTAAGTTAGATAGCTGGGCGACACATGGGGACCGCCGGAGGCCCCCCAAAGTCGGGGTGGGGGGTTGAGGATGCTGGGGTACCTTTTGGTGTCGGGCTTCTTTGGCTGGATGTGGTCGGGTGGGGGACCCTTAGAACAGAGGATGCAGGTGTCGGTGGGGCGTCCTGGAGAATGTGACCGGAGTGTGACCCTACAGGGAGATTCCTCGTGGAGTAGCTGACAAGCCCCAACACAGAAATATTTGTATCTTCAACTAAATAGAGAGCACTGGTAAAAATAGTTGTTCTACAATTAGTTACAAGATGACTGATGACAGCACATGGGAAATAAAAATACGTATTGAAAGAGGAAGTAGGTTTCTGCAAAGCATTGCTCAAAGAGGAAACAGTCTGCTAAACACCAAGAGTATGTAAATACATATTTTACTGGCTCACTTTTATTTAAAGCATTGCATTTTTAATAAACTGATGCTCAGATGTTAATCTTAAATATAACAAGCATTGAAAATGCAATAGGTCTCGCAATAGAAGAGTTTGACATTTTTCGTTTTGCAAATGGATGAGTGACACCTATAGCATTTGGAATGCAACATGTTTTGTATTTACGTGACTTATATGGCAGCTCTGGTGGTTATGCTACATCTCTAGATAGTTTTATCTTTCGCAAATGTGACACCTATTGTAACACAATATGTGTTGTGAGGGTGAGTGAGGGTGAGGGGTTGAGGGTGAGGGGTTGAGGGTGAGGGGTTGAGGGTGGGTGAGGGTGAGGGGTTGAGGGTGAGTGAGGGTGAGGTGTTGAGGGTGAGTGAGGGTGAGGGTGAGTGAGGGTGAGGGTGAGTGAGTGTGAGGGGTTGAGGGTGAGTGAGTGTGAGGGGTTGAGGGTGAGTGAGGGTGAGGGGTTGAGGGCGAGTGAGGGTGAGGCTGAGGGGTTGAGGGTGAGTGAGGGTGAGGGGTTGAGGGTGAGTGAGGGTGAGGCTGAGGGGTTGAGGGTGAGTGAGGGTGAGTGAGGGTGAGTGAGAGTGAGTGAGAGTGAGGGTGAGTGAGGGTGAGTGAGGGTGAGTGAGGGTGAGTGAGGGTGAGTGAGTGAGAGTGAGAGTGAGGGTGAGTTAGGGTGAGTGAGGGTGAGAGTGAGGGTGAGTTAGGGTGAGTGAGGGTGAGTGAGGGTGAGTGAGGGTGAGTGAGGGTGAGAGGGTGAGTGAGGGTGAGTGAGGGTGAGTGAGGGTGAGTGAGGGTGAGTGAGGGTGAGTGAGGGTGAGTGAGGGTGAGGGTGAGTGAGGGTGAGTGAGGGTGAGTGAGGGTGAGTGAGGGTGAGGGGTTGAGGGTGAGGGGTTGAGGGTGAGGGGTTGAGGGTGAGGGGTTGAGGGTGGGGGTGGGTGAGGGGTTGAGGGTGAGTGAGGGTGAGTGAGGGTGAGTGAGGGTGAGTGAGGGTGAGTGAGGGTGAGTGAGGGTGAGTGAGGGTGAGTGAGGGTGAGTGAGGGTGAGTGAGGGTGAGTGAGGGTGAGGGGTTTAGGGTGAGGGTGGGTGAGGGTGAGGGTGGGTGAGGGTGAGGGAGAGTGAGGGTGAGTGAGGGGTTGAGGGTGAAGGGTTGAGGGTGGGTGAGGGTGAGTGAGGGTGAGTGAGGGTGAGGGGTTGAGGGTGAGGGGTTGAGGGTGAGGGGTTGAGGGTGAGGGGTTGAGGGTGGGGGTGGGTGAGGGGTTGAGGGTGGGTGAGGGTGAGGGTGAGTGAGGGTGAGTGAGGGCGAGTGAGGGCGAGTGAGGGCGAGTGAGGGCGAGTGAGGGCGAGTGAGGGCGAGTGAGGGCGAGTGAGGGCGAGTGAGGGCGAGTGAGGGCGAGTGAGGGCGAGTGAGGGCGAGTGAGGGCGAGGGGTTGAGGGTGAGTGAGGGTGAGGCTGAGGGGTTGAGGGTGAGTGAGGGTGAGTGAGAGGGTGAGTGAGGGGTTGAGGGTGAAGGGTTGAGGGTGGGTGAGGGTGAGGGGTTGAGGGTGAGTGAGGGTGAGTGAGGGTGAGGGTGGGTGAGGGTGGGTGAGGGTGAGTGAGGGTGAGTGAGGGTGAGTGAGGGTGAGTGAGGGTGAGTGAGGGTGAGTGAGGGTGAGTGAGGGTGAGTGAGGGTGAGTGAGGGTGAGTGAGGGTGAGGGTGAGTGAGGGTGAGTGAGGGTGAGTGAGGGTGAGGGTGAGTGAGGGGGAGGGTGAGTGAGGGGTTGAGGGTGAAGGGTTGAGGGTGGGTGAGGGTGAGGGGTTGAGGGTGGGTGAGGGTGAGAGGGTGAGGGTGAGGGGTTGAGGGTGAGTGAGGGTGAGGGTGAGTGTGGGTGAGGGTGAGGGTGAGTGAGGGTGAGTGAGGGTGAGTGTGGGTGAGTGAGGGTGAGTGTGGGTGAGGGTGAGTGAGGGTGAGTGAGGGTGAGTGAGGGTGAGTGAGGGTGAGTGAGGGTGAGTGAGGGTGAGTGAGGGTGAGTGAGGGTGAGTGAGGGCGAGTGAGGGCGAGTGAGGGCGAGTGAGGGCGAGTGAGGGCGAGTGAGGGCGAGTGAGGGCGAGTGAGGGCGAGTGAGGGCGAGTGAGGGCGAGTGAGGGCGAGTGAGGGCGAGGGTGAGTGAGGGTGAGTGAGGGGTTTAGGGTGAGTGAGGGTGAGTGAGGGCGAGGGTGAGTGAGGGTGAGTGAGGGTGAGTGAGGGGTTTAGGGTGAGTGAGGGTGAGTGAGGGTGAGTGAGGGTGAGTGAGGGTGAGTGAGGGGTTGAGGGTGAGTGAGGGTGAGGGGTTGAGGGTGAGTGAGGGTGGGTGGGGGTTGGTGAGGGGTTGAGGGTGAGTGAGGGTGAGTGAGTGTGAGGGGTTGAGGGTGGGTGAGGGTGAGTGAGGGTGAGGGGTTGAGGGTGAGTGAGGGTGAGGCTGAGGGGTTGAGGGTGAGTGAGGGTGAGTGAGAGGGTGAGTGAGGGGTTGAGGGTGAAGGGTTGAGGGTGGGTGAGGGTGAGGGGTTTAGGGTGAGTGAGGGTGAGGGGTTGAGGGGTTGAGGGTGAGTGAGGGTGAGTGAGGGTGAGTGAGTGTGAGTGTGGGTGAGGGTGGGTGAGGGTGAGTGAGGGTGAGTGAGGGTGAGGGTGAGTGAGGGTGAGTGAGGGTGAGTGAGGGTGAGTGAGGGTGAGTGAGGGTGAGGGGTTGAGGGTGTACTCTAAACAGCAATACATTGATCAAATCGTGTGTTCGACTAGTGCATGGTTTATCCACAGAAAAACAGAGCAAATCTTTGTAAATTACCAATGTGATGCACTTCCTATCGGAACATGTTATTTAGCTAAAGTAGATTCGAAGCTCGATTCGTTTTAGGGCATTTTTTTTTCTACATTTGGTCACACATCGATTCACTTGAGCAAGACTATTTTCCACAAAGCAAGGAGGAGGCACTTCGTTCATAAAGAATGAATCTGGTTTTGAACCAACTTCGAGGTTTGAACTGTTTTTAGCAATGGAAGTTGCTTGAAGAATGGACCGCAAATGAATTTAACTCATTCCTCTAACGCCCTACATGTATCATTTTAGTCTAAATTCATCGCCCAATCATGAAAAACACATTTGAACATTCTTACTGTTATCAGAATACTAATGCAAGATTTATTAATTTAGTGCACGGTTTAGCATACACTGCTGTGATCGGCCAAGGATTTAGTTAGATTAGGCGACACGGCGGGCAGGGGAGGGGGCGGAGCGGGTAAAAAAAAAAACAAGACGGAGGGAAAGGCAGATAAGGGGAGGGGGAGGAGAAATGCGACACGGCGGAATCTGTAAAGGGAGTTTCGCAAA
Source organism: Lissotriton helveticus (assembly GCF_964261635.1). Lineage (NCBI taxonomy): Eukaryota > Metazoa > Chordata > Amphibia > Caudata > Salamandridae > Lissotriton > Lissotriton helveticus. The sequence goes on from NC_136070.1 coordinate 1,284,700,715, forward strand.
GATCCACACCATGCTTTTACTGTGGCTTGATAAACGGGTGAATTTGAGAAAAGGCTTCAGGGAAAGGTGGTGTGCGCGCTGTGTAGAAGCATCGGGAACTTATCAGCTGTATTTACTGAATTGTTAACCCCTTCCAACCATTTTCCCATTTCATGCGAGCTATCGCTGTGGTTGTTTGCGGAGACACTGTGTGGAAAAAAAGACAATATTGGCTGTGAATTAAAGCCATTTCTGAGCGCTGTCGCAGCAGCTTCCAGCATGTGGAAAAAAAAGACAGGCGACTCACACGGTCATTTCAAATGTTATTGATTACAGCCTGTCGAAATGGCTGTAATTGGGAGGCTGGCAATGTCAGACAGCCCGGCAACCAAGCACTGAGACGAGCGCTTATAAAAAAGGCCTGCCTTCGCGCATGTATGCAGACTTGACATTTGTCACGGTTTTCACGATGATGACAAAAAGACCTGCAAAAGGAATGTACTCTAAACAGCAATACATTGATCAAATCGTGTGTTCGACTAGTGCATGGTTTATCCACAGGAAAACAGAGCAAATCTTTGTAAATTACCAATGTGATGCACTTCCTATCGGAACATGTTTTTAAGCTAAAGTAGAGTCGCGGGTAAAAAAAACAAGACGGAGGGCATTGCTGTGGGGAGGGGGTGGAGGAGAAATGCACACGGCGGGCAGGGGAGGGGGCGGAGCGGGGAGAGCGGCATGTGGGTGTGAAGAAGCCGGGCCTTTGAAGTGAAGCTAAGCTTCACTTCAAAAGGTGTCGGAGGAATGCGGCTGAGCGAACAGACGGCGATTGCGGCTGAGGGAACTGATGTGCACGCGCTTTTAAGCTCAATGCACATGCGCATTGAGCTTAAAAGTCACGGGCACTGCAAGGAATCGCCACGATTCCTTGCTTCTTAGTTAAAGGTTGTTTAAGCCGCAATAGGCTCGCAAGCTCGATGCGCATGCGCATCGACAGGCGAGACCTAAAAATTAGGTGTCTGGGAAGCCAGTAGAAAGTTCCGTCAAGCTCACTTAACCATAATTATGTCATGCTACCTGCTGCAACAAGATGCTGTTGATAAATCACTATGCAACAAGCACATTCTACAAAAAAAATAAAAACAGGTAAAAGACTAAAACTGCACTCTAGTTTTGTTTTAGGGAGGTTTTTGCACTACGCCAGTTATATTTTGCTTTACTTTCAGACTTCCCATTTCGGTCACTTGGTATTGAACTTCTGTCGTTTACCTAGGTTTTACGTTTACAAGTGTGCATTTGTTTGCACCATAAACCGTGGCTGCTCACTGCTTTAACTCAGTTGAGAAATGTTGATAAAGATAGCAAGTGAATCTGCACAAAAAAGTTAATTTATATTAGGAAAGATTATTCAACGAAGACAGGCTGATTGTCATAAGGAATTTGCAGACTGGGAAGCCATTTAAAATCAACCCAGAGGCAAAATATATTATGCCAGCATGGATATTGCAAATTCACCAAGAGACTGGCCATTTAAATAGTGCACATTACAGACCCTCCAGCATTTCGCGATTTCGCGATTTGCAAAATAATCGCGAAATTAGCCGAAGAGCGCGATAGCCGCGATATTGAACATTATGGCCGCGAAAATGGACTCTGGCAGGCAGCAAAAAAGATGGTGACATCTTATTGGCTGTACGCGCACACGTCACTACGTGGCGCTGTACAGCCGTAATAGCCGCCTGTAAGGATTTATGTTCATGCGTTTTGGAAGATGAGGCAAGTCTCCGAGTAAGCCGGGCGGTGTTTGAATTTTCAGCAAAAGTGCTCGTTCCATATGTTTAAATTAAGCCACATTTCGGAATTATTACGGAGAGCGCAGGGCTCGGTACTGGTAGAATTACAACCCTTCCTCCAGCTGAGTACTTTAAAGATAGGCGGAGGAGCGGGGATTTCTTCTACCCACCCTCCACCCAGCTCCCTGCGACACTGCTCTCCCCTCGTCCAAGCTTGCTGGAAGCAAACCGTGACCTCAGCAAGCGGCAGGTTCTTGCCTTCTCTTAACTTTCCTTCATTCGTTTCCACATTAAATGGATACAAAAAAATAGTAAAGGAACATTTTGTTGGCAAGGTCATCTTTATCGGGCATTTTCTGTTCCGACGGCAGCCTCGGGAAGGAAGGGGAGGGGGGGGGGGGGTTTGAGCATTGTTGGTCAGTGGTCCGTGGAGCCCTATGCCCTCCCCCATCCAAGCTTGCTGAAGGAAGCCCGTTCTCATCTCTCCTTCATTCGTTGCCTTGTGAAATGGATCCAAAAAAGAAAGAAGCATTTTGTTGAAAATGTTCTCTTTCTCTGGCATAATCTGTTCGAGCTGCAGCTTCGGGACGGCAGGGTAAATAAATATAAGATACAATACAATACATGGGAAATAACTACATGCAACTAGACATAGTGTTTGCAAAGTGTTTTCTGTCACATGCAAAGACATTAGCGCCACTTTACAGAGTGGGCCAGTTAATAGCGCTGTCGTTTTAAACTCTTTCCTGTAACAGCATTGTTGTCTGAAGAGACGGTGAGGACATGATGTCTCCATGGCCAGGGTGTCTCCAACATCTCCATGGTCCGGGGTGTCTCTGACGTCTTCATGGTCAGTGGGGTCTCTGACGTCTCCATGGTCCGGGGTGTCTCTGACGTCTTCATGGTCAGTGGGGTCTCTGACGTCTCCATGGTCAGGGGCGTCTCTGGGTTCTATTGTGCTTGACTGAGCCTATGCTCCTGGAATGTTTCCACAAAGGAGAATATAGCAAAAAAACTCAAATAAAGTTTATAATGCCTATTGCATAGTTAAATACTCTGCTAAATCAGTTTGCATAGATTTAAGGCTGAAAAGGAGTGATTAAGAGTAAAATAAAGTGCCGCAATAATGCCGCTAAATTTCAATTTTTGTGCCGCTAAATTCCAATTTTTGTGCCGCTAAATTAGCAAATCTATGCCGCTATATCCTGGGGAGTCTGACATTAGACTAAAATAATTGGTTTGTGCCTAAATAAACCCATCTCCTTGATAAACAGGTATTGACCTTGCAAGGATGAAAACAGAGTCAGGACATGAATCAACCACAGAAACAGCCTTACCATCTCAAGCCGGCATTACAAAGAAGGTGAGAGTACCTGCTGACCCTCCTACTCACAACACAGCTGCTTCACAGACCCATTTAAGCTCGATTGTTACAGACATAGCGGTGAAGACTCACACCTCCTTGTTTAATGCACACAAACATATCTGAGCTATCCAAAATAATGAGCCGGCATACAGTGTGTGTACAACTCCTCTATACAAAACATAATTTTGCTTTATAGGTTTCACAATAACACGAGGGAACTTACATTCTGAATTGTACAATTCAAGCTCTTCATCATTTGATCCACCTTGTGAGCGACATCTTGCGTGAGCTTTTCCAGGTCCTGCAGCACGTCTGGGTCTATGGGAGGGATGTCTGCTTTGTGCCTCTGTAGGCCTGGACTTCGGATCGAGTTGTCAGCTACAAGTGAAAGAACACCACAGGATTAAAGAACAATAGTGAATAAAATGGTACTTTAAATATCTTGGATAAACTGCGTATCATGACTATTACAGCCAAGAAAGTCCCAGAAGAACAACATTTTAATGTAGCGCGTTTGCCAAATAAACTTTATGAACGGGCGCTATATCTCTAGCTAATTCACATCAGTGGGAATCTTGGACCCAGGATAAGTGCACCCATCTGCATCTATCTGAAGACAGACTAAAGGTTCAATCTCTACCGATGAACAGACATCAGAAAGGACGAGGAAGGCTCATCTGTTCGCTCATGATCAACAATCCACTGAAAGCAGAAAAGTCACAGTATCAGACACAAAATGGATTGTTAAAAAAAACGGAACTAAATGTTATGTTTTTGGAAGTGTACTGAGCCCACATACACCGAAAGGTCTTGTGGCGCTGAGGCAGATAGAGGCAGCTCCTATCAAAGTTAGTCATAGGCCTGTTTAAAAAACCAAGTTTCAATGTTTTCCTAAAACCTTCGTATTTCACCAAGGATCTTATCTCAAAGAGGAATGTATTCCAAGTGTAGACAACAGACACCGAAAATCTGGCCTCCCCTAACTTCTTCCTTTTGCTTCAAGGAACAGACAGCAGGTTGAGGTGGGCTGATCTAAGCTGAGAATTAGAGGTATAGCGCTGGATCCTGGAAGATATGGAAGCTGGACTTGTGCCATGGAGACTCCAACGTATTATCGATGGCGAAAATCAGCTGCATGTCATCAGCATAATTAAATATCTTCCCCTTTCGCTGTTGGAGCAAGTGTATCAGGGGACAGATCTAGAGATTGAACAGGTGGGAAGAGAGACAGGAGCCCAGAGGTACACCACAGCTTAGTTGAACTGTCGCCAAGCGAAAAATAAATATGCAGACCGATTGAGATCGGTGTACAAGAAAGGATTTCATCCACTGGACGGCACTTCCTTTCAAAACAGCCATTTTGATACGGTCGATCAGGATCGAGTGATCGACCGTATCAAAGACTGCTGAAAGATGTAGGAGGTCTGTCAGCTCTGTCCCTCAAACCATCCCTCACTGCCAGAATGACTGTCTCTGTGGAGCGAGCTACACGGACGCCAGCCTGGTGGAAAAGGAACAAGAACAGTTACACTGCTTGCTCTTGAGACGATTTGTAGGCTAAAGGGCAAACAGTCGCCCTTAGTGAGCTTGGAAATTAACTATGACAGTAAGTGAGAGGATCACTTACAAAAAATAAGTGAATTACTGCAATCAGAAAAAAAATGAAAGATGTAAACCACACATGCAACCAAACGGCTAATGTAGAATAAATCAGTGAAAGGAATACTGAAAGGGCGCATACATAAAAAAAACATTTAATGTAGAATACGTTCAGTGTAAAAAAAGAACAATGCTTCACTAGCATTCATTCTTTTCAAGCGACGGGTTACATTTTTAGCTCTTAGCATATATGTCCAATAGGGGTCTCATATGTTGAAATACACCCTTGTGTATGAGGTTTCCTTTGTCATTCATCCATTCTTTATACTTCCGTGTTTGTTGATGATTGAGCATTTGATGCACGAGAGACAAGAAGTGGAACACGTCTCGACGTTTCAGCCCGTTTTGAAAGGTCAACGGGTGTGAATCAGTGTGGACTAAACTACGGAGTTAATTAGGAAAATGTGTGATATAGAAGAAGGATTGAGTCCCAAGGAAACCACAGCAGTAAAGCACATGGTGGCCGGCATTCAGAGCATATACAACACTGGTTCCCTTTCCATTGATGACTTTCGAATCAACGTACTCGCGCATCTCCACATCCACAGGGGATTTTTCCAGAATGCCTTTAAATAACTGGGGCAGGCGTTTTTAACCTTTGCATGTTGTCCTGAAGATGGTCTCGATTATTGATTAAACAGACCCAAACAATATGTGTTCCACTTCTTGGGCCTCTAGCATCAATTGTCAACAAACATGCATGTAAAAAGAATGGATGTCGTCAAAGAAAACATCATATACAAGAGTGGATTAGCACATATGTGACCAACATCATTGGACTTTATAGGACTCCTCACTTCAATCAATCAATCAGGGGTTTATGTAGCGCGCTACTCACACGTGAGGGTCTCAAGGCGCTGGAAGGGAGTGGGGGGAGCGGCTCTGGATCAGTCAAAAAGCCAGGTCTTGAGGTCCTTCCTGAACGTGTGCAGGGTCGGGGAGCGTCTGGTGTTCACAGGGAGCTCGTTCCAGGTCTTGGCTTCGATGTAGGAGAAGGCTCTGCCTCCTGTTTTGTTTCTGCGGATGCAGGGGAACTCTGCCAGTGCGAGGTCGGCGGAGCGGAGGTCTCTTGGGTATGTGGAAGGATACTCTCTCGTTGAGTTATTTGGGTCCGATGTGGTTGAGGGCTTTGTAGGCGTGGATGAGAAGTTTTAAAGTGACCCTCTTCTCGATAGGGAGCCAGTGGTGGCCACATAGGTGTTGGGTCATGTGCTTGTGACGCGGAGACATATGTGTTGCAAATGTGCCCATTCATTTGGAGAGATTGAACGCTAGTGACTTGTTCTCGATTGCACTGAACTTAATATAAACTAAATGTTCAGTATTTCTTTCTTTCACTGATTTAATCTACATTAACTGTTTATGTGAAGTTACCACATTTTGTTTTTGGCCTGACTGCAAAGTCCTGATATGTAAATGCCACAGTTCCCTCAGCGTGTGATGGTCCAACGCGCAGACTGCAAGGCAGCATGAATCAGCCTTGCTCAGACGTCAAATGACGCGATCTTGGGCATTGTATATATTTCGTCCTCCCTTTGTTTTGAGATATAAAATCAACTGTGATATACTATACCATTGGTGTATGTGGTTCCTTCTCCCTCTGACATTAATCTAACCAGTTAAATTGCGACTGTTCATCTTAATATCAAGATAGACAGTAGCATTTAATATAAAAATGTAGGGCACAGAGTCAAATGGGTGAGTGGTGGCCTAGATTTATCCTTTAGAATTTGTGTATGGGAGCGAGGGGCAAAGCAGTCACTGCAGGAGTTTGTGGAGGGGACATGAGAAAGACAGTAGATCTTGTGAACAGAGGTCGACTTGATGCAGGTGTGAGAGGGTGAGAGAAACTATAGGATGGCAAGAGGGTTGAGAGGTAAGGGGGTGGAGGTTTCAGATGAGGAGGCTTAATCTGTCTGTATGTTAGAGCCTTCGAGAATCAGATAAGCAGACTGCAAAAAGATGCATTAAAAAGGGAACACTAACTTGTTTCCGTTCTGTGATCAATAAAATTAGCTTGTACTTATTAGCCAAAATAGCCCCTACTGCTGTGAAACTGGTGGCTTGTATAAATATGAACTGGCACCCACAGTATTTGACATGGTGGCATAAAATCGGTCAGTATAGCCAACTGTAAAAATGCTTGGGGTTGGTGGGTGTGTACAGTATCGGGGGGAGGGGGTCCTGCTTTCATAGGCTCCATGGAGGCGGGGTGTCCTGGCTCGTGTCTGCTCCGACCGACACTACAAGGGGGTTGCAATGTGTTGTCGATGCAATGCTTATTGCCACTTAAGAATCTGGGTCAAGAAACCAGACTTTTTGCAGAGGTCTCATTTTTGTTTTCACTATCCCTTGGCATTCTGATGTACAGCCTACACGACTCGAGGTACCAAGCAGCACAGAATCGGAAGCGGGTTGCCTCCAAGGAGTTGGCCACCTTCAGCTGCTTAAAATTCCTGTCGGATGTTTACATTGCTTGAATTTACACGCAATTACCAGTGAATTGATTAGCCTGTTCTTTAAAGGTGGGTCACCAATTATTCGTCTCAAAGGCTCTTCTCAAATGTTGGAAGCAATCACTACAAGGGAGGCCTGGCTTATTTCTATCAATGTGATCATGTTCGAAAGGGAGCGGTTGACTACCAACCAAATGTATCCTACATCTGGTGTGTTCTCGTTCAGCCATGGTTGCCACTTCGTAGTGGCAGATCTAATGATCCATAGGGTTGTCTTGTCCTGGACGGTACACCACCTCGAAAGAGTGCTCTTGAAGTTGCAACAGACACTTCTCAATCGGAGGTGATGGCTTTGATTCTGACCCTTGAAATAGGGGTAGCAGAGGTTTGTGATCAGTGCACACTAAAAAGGTGCTTCGCAGAGGTAGAGGTGGAAATGGCTACAGCCACATAGCACTGATTGTCTCCTTCTCTATTTGGAAATACCTCTGCTCAGTTTGACAGGGCTCGACTTGCATATGCAACGCAAACCAAGATGTCATTAAGATGCAACATGTTCAGTTTTCTTTGTCGGATCATAATACTTCTCAGTGGTGTCGGCTGACCGGGTTACCTCTGTGCTGTTTAATGCTTCTTTTTGGCTTACCTCACATACTCACAGGGTACACATTTTTAGCAGGTGTCTCAGAGGTTTTGTCAGATCCGTCAAGTTCTGTATAAACCTAACACACAGAAGGTGACCAAGTTCCAGAAACTCCGGACCTTGGCTACAGTTTACAGGAAACTCCATGACTGGACACCATTGGACTTTCTTTGGATCAGGTCAGACATCATCCTTGAAGAAACCATATCCAAAGTACTCGATACTGTTCACAATGAATTTGGACTTCTCCAGATGGACAGTCAGCACACTGTCTCTGATCTGTTCAAACAGCGCTCACATGCATTCATTGTGCTGTTCAGTGGAAATGCCATTGACCAAAAGGCACCACTGACACTAAATAACCACTGCAGACCAGACACCAATTCTATGATACAGCTTTGAAAGACGCACTAGCAGAACCGATGTTCCATTGATGGTGTTGCAGCAATTCTACATGGGTAGAAAATGTTGCTATATATATTTGACTTTTTGTTTAAATAGATTTGATAGGATCCTGATTTCAAGTCTATATTTATTTAGGGGTCCACTTGGCTCCACTTCTGCAACAATCTCATCTACCATGGGTGCACGTGGTGTTCCCTCTTTACAGCCTGAAATGGCATCTGCATGTCAACACACATGCAGACTGCATTGGGTTGTTTTGGCTTTTTTTGCACCAACTATTAGGAGAAACCCACAGAGAGGGTCCTCCACTCTTTTCTATGATGTCTGTAACTTACATCTTGTCCAGCTCTTGTCATTCCTGTAGTAGCACGTGAAACAAAACTCTTCTGTGGCAAAGGGCACAGGCTGGATTACGGGGGTCAATATGTAATGTATCCCACTTCCCCTTGAGGCAGCCAATGCCACAGATCACATCTGCAGATTCTTTCAGCATCTGTGCAATACCTTGTTGCATTTCAAACACAGCAACGCGCATCGGGGATTCACGGCGCTGGAACCAACATTGCCTGCAGACGTGTTTTAAATGTCGATATATTGAACTAAGCGGTTTCGTTTCACATCGCAGCCGACTTCTGTGTCTGGAAATGAAAGCAAAAAAGGAAAAGTACCACATTTGGAAGTGTGCGCCCAAGACACAGAAAAGAGGATATTCAGATCGAACACCCGTTTCTGGCTGCGACGGAGGCAGCACGAGGGCCGATCTGCACTCCTGTGCCAGGGCACAGGCTGAGCTCCGCTCCACACCTAGACACCCCCTCAGCGGGGCTCGGGCACCCTTCAGTGACTCACAGGAGTCCATGCCGCCGGTCCTCGATGGCCTCCTCTCCGCTCGGTCGCACTTCCTCCTCTGATCGCCGCAGACGGAGGCAGCGCTCACTTCCGGCATCAGACAGGAGCTGAGCAGCCCGAGCTCCCCCGACAGGACTCAGGACGGGGCCCTCAGGCGCCCTCTCGCGCGCCTCCTGCTTCTCACCTGCCCCGCCCCCCTCTGCTCGCAGGTTAAAGACTCTCAGGCGTCAGGGGCCCAATGGCTGTGGGACCTCGGACCAAGGCCTGGTCTGTAGATCCCTCTTGTGCCTCCCACAGCTGTGCACGCCAGACCCGCTCACAGGCCGGCTGCACTCCCGCTCTCTGGGGTCAGCCCGCATGCATGTACTGTCCATGGTCCCGACACACCCACCACCGGTCCCTGCACGCACCCCCGACCGACACCCCCTGCCCTCCCTGGGGTCAGCCCGCATGTACTGTCCATGGTCCTGACACACCCATCCTCCGGTCCCTGCATCCACCCCCGACCACCACCCCAGCCCTCCCTGGGGCCAGCCCACATGTACTGGCCACGGTCCTGACACACCCACCACCGGTCCCTGCACGCCTCCCGACCGACACCCCCTGCACTCACCGGCCAGCTCATGCAAAGCCCCCAAGCTGTCTCCGTTAGGCCTCAACCTCCCCACGCAAGCTTTGCCCCCACTCGCCCCTCCACCATCACCATCCTTCATTTACAAGCACCCCTCCCTAACTGTCCAAACTCTGCAGCCCTCTCCCTCATCACCGCCCTCCCTGCCTGCTCTTTCCCCTCTCCACCAACCCTCGCTCCCCGTCCAGACCCTGCAGATCTCCCCTCCTTCTTGCCATCCCCCATAGTACTCTCCCTGACCACCTACCCTCACTCTCCAGCCCTTTCCCTCCCCCACCTCATTCACCGTCCAACCCCTGAAGATCTCTCACTGCTCTTTGCAGCCCTCTCCCTCCCTGTGCTGCCCCCACCCTCACACACCCTCCAGCCCACCCCCGCTCTTACCCTCCAGCCCCCCCCCCGCTCTTACCCTTCAGCCCCCCCGCTCTTACCCTACAGCCCCCCCCGCTCTTACCCTACAGCCCCCCCCCGCTCTTACCCTTCAGCTCCCCCCCCGCTCTGACCCTCCAGCCCCCCCTCTGACCCTCCAGCCCCCCCTCTCACCCTCCAGCCCCCCCTCTCACCCTCCAGCCCCCCCCTCTCACCCTCCAGCCCCCCCTCTCACCCTCCAGCCCCCCCCTCTCACCGTCCAGCCCCCCCCCTCTCACCGTCCAGCTCCCCCTCTCACCCTCAGCCCCCCCTCTCACCGTCCAGCCCCTGCAGCCCCCCCCCCTCACCCTCCAGCCCCCCCTCTCACCGTCCAGCCCCCCCTCTCACCGTCCAGCCCCCCCTGAGGCCCCCTCTCACCGTCCAGCCCCTCCCTCCCCCCCCTCTCACCGTCCAGCCCCTGCAGCGCCCCCTCCAGCCCCCCCTCTCACCGTCCAGCCCCTGCAGCGCCCCGTGCAGCGCGCTCAGCCGGATCCGCAGCTGCAGGTTGTTGGCCGTGAAGTGGGTCAGCTCGCCCTCGCGGCTGACGGTGCCCTCGAGCTCCAGGGCGCTGGAGATGGTGGCCCTGCGGCCGGGCTCGGCCTTGCAGGCCCGGCTGAGGCCGTCCAGGCTGCGGCTGTCCTGCAGGCGCCCCAGGCCGGCGCGGGGGCCCGGCGGGGCCCCGTTCATCTCGCTCCCGCTGCGGATGCGCACCTCGGCCATGACGTGCTGCGGGGGCCCCGCGGGCTCCATGGGGTCACTGCCGCCCCCGCCGGCCGCGCCGCCTCCCCATGAACCGGCCCGGCGCCGCAGCTGGTCCTCCGGAGCTCCCTGGCGAAGCTGCTGATTGGATGAGAGCAACTACTTCCTGTTTACATCCTACTCCGGATATCCGGCCATAAAAATGTGTCCACCATAGAGAGGGCGAGGCCGTCACCCTGCTGCAAGGTGTGCTGAGCCCGCGTGCACCATAGAGAGGGACGCGGCCGGCTAGACAAGACCCGGGACACTTCCGCATAATGTCAGTCCATCCTGGCTATGCTCTCATTGACCATAGAGAGAGAGAGACAAGGCCGGCTAGACAAGACCCCGGGACACTTCCGCATAATGTCAGTCCATCCTGGCTATGCTCCCATTGACCATAGAGAGAAAGACAAGACCCGTGGTCGGCGCGGCCGCCATCTTGGAGGTGTGCCGGTCCCGGAGCGAAGATTGAGACTTTTGTATCAAAGAAGCCGACAAGTTTAATTGTAGTGACATGTCTATGCCACTATTCCCTACCACTGGCTAGATGGTGAAATATTTTTTTTCTAAAGTTTTCTTTTTTAGTTTAGAATTCTTTATTGAGGTGAAATACGAAGTAGAACATCCGTATACATTTATTTCTTTATATGCATTTTTCTATAGCGCGGACTTTACCCGAAGGTGTCAGAGCGCTTCACAATAGGAGCAGAACTGATACATGAGAACAATTACAAGTGAACAAAATACAAAAGCAAACGCTAAGTTACATGAGGCAAAAGTGACAATCGTGAGCAAACAAAATACAAGAGGTAGCAAACGGTGCATTACAGGAGGAAAAAGTGACATGTGCAGGTTACAAAAGCGTACAAAGTACAAGTAGAGGTAAAATACTGCAATACATGGCTGACACTCAAACACAAGAACAAACAAGTAGGCAATGGTGGCACTTGTGCAAGTATCGAAAGCAAACAAAATGTAAGAGGTAGCAACCAGTGTGTTACAAGAGAAAAGTGACGTGTGCATGTTACAAATGTGTACCAAACACAGGTAGAAGGATAATACTGCAATAAATGGCAGACTCTCAAACAACAAGAACACACTGGGAAGGCACTTCCATAGTCCTGGAGAATGAGAAATTTCTTAGTTATGAAGTTTGAAGTTATCACAAAGGAAAGTTTCAATTCTATTAAGGACGCAGAGTCGAGGATTATGCATGTCCTAACTCCATTTATTAGACAGCAAGTTAGAAGAAAAAGAAAAAACACTGCCTGCCAACTACAACTCCCATGAGGCATGGCAATAACCACAGTAACCAGTCCACCAATCACAGTCCCTCCGACAATACATAACAGCTCCCACGTCGAAGTCCGTCCTCTTTCGTCGCTGCAGGAAGTTAAGTCGTCCCCAGTCTAATCCGTCTTCTGATCGGATCCTAGGGGAATAGAAAAAACGTAATAACCTCTTGACCATGGAATCTCATAATACAAGAGAAAAACCACAGACTAAAGAGAAAATGTAAATGTAAGCATTATCAGAAGCGTAAACATTATTTGAAATAAAGTGCAAATATACATAACAGAATCAATGCACAAGACCATAAAATGTACCAAGAAAACATTACTTTCCAGAAATGTAGAAAGAATGACCTTCAGCAAGACCTCCAAGCAAAAGGGAGGGAGGCTGGAAAGCCAGGGGGGGATAATTCTATTGCAGGACCGGAGGCTTCAGATTATGCTTCTAAATCTTTATTGAAGCTCACAGCAGCCAATGAAAATGCTTGCTTTTCATTCTTTAAACGTTAAACAACTACACATCCCTTCATGAATAGCACATAGGCACGCCCCCTTAGTCCATAAGAGGCCTCTGCCTGCCGCCATCTTCCTCTTTCTTTGCTGCTCACAGCAAGAGTTAAGTGCACGTTGTTTCCTCCCTCTGCTGTTGGCAATTGTTACTTGAGAATTGCTTATGCTAAATGTTATTTAGTTAAATTGGACTGATTAGACAAAGATATGTAATGGGCATAGGATTGTTCATCTTTATTACCTGTTTGAAGGGTTAATCAGCATATCGGGGGGTGTGGTGCACGAGCGCTAGCGTCTCGGCGCCTAGCGAATGAATTTCAATTCCTCTGTGGCATTTGGTGCGCCTTCCGGCGCGAGGTAGCAGCGGTCGCTGACCGGGGGCAGACGGGCACCGCGTAGCACACTTTGAGCCTTCTTTGTTGTCCCGGCTGTTCCCCGTTAAGCGCGTCTCGCGCATGCGCATACAGCATCCCTAGTAGGCCGATGACGCGTGTAGGGTCCGGGTGGCTCTCGGCCGCGGCGTGCGCCTAAACGCGCTGAAACTGGGCTACTTTTTAGTAGGATTTCAGTCGCGTTTGGGCTGCACTTCGCGGCGCGAATCCCTGACTGATTTACATAGCGGATTTAGCGATATTACATACCGGTGGCCCCTCTGCTCTTTGGAAACGCCTGGAAAGGTTTAAAATATATTTGGCCAGTGGTTGAGTGTGCACACGCTCGTTGTATCTTTGTGTGGCCTGGGTCTCTGACCCCTGTGACTACAGCTTTGCTGAGGGGGTTGAAATACTGTGACTTAAGTGTGCTATCAGGGCTGACCCCCCCTTGACCCTCCTTGTGGCTGGACAGTGTTCAAACGAGCTTTGGTTGCTATCTTCACTGAAGTGTATTGGGATAAGCCAACCCTGCAATGGCAGAGTGGGAGCAATACAATGAAGAGTATGCTGAGGAGGAGGTGTATGATGGACGGCAGGAAGCTGTCCTGGAGGACAATTTGGTAAACGCTTTGGACGCCTCTGTCCAGTCTTCGGTCAATAGGGCTATGGAGAATACAGTCCCGCAGACAGTGCAGCAAGCCCTAGCGACAGCCCTTCGCCCTATTAGAAAACAATTGGAGGGCTTCGCTAAGAGACATGGCTTTGACAAGCCACAAAAGAAAAAAGCTGACGCATCCAGTTCAGGTCAACCTGCCGTTGACACTGCCACTTGGCCCCATGCACAGGCCCTAGCTACCTTATCGAACACGGCGGAACATTCTTATTCCGGCGGCAAGGCTAAGGCAAAACGTAAGGTCCATGCAGACACGGACACTGACACGGACACTTCCACAGGCACTGACACGGATACCTCTGAGGAGCATCCTCCGCCAAAGAAAGCGACGATGGCGCAAGCAGATATTGCTCCGGTGAATACACCATTCACCTTCGATCCGTCTGAAATCATGCACCCCAGGTCACAGGACTGGGTGCCACCTCCGGCGGTGGCAGCATATATCCACGACAACCTTAGACGGAGCTTCCCCAGGGAGGTGAGGAACCGTCTTAAGTCCGAATGCCCTCGCCCTGACATAACGGACAAGGTAGCGGAGACACCGGAGATTGACGCAAGTCTCTTGACCTTCCTGAAGAAATTCACGAAGGACCCCAAACGAGGTTTGGACAGGGCATGGTCAGGATGCCAAGACAAAATGTTGGACGCAATCGGACCTTTGGCAAAAATTCTGGAGATGGCTCTAGCGGCCAAAGAGGCTTCCTCTCCTGTGGACCCAGACGTGCTGGCCGGTTGGACCCAGCGAGCCATCTGCTTGCTGGGCAACGCGAACTGTGCCATTTCATCGGAGAGGAGAAAATCACTACTCATGAAAATGGATAGTAATTTGACCGAGCTAGCGGATGCTGAGCCAGGACCCCTAGCAGCGGGTCAATTGTTCGGGGACAAGTTTGTTAAGGACGTCTCCAAATACGTGGGGACTTTTACGGCGCTGGACAAAGCGCAGTCAGGCATTAAGAGAGCTCTCAGCCAGGGAGTTTTTAACAGGGCCGGACGAGGCGGAGGTCGCTCGTCAGGCCGTGGAGGTCCACAAGGCTCCCAAAGAGGCGACTTCGGCAGGGGCAGAAACGAGTACGATTCCACACGTGGTGGGACCTTCTACCCCTCCCGTAGGAGGTTCAACAGGAGCCGTTATCAATCGAATAACAACAGGGGGGACTTCAAACACCAGCAGAACTCAGGTGACAGTAGCAAATGTTTATCTTCTTCCATTGGGGGGACGGACACAACACTGCCTGGCGCAGTGGCGGGAGCTTACGCAGGACGCCTGGATGTTACAAACAGTTCAAGGTTTTCACTTGGAGTTTTATTCTCGTCCTGTTCAATCAGAACTTCCTGCAGGTCTCCATTTTTCCCAACAAGATCTCAGTTTTATAGACGAAGAGATCGCCGAGTTGCTGCAGAAACACGCGATAGCTCCCGTACATCAGGGTCCTCGCGGTTTCTGCATCAATATTTTTGTTATACAGAAGAAGGGAGGCGGAAACAGACTGGTTCTGAACCTCAGGGATTTCAACCAGTTTCTCACATACAATCACTTCAAGATGGAGGGCATCCATCTTTTGACATATCTACTTCAGGTAGGAGACTGGATGGTCCGGCTGGACCTGAAGGACACTTATCTCTCCGTTCCAATTTTTCCCCCGCATCGCAGATACCTCCAATTCAGGTGGAAAGACCGATGGTACGAATATTTGGTTCTGCCTTTCGGGCTCTCCTCGGCTCCTTGGTGCTTCACCAAGGTGATGAAGCCAGTGGTGGCATACCTCCGAGAAAGGGGTATACGCCTCATAATCTATCTGGACGACGTCCTGATAATGGATCAGTGTCGACAGACCCTCTTGCGACACCTCACGCTGGCGACAACGTTGCTTCAAAACCTGGGCTTCGTAATCAACACCAGGAAATCGGTCATGGTACCCACTCAAGTGATAGACTTCCTGGGTTTCACGATCGACTCCATGACAGCGCAGCTATGCCTCCCGAAGGACAAGCTGAAGGACCTGAAGAAGGAAATCAGGAGACTGCTGAACAGTCAGACAGTTTCACTCAGGGCGATTGCCAGAGTGGTAGGGATATTGGCGTCATCAGTACAAGCGATATTCCCGGGCCCTCTGCTCTACAGGGCCCTGCAACAATTAAAGATCAGACATCTGCAGAAGGGACTGTCGTACTCGGACAGTATCCCTCTCACAGAAGAGGTGCGAACCGAACTGCAATGGTGGCTGGGACACGTAGATGCCTGGAACGGCCGAGCTATCTTCGGCTGTAGGAAGGTGGCTACCTGACTATGGTTATCCCAGATTTTTTGCCTGTGTTTAGCTGGTTTTTTGACTTAGTTGACCTGGTTCCCTGCTAATCAGGGCCCCAGGCCATCTGCTCTCTCTGTAAAATGGATTCCATGTACCCCAGGTACATACCATAATTGGAAATGGACTCCTTGTCAGCCCCTGTATAATGCACTATAGGTGCCCAGGGCATAGGGGCCACCAAGGCCTACCAGGGGCTGCAGCATATCTTTTGCCACCCCTGGCTGGTTCTTAAATTGACACAACTGGCTGATCACTCAGCTGGGGTAAGGTGGTGTAATCACCCCTTATTTAGATATAGTATACCTATATCTAAACCTATATCTGGACACATATTAACCTGTGAGCCACTCCTATGGAAGGCCTCATCAATCCTGGAGGCAGAATGCGTGGTTTAATGTGAGATGGAGCTCTAGCATGAGCTGAGCCTGTCTGCAGCTGTCGGGAACAACTCCCTAAACTGTTTCAGGATAATGCCATACCATATACTCTTAAGTGCCTTATAATCCTCGCGGTTATATAGCAACTCTGGTTTGGCTTTATCAAAACATGTCGTGTAAGGTGTAATACGATTTGGAATACTATCCCCTCGCCAGTTCTGGCGACGGGGATAGCATTCCACCCCTCTAGAGGGGTAAGACATGTTACTTTACTTAAATGCGGTTAATTTCTAAAAAGACCTTAGATCCACAAAATGGATGCCTCTGCCACAGACAAGAGTCTGACCCCCTGAAGCTGACCGAAACTCAGCCAAATGGGGCCTGGACAAAGGGTTTCCTGTCGCAGGGGGGTGTTACCACCCTCCAGACAGGAGATAGTGGATTGTAGCAGGGAGGTTTGAAAGAAACCAGACACTGCTTGGGGCGCACAAGGCTGCCCCTTGCATAATCTGGCCAAACCGGTTCTGGGGCACTCCAGCCCTCGTGCCAGGGCGGCCTGGATCAAAGGAAGGGGGTGTATCCACCCACTTCCTGGGTCCCACCCATAGGAGGGGACCTAGCAGGTAATCACACCCCCCAGATTCGAATAAGAGTGGGAGCAGTGCCAATGCACTTCAGATTTCCTGACGAAACATAAGAAACGAAACTCTGGACCCTTCGACATCCTACTCAACGTGGAAGCCCGAAGAATCTCCCTTGTGGTCAAGGAGTGACCACCCTGTGCAAACAGGCACCATCCAGCCATCGACGTCTACTTTGTTGCAGTTCCCGCCGGAACTCAAGCGACAGAGATCGACGAGATCAAGCTTGCCTGCCTTCCAACAGCCCGATCCACAGTCCCTGCAGAGCTGAGACCCGTGGAGGCGACCGGAAGCGTGGGGCACGCCATCTTGAATTGACCACGAGACGCTGACCGTGCAGCCCACGAGTGACCCTCGAAGCTGTACACCGGGGTTTGGCAAGCCCCAACCATGAGCCACTCTTGCACCGAAGTTCAGCCCTCCACACTCGACGAGTGCTGCGTGGGGCCCTTCTGCTCCATTTGGCTCAACGCGTTGGCCCAGTCACTTGCCAGCCGGCTAGTGGCCCCTGTGCCGACGAAACTTTGAAAACGACTTGCGATTCTGGTTGCCCCAGACTTGCACCAGCTCCCCTAAAAAGGAGCCCCCACTCTGACCCTCCTGGTTCGAGTGAGAAGCAATCTCCCGGTTCCGCGTGGATTGCTCTTGCCAAGTGTTGTTTGCTCCAAACTTGAAGCCGACTGCACCGACGGTGAGAGCCCTCGTGGGACAGATCGTGACCCGCTCCTGGACGTCGCAGATGCCCCAGAGCCCACGTGACAGCGGAGAGAAGCTCCTCGACGACCACCTGATTGCGCCCGACATTGCCTGGTTCCGTCCTGGTTCCACCCTGGTCACTGCTGAGTGACCCAGACTCTGTCCCCTCTGCTTTCAGGTACTCTTCGACTCGAGTCCACCCTTGGACTCCACCGGACACTTCTCTTTCACCCCGCCTGCAGCCCTTTCAGCTTCAAGCACCAAGAGCCTGCGTGACGAAACCCGACTCAACTTCGACCCTGTGCACCCGCTTCCTGTGGGTGAGGTAACTTTGCTCCGCCGGTGTTCCCACACTGGTACACATCTCTAGGGTCTGTGTCTTAAGTTTTGTTCCTCTACGTTCAGCGGAAGTGTCCTTAAACTTTAACTTTACAACTTTTACGCACCATTGGTTAACATTGGTGCATGCGTGCGCTTTCCGCACTGCTCCCGAATCCCATGGGCCTCTCCCGATTTCAGCATTGCTTGTCCCGACTGCTCCCAGCGATTCCCTAGGCCCTAGGCCTAACCACTGTTCGAGTGGCATCTCTTATACCACTTGTTTAGTATATGGTTTGAGTGGCCACCCGCCCTCATCCATAATTGTGCAACTTTGTATGTTTAAACTGTGCTTTTGATTTAACGCTTGTGCCCCTTTATTCATAAAGAATACTGGGGATTGTTTTTAGTAATAAACACATATATTTTTATAATATATACTTGTGTGGTGTCCTTTCATTTGATATTACAGGATTGTATGTGGTAAAACAGCTCGCTTAACACGACCTCTTAAGTTAAGCCTTTAGGCTGCTTAGTCCATGCTACCCCTAGGATAGCTTGTCTAATAAGGTTGACTTACAACCAGACACCATAAGGGATTGTTTGGTCTGATAACCGGTGGTTCCAGAATTGGAAACATCACCTATCAGGCCAACTTCTCACATTGGTGAGCAGCGGTGCGGATTTGAGCTTGCTGTTGTTTTACCATTGCAATCTTTTATCAAATTGAAAGATCACATCAAGTACCTCTAGGTACATATAAATCAAAAGCTTAGCATATTAAGTTCTACTGAACTTAGTAGTTGTAGATTAAAGGGATTAGCACACCCTGACTACAACTCACTAGCAAGGTACAGTAGGAAAACACTGAGTGTAGGTAAGTGCACCACTTACACCTCACTAGTAGTCATGTCTGACACAGGAAAAGCCTCAGGGTCTGCTCCTGTGACAGTTGACCTTACCAAGGCAACTTCCAGCTATGACAAATTAACCCGAAAGGACTTGATTGCCTTGTGCGTATCAAGAGGGTTAAAAAGGGGCAGAAGTCCCACCTGTCCTATCCTGATAGCCATTCTAGAACAGGATGACTTAGAGAAGGCGAATGAAGTTCCCTTAGAGTCAGGAGATGGAGTAAACCCACCTGTAACTGATACCACTCCAGAGGAGGAAGAAGGAGAGGAGGGGGATGAGGACTCAGATGTTGAGGACACAGAAGATCAGGATCAGAGGGGTAGCCAGGTCCTAGTTGCCAGGCTTAACCAGGCCAACTTAGACCTACTGGGGAATGGAGAGGGCCAGCACCTCCCCAGACCCTATAACATTCTCCCAGGCAACAGAAGAGTGAGATCTCCCTCAGGGGACTCTCATATTTCTAGTGCCTCAAGAGAATCTCAGAGAGGCATGACTGCTTCTCAAAAGCTAGAGCATAGGGCCAGAATGAGGGCTGTCAAATTCCAAATAGAGAGGGAGGAGGTAGCCTTGGCTCAAGCTAGACTTGCCTTGGCAAGAGAGCAGAAATTGTGTGGCTTAGATGCCACTGGTGGCAGCAATATTCCTAAAGAGAAACCCAGGTCCTATGATAGTAGAAACCTGACAAAGATTGTGCCCCCCTACAAGGAAGGGGATGACATCCACAAGTGGATAACTGCTCTTGAGAGAGCCTGCATGGTACAGCAGGTTCCTGAGGAACAGTGGGCAGCAATCTTATGGTACTCCTTTTCAGAGAAAGGGCGAGATAAGCTCCTCACTGTCAGACATGAGGATGCAAACAATTACAAAGTCCTGAAGAGTGTCCTAATAGATGGGTTTGGCTTAACCACTGAACAGTACAGGTTGAAGTTCAGAGACACCCAGAAGACACAGACACAGGACTGGACTGATTTTGTAGATTGTGCTACTAAGGCTCTGGAGGGTTGGCTACATGGCAGCAAAGTACATGACTTTACAGGATTGTATAATTTGATTATGAGGGAGCAGATCCTAAGTAATTGTCAGAACCAGCTCTTACACCAGCACCTGGTGGACTCTGATCTGACCTCTCCCCAAGAATTGGAAAAGAAGGCAGACAAATGGGTCAGAACCAGGATTAGGCCTAAGAATCAGGACAGTAACCAGAAGAAGGAGTCTACCAAGCCTCAAGATAAGGGTGGGGATAAAAATAAAGAAAAGACTTCCCCAGGGCCCCAAAACTCCAAGAATGGGGGTGGGTCCCAAGACACTTCTTCAACTGAGAAAAAGCCTTATTGTTATGCCTGTAAACAGGTTGGGCATTACAAAACAGACAACTGTTGTCCCAAGAATAACAATAAAGAGAATATACCTCCAAAGCCAGCTCCAACACCTCCTGTTACTGTCAGCAGTAATCCCCCAGGAAGTGGGAGCACTCCCAGGAATCTGGGTGGGTTTACTTTTGGAGCCCAGGAGGACCCTGGCCTATCCAGGTCCCCCTCCCCAAATGATCTTGTTTATGAGACTGGCAGGGGGTTTGCCAACTTCTCTGATTGCCCAAATACTTTGAGCAAATATAGACAAGAACCCATCATCAATGGTTTGAAAGTTGAAGCTTTTAGAGACACAGGGGCTAGCATCACCATGGTGGCTGACTGTATAGTCCCCTCTAAACAACTTTTACCTGGTGCCACATACCAGGTGACAAACATTGATGGCATCAAAACAAATCATCCCATGGCAGTAGTAAGTCTCAGCTGGGGAGGTGTCATTGGCCCAAAGAGAGTGGCAGTGTCATCAAACTTGCATGTAGACTGCCTACTTGGTAATGATTTGGAAATATCAGCCTGGGCTGAGGTTGAACAGGAAATCCATTCTAGAATGGTAAATTCCAATGGAAAGGTTAGTGGGGCTGTAATGGCTACAGCCCCAATCCAAGATGTTCTTCCTGAAAAGGTTGGTAGGGCTGAGATACTCTCTGCCCCATCTTTAACAAAAGCTCTTCCTGAACAGAATAGCAAAGCTGTTATGATAACAGCAGAAACCCAAACTGAGTCTCTTCCTGAAAAGGTTGGTGGGGCTGTGATGGCCACAGCCCAAACTCAAACTGATATGTGTGTTGTGAAGCCTGAAATGATGGATAACTCCACACAAACTGAGAGCATGGAGGAGGAAGAGAAATCTCCCCCTCACCAGACTTTAGGACAGGATCAGCCTCCTCAGGGAACTGATCTTACCCCTGATGAAGGAACTGCCCCAGAGGTTGTTAGGCCTGGCCTGACAGAGCCTCTGATGGCGGTGGACCCTTCTCAGGTGGGACCCAGTCTTGAGCAGGTAACCTGCCCCTCTCTACCTTGCCTTAGCCAGCCCAGGGCTGCAGAGGACAAGAAGGACAGTGAAACCCAGAGGGCCCCCTGCCAAATAAAGCACCCCCATCAACAGATTAGGGGCACCAAAACTAGTAGCCCTAGTGAGGTGAAAACTTTAAAAACTCCTGAGGGAGCCCCCTTAAAAGTAGTTAGGGATCTCCCACAGATGGATTCTGTTGGGCACAGCCAAACCTGGGACCCAAGGGGCCCAAACCTGAACTGTCCCTCCAGCAAGCCAAACAGAGGGACCCAGCCTCCAGCTTTAGGTAGCCAGAGGTTGACCCTGAGAGCACAGTGCAACTCAGTTAAAGAAAGAAAGGCACACCTGGTGGAAGATAATTGGAGGAAGCTGAGCCCTAAATTAGTGGAGCCTCACTTCAATACTCCATATCCAAACCAGCCTTTAACTTTGCATAAACACACCCAAGGTAGTGATTCCCTATGGTGGAGACCCTCTAATACCCCAAGGGTGAGGGACTGCTTAGTGGACCATGAGACAGGGGGTACCCATGCTAGTGCAGGTACTTCCTTATATGGCCACTCAGGCAATATAGGCTTACCTGGCCAAGGATAGCCTTATCTCCTTTCGTTTGGGGGGGGGGGTTGTGTAGGAAGGTGGCTACCTGACTATGGTTACCCCAGATTTTTTGCCTGTGTTTAGCTGGTTTTTTGACATAGTTGACCTGGTTCCCTGCTAATCAGGGCCCCAGGCCATCTGCTCTCTCTGTAAAATGGATTCCATGTACCCTAGGTACATACCATAATTGGAAATGGACTCCTTGTCAGCCCCTGTATAATGCACTATAGGTGCCCAGGGCATAGGGGCCACCAAGGCCTACCAGGGGCTGCAGCATATCTTTTGCCACCCCTGGCTGGTTCTTAAATTGACACAACTGGCTGATCACTCAGCTGGGGTAAGGTGGTGTAATCACCCCTTATTTAGATATAGTATACCTATATCTAAACCTATATCTGGACACATATTAACCTGTGAGCCACTCCTATGGAAGGCCTCATCAATCCTGGAGGCAGAGTGCGTGGTTTAATGTGAGATGGAGCTCTAGCATGAGCTGAGCCTGTCTGCAGCTGTCGGGAACAACTCCCTAAGCTGTTTCAGGATAATGCCATACCATATACTCTTAAGTGCCTTATAATCCTCGCGGTTATATAGCAACTCTGGTTTGGCTTTATCAAAACATGTCGTGTAAGGTGTCATACGATTTGGAATACTATCCCCTCGCCAGTTCTGGCGACGGGGATAGCATTCCACCCCTCTAGAGGGGTAAGACATGTTACTTTACTTAAATGCGGTTAATTTCTAAAAAGACCTTAGATCCACAAAATGGATGCCTCTGCCACAGACAAGAGTCTGACCCCCTGAAGCTGACCGAAACTCAGCCAAATGGGGCCTGGACAAAGGGTTTCCTGTCGCAGGGGGGTGTTACCACCCTCCAGACAGGAGATAGTGGATTGTAGCAGGGAGGTTTGAAAGAAACCAGACACTGCTTGGGGCGCACAAGGCTGCCCCTTGCATAATCCGGCCAAACCGGTTCTGGGGCACTCCAGCCCTCGTGCCAGGGCGGCCTGGATCAAAGGAAGGGGGTGTATCCACCCACTTCCTGGGTCCCACCCATAGGAGGGGACCTAGCAGGTAATCACACCCCCCAGATTCGAATAAGAGTGGGAGCAGTGCCAATGCACTTCAGATTTCCTGACGAAACATAAGAAACGAAACTCTGGACCCTTCGACATCCTACTCAACGTGGAAGCCCGAAGAATCTCCCTTGTGGTCAAGGAGTGACCACCCTGTGCAAACAGGCACCATCCAGCCATCGACGTCTACTTTGTTGCAGTTCCCGCCGGAACTCGAGCAACAGAGATCGACGAGATCAAGCTTGCCTGCCTTCCAACAGCCCGATCCACAGTCCCTGCAGAGCTGAGACCCGTGGAGGCGACCGGAAGCGTGGGGCACGCCATCTTGTATTGACCACGAGACGCTGACCGTGCAGCCCACGAGTGACCCTCGAAGCTGTACACCGGGGTTTGAGAAGCCCCAACCCTGAGCCACTCTTGCACCGAAGTTCAGCCCTCCACACTCGACGAGTGCTGCGTGGGGCCCTTCTGCTCCATTTGGCTCAACGCGTTGGCCCAGTCACTTGCCAGCCGGCTAGTGGCCCCTGTGCCAACGAAACTTTGAAAACGACTTGCGATTCTGGTTGCCCCAGACTTGCACCAGCTCCCCTAAAAAGGAGCCCCCACTCTGACCCTCCTGGTTCGAGTGAGAAGCAATCTCCCGGTTCCGCATGGATTGCTCTTGCCAAGTGTTGTTTGCTCCAAACTTGAAGCCGACTGCACCGACAGTGAGAGCCCTCGTGGGACAGATCGTGACCCGCTCCTGGACGTCGCAGATGCCCCAGAGCCCACGTGACAGCGGAGAGAAGCTCCTCGACGACCACCTGATTGCGCCCGACATTGCCTGGTTCCGTCCTGGTTCCACCCTGGTCACTGCTGAGTGACCCAGACTCTGTCCCCTCTGCTTTCAGGTACTCTTCGACTCGAGTCCACCCTTGGACTCCACCGGACACTTCTCTTTCACCCCGCCTGCAGCCCTTTCAGCTTCAAGCACCAAGAGCCTGCGTGACGAAACCCGACTCAACTTCGACCCTGTGCACCCGCTTCCTGTGGGTGAGGTAACTTTGCTCCGCCGGTGTTCCCACACTGGTACACATCTCTAGGGTCTGTGTCTTAAGTTTTGTTCCTCTAGGTTCAGCGGAAGTGTCCTTAAACTTTAACTTTACAACTTTTACGCACCATTGGTTAACATTGGTGCATGCGTGCGCTTTCCGCACTGCTCCCGAATCCCGTGGGCCTCTCCCGACTTCAGCATTGCTTGTCCCGACTGCTCCCAGCGATTCCCTAGGCCCTAGGCCTAACCACTGTTCGAGTGGCATCTCTTATACCACTTGTTTAGTATATGGTTTGAGTGGCCACCCGCCCTCATCCATAATTGTGCAACTTTGTATGTTTAAACTGTGCTTTTGATTTAACGCTTGTGCCCCTTTATTCATAAAGAATACTGGGGATTGTTTTTAGTAATAAACACATATATTTTTATAATATATACTTGTGTGGTGTCCTTTCATTTGATATTACAGGATTGTATGTGGTAAAACAGCTCGCTTAACACGACCTCTTAAGTTAAGCCTTTAGGCTGCTTAGTCCATGCTACCCCTAGGATAGCTTGTCTAATAAGGTTGACTTACAACCAGACACCATAAGGGATTGTTTGGTCTGATAACCGGTGGTTCCAGAATTGGAAACATCACCTATCAGGCCAACTTCTCACATCGGCTCTCTCCCAGAAATACCAATAGAGTCAGACACCAGCCGTTGGGGCTGGGGAGCTCGTTGCGGAGACATCTCCACAGGTGGCAGATGGTCCCCGGAGGAGCTTTCGCTTCACATAAATTGTTTAGAACTGCTCGCGGGATCGTTCGCAGTGCGGACGTTGTCCCCGAGGCAGACATCTTGTTGTATCCTCCTGCGCTTGGACAATGTGTCAGCAGTGAGATACATCAACAAGTTGGGCGGCACGAGGTCGTCGATGCTTGTACAAATAGCCAAGGACTTCTGGCATTACTGTCTAGAGAATCAGATATCGATAATTGCGGAATATCTACCGGGTCAGTCCAATCAGGTGGCGGACTGGAACTCGAGATACCTCAGGGACTACAGCGACTGGAAGTTGCTCCCGAAGGTATTCCAATGGCTGCAGAAAATTTGGGGTCCGTTCAGGACGGACTTATTTGCATCCAGACTAACGTATCAGGTACCCCGGTTCTTCAGCTGGAGACCGGATCCGGTTGGGCAGGCAACGGATGCATTTCTCCAGGATTGGTCGGAGGGGATGCAGTATGCTTTCCCCCCCTTCATGTTGATCCCCAGAGCGATGTCTCAAGTGATCAAGCAACGGGCGGAAGTAGTCATGGTGACCCCACGGTGGACGTCACAATCATGGTTCCCAAAACTAATGCAGTGGAGTTGCGATCATCCCAGACTCCTCCCGGAATCGGAGAAGCTATTGCTGGGCCCTCATCAGGAACAGCATCCCTTGATAATGGAAGGCAGACTTCAGCTGATGGCTTGTAGGCTTTCAGGGAACAGTGGCAGTTGCCAGGCGTTTCGAGCAGGACTTGCGCTTTCATCAAGCAGGCCTGGGCACCATCCACGCGGAAAAGATACTCCTCGGCCTGGAAGAAGTGGGTGGATTGGTGCATGGAACGACATCTGGATCCCGTGGGGGCAGACTTACCCCACGTGCTGAATTTCTTATCGGATAAGGCTTCCGAGGGTTTGGCTTATAGATCGGTCAATAATTTTAGGGCAGCCATATCAGCAGGCCATGCTCAACTGGATGGAAAACCAATAGGCATGCACCCAGTGGTGTGCAAATTGCTTAAAGGAATTAGGGTGGCTAACCCACCAAAGCCCAAATACACCGGGTTGTGGGATGTGTCTTTGGTTTTAGAGTTATTTAACAAATGGCCGGTAAACTCTCTTTTATCCAGGAAGCAGTTGTCAGCTAAGCTAGCCATGTTACTCTGCCTCTCGGCATGCAGGAGGTCGTCGGACGTGCGGGCGCTGGAGATTACAGGTAGAGTATTTACTCCTGAAGGAGTTTCTTTTTCCATTTCAGGACGCACCAAGACATTATCTCGTCATATTTTATATAATGCTTTTCAAGAGAATGACAGGTTATGTGTTGTTAAATGTTTGGAAACTTATGAGGAATGTACAGTGGCTAATAGGCCGCAGGGCTGTTCTCAATTATTGATTGCCATACAAAAGCCTTTTAAAGCAGAGGCAGCTGCCAGCATTGCCCGATGGCTTCGTTATGTCATGAAGGAAGCTGGTGTGGACATAACCATTTTTGGTGCTCATTCAGTCAGAGGAGCCATGGCGTCAAAGTCATTTATGTTGGGTTCCAGTATACAAGATATCATGCGTAGCGCAGATTGGTCATCGGAATCGACCTTCAAAACGTATTATTATAAGCCGGTGGGGGATATTACCTCTGTTGTTTTTAATAAGCGTTAAACAAGCATAATCTGAAGCCTCCGGTCCTGCAATAGAATCACAAATTTGCTAGCATTCGCGACAAGAATTTGCAATTCTATTAAGGACACGGAGGCAAGGATTATCCCACCCGGCATGTTATGTATAAATGCTTGCCCACCCAGTGGTTATGGTGGTTACGGTCTCATATCCTTTATTGCAGGTTCAGATAAGAAAAACGACTGAACGTCGACGACTGCCAGGATATTACGCCTGAAAAGTTTATGTTCTTCCACGTTGGAGGAGTTACCAAGTTATCCAAGTTGTTGGAGCTGTTCGCCTTAAAGAAAGAGGAAGATGGCGGCAGGCAGAGGCCTCTTATGGACTAAGGGGGCGTGCCTATGTGCTATTCATGATGGGATGTGTAGTTGTTTAACGTTTAAAGAAGGAAAAGCAAGCATTTTCATTGGCTGCTGTGAGCTTCATTAAAGATTGAGAAGCATAATCCTCGCCTCCGTGTCCTTAATAGAATTGCAAATTCTTGTCGCGAATGCTAGCAAATTTGTGATCCTCACCTCCGCGTCCTTAATAGAATTGAAACTTTCCTTTGTGATAACTAGGAAATTTCTCATTCTATGTCAGGAATCGGAGGCGAGGATTATGCATGTTCAAAGCTTACTTACCACCAGCGCTGCCGCTTCATGAATTGGTTTAAAATAAAACTTTTTA
Source organism: Lissotriton helveticus (assembly GCF_964261635.1). NCBI lineage: Eukaryota > Metazoa > Chordata > Amphibia > Caudata > Salamandridae > Lissotriton > Lissotriton helveticus. The sequence continues at coordinate 1,284,727,939 of NC_136070.1, forward strand.
AAAGTAGATTCCGAAGACCAATCAGCCGCATTCATAATGTCCTCCAATCGGCCACCTACCTGGACAGCCTTGGAGGCCATAGCTCCACTAGTAGAATGAGCTCCAAATTGTCTAACATCAATACCACATTCAGTCATGATCCATTTGACCCATCTAGCAATGGTAGGGGAAGACACCGCATGAAACGGTTTTGTGATGGCAATCAAAAGTTTCTGCTCATCCGGAGGCCGAACCTCCAAAGTCATATTCTCATAAGATTTTAGACATCGAACAACACACAATTTCGGAGAATCTGCAAAAGCAGGATAGGTTACTGACATTGTACTCGACTTAGTTCTCCTTGAAAAGGTAAAGGTAACCCCATCCGGGGAAAAAACGCGGGCGGAAATATCAAGGGCCCTGACGTCAGATACTCTCTTACAAGAAATAAGACACAAGAGAATAGCAAGTTTAGCTGAAATCTCTTTCCTGGAGAGGTAGTCATTATCTTGCCAAGATAAAAGAAAACAAAGGACCACATTAACATCCCAGAGTCCTAAGTAACGAGGCTCTGGAGGACCTGAAAGATGAATGCCTTTCAAAAGTTTACAGACTAACGGATGTTCTCCAGTCGGACCCCATCCACATGAGAGTGACCAGCAGGAATGGCTGACCTAAAAGAGTTGATAGTGCAATAAGACAATTTCTGATGAAAAAGCTCCAACAGGAAGTTCACAACCTGTGCAACGGAGGTGCCCACGGGATCCAGGTGTTTCGCCACACACCAACGAACCCATCGTCTCCAAGCTGATCTTTACCGCTTGGTGGTACCCGGGGCTCAAGCCTGTTGGATAAGGAGCTCAGCTTCTCGTGAAAGCGAGACGTCAGACCATCGTCTCCTGAAATCCTCCATGCCATAAGATTAGATAGCCTTGGAGAACTAGGGGGTGTGGAAGTCCTAGAGGATTGGAGAATGTTGTCGAAAGACGGCAACCGAAGAGGTCTGTCCCAAGACATTTCCAGAAGGGACGGAAACCAAATCTGGGCTCTCCAGATTGGAGTAATTCTGATCAGAGAGGCCCTCTGTCTGCGGACCTGGGCTGCAACTCTCTGGATAAAAAGGAAGGGGGGAAAGGCGAAAGCTGGTATCCCTGACCAATCCTGGAGGATGGCATCCACCGCTTCCGCTCCCGGATCCGGTTTCCAGCTGAAAATCGGGGAACCTGAGCGTTCCATCTGGAGGCAAAAAGATCCACCTGGGAAAGTCCCCAAAGGGACGCAATCTGAGAAAACACTCCTGGATCCAGTCTCCAGTCGCTGGCATCCCTGAAATTCCTGGAGTTCCAGTCTGCCACACAATTCTGATCTCCCGGGAGATACTCTGCCGTCACTGAGATCTGACGTTGGAGGCAGTAATGCCAGAAATCCTTGGCAAGATCCGCCAAAATTTTGGAATGAGTGCCTCCAAGGCGATTGATGTACCTCACCGCCATTGTGTTGTCCATCTGGAGAAGGACACAACAGGACACCTTGTTGGTCGTGAAAGAGTGGATGGCAAAGGAGCCCGCTAGGAGTTCCAGGCAATTGATGTGGAGAAGGAGTTCTTCCTCCGTCCACCGACCTCCCACCGAAAGGGAGCCGCATCGGGCACCTCAGCCCAGACGGCTGGCATCCGACTCCATCACCAGATCCGGACGGGAGCCGAAAATCGCTCTCCCGTTCCAGGCTTACGTAGGGTCCATCCACCAAAGAAGTTCCGACCTGTCCTCCGATGAAAGGGAGATCAACTCCGAATAAGTGAGACCCCTGCGAAGATGCGAGGATTTCAGCCTCTGAAGGGCCCTGTAATGTAAAGGACCCAGAAAGATGTCCTGAATCGAGGATGATAACAAGCCAACGATCCTGGCTAGCTGTCGCAGAGAGATCCTGTCTCTGCGGAGAACCTGCCGAATTTCTTTTTTGATCTTGGAAATTTTTTGAGATGGAAGATTCAAGGTGGCATTTATCGTGTCGATGCGAAAGCCGACACAAATCATACTCTGTTGGGGAACCAGGTCCAATTTCTGGACATTGATGGTGAACCCCAAGGTCTGTAAGAGGGACAGAGTGATCTGAAGGTGAAGGAGGAGATGATCCTTGGATTGATCCATGGTCAGGATATCGTCCAGGTAAATTATCAACCGAATCCCCTTTACTCGGAGATGTTCCACCACTGGGCGAAGAAGCTTGGTGAAACACCAAGGAGCTGAGGAGAGACCAAAGGGAAGAGTGTTGAACTCGTAAGTTTGACCCTTCCACTGAAATTGCAGAAACCTGCAATGAGGGGGAAAAATTGGTACTGACAGATACACATCTTTGAGGTCTAACCGGACCAACCAGTCGTTCTGAAGAAGGAGGTCCCTGAGCAGATGGATCCCCTCCATATTGAAGTGCCGGTAAACCCACCATTCGTTGAAGGACTTGAAATTGATAACCGGTCGGAACCCTCTTTCTTTCTTTTCTACCAGAAAGAGAGTGCTTAAGAAACAGCGCGGGTGAAGCTGGGAGTGGGCGATAGCACTTTTTGAAAGAAGATCTAGAACCTCACGATCTATCAGATCGGTCTCTGAGGCTGAAAAAAACAACGGACATCGACGAGATGCCTGTACGGGGGACCCGTAGAATTCTATGTGAAACCCTTGAACACCCAAAGATCTGACGTGAGATTTGTCCAGTTTGCTAGAAACAGAGAAATTCTGCCCCCCAGACGAACGGGAGAAAGGATATCCAAGCTTACCATTGAATCCTCGGGAATTCTGGTTGCCACCGTGGCCTCTGTCTTGTCCCTTCCCTCCACGGGAAGGATAGAAGGTTCCTTGTCTGTCATCGTTCCATCCATTATTTCTTTTTGCCTGGGCTCTATTGGGACCTTGGTTGAACTGTCGGCCGGAAGAGCGACCCCTGCCTCGTCCGGCCCCACCAAAAACCTTCTTGGGGAAAATCTTTTTCATGGAAGCCTGAGCTTTATCGAGGGCAGAAAAGGTGGCTACAAACTTCCCTAACCCCTTAACAAAGGGGTCACCAAAGAGCATACCTTGAGCAACAGAGCCTGCCTCAGAAGATGATAATTCTCCCAACTTGGGATCAATTTTTAAAAGTAAAGAACGGCGACGCTCGGCAGAGAGGGCACAATGGGCATTGCCCAAGAGACACATTGCCCTTTGCGCCGATCCCGCTACGTCGTCCGTCGGTAGAGGAAGGCCTGACTCTCTGGACCGTTCCACCAACTCTATGATTTTTGTAAGGGGCCCCACGACGTCGAGAAGCTTGCCCTGACAAGCCCTCCAGGATCGATCTATCCCCTTCTTCGGATCTTTCATGTAGTTAACAAAAAATGTGCAGAGTTTGGGATCCAACTCCGGGGTACTAGCAACACCATTAGGGAGAGACGGTCTGGGACACTCTGACCTTAAGCGAGATCTCACCTCTTGAGAAAGAGGCTGCCTAATCTTTGCGGCAACATAATCCGCCGTCTTTTTATCAGGAACCCAGTCAGAAGACCGTGGATGGAAGATACAGGAAGGGTCAAACATATCTGCATGAACCTGGTCTCCATCACAACATCAGAACAAGAAGAGCGCGGACGCCAAGACCTGCTCGAATCAAACATATCATCAGAGGAATTGTCATCATCCCCAAACACTTCCTCATCCTCACCCTCTCCGCCTTCGGGAAACCCGTCTTCAGGGTCGAAGTCTGTGGGGGACTCACCACCAGTATATCCGGGTAAGTCCTCCTCCCGGTAGGGTGCGCTCCTTAGCGTGCGCGCACTCTTATGGAAGACCTCAGCAAGTTTGCTGAAGCCTTCCAGGTGCCCTGCGTCACGCTTAACGGCCTTACGTGGCACCACCGTGTGAATGCCACTAGGCCCAGCCCCACTGTCTGAGGTAACAGGTTTTTAGGAACCCGCTGGTGTCAGGGGATAACACCCGAAGACCTCTGAGTTCTCCCTTGTTCTGGACCACAGAAACACGGAGTCTTCTAGTCGCAGTCAAAGATCAAGTTTTATTGGTAGCTACCAAGTAACACGTGTCCCAGAAGTACACCACACGGAGAGTAGGTTCTTGGGAGACTGTTCGTTTTTACAGAACCAGCCTTCTCCTTATATACAAGATACATGGCTTCAAGCAAGAATTCTTGAGTTTATGGTATGGCAATATACATATTTCTACAATAATACAAAGAGCGAAGTCATGTAAGCAAGCCCATATTTTAGATGTCCAGTTCGTTGATAGATTACCCAGTTAGGCCTGGAACTCCCATCAGATATCGATGAAACCTCAATAAAGAAAGGTGTAACCCAGTCATAAACCTGGCCATAAACAAGGAACGTGGACAGGTGCATGTTTGCAGAAAGCATGGTCTGTATGTAGTGAATGGTTCGTGGAATGTTATGCGTAGATGCTATCGCATTCGGCCACTGGGCGAGGAGCTGCCTAAACAGGTTTGGCCGAAGACAGTGGAGTCAGTTGGGGCAGGTCAGGGGAAAGTCACGAAAGGTGGACGTGTCTAGTTGGATCAAGCTCGACCTTTAATTGACTTATCATGAGGGCAAGATGCAAGATGGATGCCGTTCACAAAATGGAGTTTAAGGGATGGGACGGAAACGGTGATTTAGGGGTGTTGGCAACCCTCAATTGTAACGCAAATACATAGGAATGATGTCCTAATCATTATCGGTTCGTAGACACAAAATCGTCTCGGTACGTTGAGGTTTCGTGACACGGGTATTGGACCTCGATATCGGGAGAACAACAGGGTCCGGATTTTGAGAACCACAGACCCTCCTTTTGCCCTCATATAAGGCAATAACTCATGCTAATCTGAGTCCAAATCGGTATGAAGAAATACGTGGAGATGTTGCTGTAGCATCATTCTGTTACTCAGCTCGTCCTGCGACACAGGCTTCCGTACACACGAGGTAGCACAGAGGCCACATAGTGCAGGAGCACACTGTATACACAAGCAAAACATGAACAGAAGTGCCAAGATCATCCCAATGAAAATCAAAGTTTTCCATCCCCAGGCAGTGATCAGTTCCCAGAACCACCCCAGCAGGGACCAATCCCCTTTCTCAATGTGAAGGGAACCAGATATTTCGTGCAGTTTGGAGATGGCCTGGTATACTGTCGGTGCGTTATCAGGGATGAATATGCAGCAACTGGATTGGATGACTCTACACACACCACCACGATCGGCGAGTATGATGTCTAAGGCAATTCGGTTCTAAAGGGTCATAAGTCGATCCGACTGAAGCTCTGTTGTCAAATTGCCAAGGGCTCCGGCCGTAGTAATCACGGCGGATTCAACTATCCGTGCTAACTGGCGAATATTCCTGCTGTTCACCATAGGCCCCCAAAATGGCAGAAAACCCTTTGCGAAGTCAGCGAATTCCTGACCCGCGGTGTCGTCTTTACTCACGACACCTCTAGCTGTCCTTGTCCGATGGTAATCTGCTCGGGCCGTGTAGGTAGGAGGCAGCAGAAATTAAATAAAACATGTACCTGAGAAATCAGGGGGCAACCACGTGTAGGCTTGGTCGTGGCAAACGAAATACGTGCCTTTGGCTGCCAAGAGTATAGGGGAAGTTCGGGAAGTAAATACATATGTTTCCGTGCAAATGCTCTTTCCTAACTATGTTGTGGGGTTCCTACCAATACCCTGTAAGCATAAGTGACCTCGGTGGGGAACTATCCAAACTGGGCGAGATTTCTGTGCTGCCTGGCTCTTGACCAGGTAAACCCCATGTTTAGTCACGTTCCGACGGGTGTAGGGACTCAGTTCATCTTTGGGCATTGTCAGATATGTGTCGATATCCCTACTCATGTTCCTTATCCCTGCAATTAGTGCCTTGTTACTGGAATCGCTCGCAGCGGAACGGGTCGGGTATGGTTCTAGGGCGAATAAGAACATGGTCTGGAAAGCCCACAGAGAACCATAGTAGCTGAATGGCAAAATGAAGTATGGGATCCCCTTATCGGTTGTGTGTGGCATAAGTCCACATATCCAACAGTTTGACGTGTTCATTATGGACTGGTGTTGGTGTAGAAGCTGGATGAAAGAGTTGTTTACAAATTCGAGTCTTCGGGCAGACTCGTGTTCAGGTAAAGGGTGAAAGTAGTGTGGAGAAATAGTGGGAGGAGGTGGTGGCTGGGTGTCATTCGAAAAGGTAACTTTAAAAACGAATAGTGTATAACTAGTAAAAAACACAAGTATGCTACATAACATTAAAACACATAGTATCAGGAATCTTCTTCTGGACAGTATCGTGCATAACTGTTTTCTGAAGTTCGTGAGCCTGACAGGTCTCTCTACCCTTGGAAACTCCATCCTCTAGTTGCTGCCCGCGGTGGTTGATTGATTCTCCCAGGGAGCGCGCTCTGCTCAGTCCGGGGTAACTCCCGTGGACCAATCAGAACCGTGGACCTAGAACTTCCCAGTTGCACTCCCCAGACTTCAACCGCGACCCTAGCAGCAGAACCGGATGGCGGTTCGAAAAATCAAAAATGAGCTAGTTCCCTTGGGACGAGAGAGCTGAAAATCCAAAAATAGTTCTTAGGGGAAAAAGGAAATTACATTAGAACAAACTTTTATTAGTTCTTTTGTCTAGACCGCAGGTTGTATCGTCGTTTCCCAGGTACGGTGTGATCTTCAAACAGCGTTTCAGGTTCAGTAGTGTCCAATTGCATAGATGGTGACACAAGTCCTTGCAAAATATGATCACTCTCCTTTTCGGTACTAGTTTCTTTCAAACGGGCATCGCTGAAAGGGATGAAGCGAGGTACGGATTCTGTCTCAGAGTCGGCAAGTCCTTTGTTGACCCACCGGTCGTATGGAAGGGGTAGAGGGACCCGTTTGCAGTGGGTCCCATGTACCCAGTTCTTCTTGCCTTCCACTTGCACAGCAGATCTTGTTGAAAGTAGTACTAGGTGCGGTCCGGTCCACCTCGGTTGTCCGTTGTTGGTGCGCTGAAAATTCCGCAACAAAACCCACGAACCGGGTTCGATGAGGTGACCTGGATCGTCAGAGGCTGGTGGAGAAGAACTGTGAACCTGTTGGTGTAAAACACGCAATTTAGTTGTCAATTCGCACAAATAGTCAAGCAGTACGGGGTGTTCTATCTCGCTTAGTTTCTTGGGTCTTGGCACGCCCCAGACGTTGGCTGGGCGGCCAAACACAATCTCATGGGGGCTAAGTCCTAACCTGGAGTGGACAGTCGTCCTTGTTGACAAAAGTGCTAGAGGCAGGGCGTCAGGCCATTTAAGACCTGTACTGGCTTGGATCTTGGCTAGTTTGAGTTTTAGAGTGCCATTGTAGCACTCTACTAATCCAGCTGATTGGGGGTGATTTGCAGAGTGGAATTTCTGGTGGATGCCTAAACACTCACACACTCTCTTCATCACGCATCCTACGAATTCACTTCCGTTATCACTCCAGACGATTCTAGGCATACCGAACCTAGGGAAGAACTCTTTGACAAGGGCTTTGGCAGTTGATAAGGCGGTGTTGTCCTTAAGGGGGTAAGCTTCCACCCACCTTGAAAAGGCGCAAACAACAACGAGAACGTATTTTAGATTGTTGCACCTCTCCATGTGGATGAAGTCGAGCTGCAAAACCTCGAACGGGTACGTTGGAGACGCAAAATGACCAGCTGGAGTTGGGGTTCCCCTACCGGGATTGTACTTCAAACATACCATACACTTTTCGACCACATTCTTTGCACATTTTGGGATATTGCTATTCTGCCATACTGGGGCCAATAGTTTACATATTCCTCTCGAACTGATGTGTGCCATTCCGTGAGCCATCGTTACTACTGCAAGTACGTATGCATTAGGTAATAACCATCGCTGGTGTTCCGATAATTCGACCCAACAACCATTCGCATCCAATCTACCTGTGCTTCCTCTCCATTCTTTCATCTCGTTCTCAGTGGCCTCGGCTTGTATCGATTTTACGCTTTCAATGGTGTCCTCACACATTCCCACATCAGCAATCCATCTAGCGGGACCTACAACATACATCCGACTCATTGTGTTCCTTGCAGTTTCTTTCGCAACCTCATCTGCCAATGCATTCCCCCGGCCAACATCATCCTGAATCTTTTTGTGTGCACTGCATTTTATAATGGCGACTTGTAGGGGCAAGGTGAGTGACTCAAGGAGCTCATTGACTAGCTGGCCATGTTGTATCTTTGCACCATGGGACGTAAGGAACCCACGTTCACGCCATAATCTCCCAAAACTGTGAGCCACACCAAAGGCATATTGGCTGTCAGTGTACACATTCACTCGCGTTCCTTTCGCCAGTACACATGCTCTAGTAAGCTCTATCAACTCTGCAGCTTGTGCAGAACTGTGGGAAATGCGTGCAGTCTCTACAATGGTGTGTAACGTCGTTACGGCATATGCTGTAGTCGTATCACCATTCGGCAACTTGAAACATGAACCATCAACCCATAGAGTATCATTGCATTCGGGAAGGGGAGTGTCTTGTAAGTCTACTCTCCCTTTTGTCTCTTCCTCGGTCCTGAAACAGCAGTCATGTTTGTCAATCTTGTCTGTCTCTGTCGGGATGGGTAATAAGGTAGCGGGGTTGAGTGTATCACACCTCTTTATATGGATGTGACTTGCTAGCAGGGTAAGTTCGTAACTGGATAGTCGAGCGCTAGTAAGGTGTTGTGTCTTTGTCCTATTTAGCAAAATGTCTACTGCATGCGGAACCATAACGATCAAAGTGTTATTCATGACTAATCCAGCAGACTGTCGAATGCAGACAGCTGCTGCAGCTGTTGCTCTTAGACAACTTGGCAGTGCCTTAGCCACTGGATCCAGAGTTGCCGAAAAATACGCGCATGGGCGCTGTTTGTCCCCAAAGAGTTGCGTTAAGACTGATAATGCACAACCTTCTTTTTCGTGGACATACAATGTAAAAGGCTTACTGTAGTTGGGGTTTCCCAACACAGGAGCCGAACACAATGCATCGCGCAACTCGTGGAAACTCGTCTGACAATCTTCAGACCAAGGCATAGGATTAGGCGTGTCTTTGCGGAGTAGTGACAGTAAGGGTTTGGCTAGTAGTGAGAAATTCGGTATCCATTGTCTACAGTACGATGTAATGCCCAAAAAAGCTCGAACACCTCTCTGTGTCCTTGGGGCACTTAGTTCTGTGATTGCCTGTATTCTTTCTGGTGTCAGTCTCCTTCCCTCCTTCGATAAGATGTGACCTAGGTAGGTTACTTCTTGTCGACAAAATTGCAGTTTTGAAAGGGAGACTTTGTGCTTCATGTCACATAGGTGACGTAATAGCGACAACGTAGCTTCCTTGCAAATCTCTTCAGTGTCTGCAGCGATCAGTAGATCGTCTACGTACTGAATCAATGTTGACCCATCTGGCAGTACAATTGTGTCTAGTTGTGTTTTCAGAGCCTGACTGAATATTGATGGGCTTTCGCAGTAGCCTTGAGGAGCGCATTTGAAGCGGAAGCTTCGTCCTCCTAAATTGAAGCCGAAAAGGTCTCTACTCTCTTCGGCGATCGGGACGCTGAAGAAAGCGTTCTTCAGGTCAATCACCGAGAACCAAGCTGCTGAAGCTGGAACCATTGTCAATAAAGCAGTAATGTCGGGGACGACTGGAAACTGCGGTATAACTACCTTATTTACTTCTCGGAGGTCAATCACAAACCTATACACAGGGGGCTGTGAAGGATCAGTACGTTTTAAGACCGGTAAAACTGGACTGTTACAAACGTTTCCTGTTGTTTCTTCGATAACATCTTTATCGATCAAATCATAAATGATCGTTAATAATGCCTTCTCGCATTCGTTAGATATTTTGTATTGGGGAATACGTGGCAATCTGACGTTGGCTTTCAAAGTTATGACATACGGTGCTATCTCTAAACGACCTACATCGTTGGAACCATTAGCCCACAGTATATCCGGAAGTGATGACAATTCAGTTGGGATACCTTCTTTTGACAAGTACATTGGAGAAATGACTTTTTTCCCTAAAGTAAGCTGTACTCCCGAGGGAGAACAGTACAAAGTCGCGTACAACCTCTTTAGCAAATCCAATCCTAACAAATTTTCACCGCAACCTGTTGTAAGAATGAGGGGTGCTTCTAATTCACAGGGGCCAACAGAAAGGGAAACAGGACTAGAGATCGGGTTTCTAACAGGGGCGCCATAGAAGCCTACTGAGACATTCATTTCGCCAGACAAAGGTGCGCTAGGAAGTTTTGAGTGCATAATAGAACTTTTTGTAGCACCAGTATCCAGCAGAAATGGCTCTGACACTCCTGAGGTAATTACCTCGACATAAGGTCCATCCTGATCTACTGGAACTGAAACAACTCCCTCTCTTTGTCCATGGCTGTCCTAGCGATCGTTACCCTCATTGTCGTGTTCGGTGTAATAGTCGTCAGCATAGTACTGAGCTGACTTGGACGATGAATTACTCTGTTGATCAAAGCTATTCATGATTTCTGAGGCGGAAAAGAAGTTATATTCTGAGTGAAATTTCCACGGCCTCTACCTCTAGAGGCATGCTGAACACCTCTTCCCCTTACACCTTGGGCACCGTTTAAACGTCGTGCAAGAGCCGGACAATTACCTTTAAAATGACCCTCTTCTTTGCAATACGCACATTGATTCGGGCCATACGTAGGACGGTGATGGGAAAGCTCGTTTCCTTGCGCGTCTCTAGAGTACTGCTGATTCTGTTGATAATTGGGCTGGCTAGCCATACGAGGCGGATAGGCCTGTTGGAGAAGAACTTTAGTTTTTAAATCTTTCGTCTTTTTGTCTGCCTTGTCTAACTCGTCTTTACGCCTATTTTCATAGTACTGGGCTGTTGCTAGAATCTGCGCTGACGTAGAGACAGCCCAAGCACTTTCTGAGTCTTTTAGTTTAGCACACAATTCAGGAAGCAAATTGTGTACAAACTTGTCTACAAACAGTCTTTGGCCACCCTCGGTAGCCATATCCTGACCACTATGGTCAGTGAAAGTTTCCTCAAATCTCGTGAAGAAGTCAGACACATTCTCGTCTTTCTTCTGCTTGCACGCGGATAGCTTGTCCCAGTTTACACGTACATCAGGCATAATTGTCTTCATGTACGCAATAATTCTACCAGGAAGTTCAGCTATTAACGGCTCAGGTTTGAAACCACCGATTTGTCTAGCATCTGTAGTCGCAATGTTCGCCCATGAGTCACCTAATTCTTCGTCATGATCCGTATGACGTATCTTACTCCATAAAGGATGTGGAACAACGTTCCCAAACAACATGTCTATATCCGCTAAATTCATTATACATGAGCTTGCAGTTTGGGACAACTCCTTATAATACCCAGTCGGGTTTTTACGGGGATCGGGTAGTGTCTGTTTGAGTGCTAAAACTTCGGATCTTTTCCAGGGGACATGTACCCATACACGCTGGAAATGAGGCAGAACCGGTGGAACTGCGTTTGCATCACCTTCCCTCCAAACCGGAGGAACCTCTCTCATGGGGTACTGTCTCGCTCTTTTCCTACTAGACGTACCACTGTCAGAGGATGACCCAGAATTACCACCCGTACTTCGATGTGATAATAATATCTCAACTGCTTTTTCAACATCGGGACCAACTATCATACCCTCCCCAAATTTAAATCGCACACTACACAACTCTTGCTGGTTGCTCTTCTGACCATTATCTTCCAAATCCTCACACAGGAAAACACACATCTGCTCAAAGACGTATCTTTGCGTTGGTTCATCCCATTGACGGAAGACGTTCATGACAGACTCTACATCATATCTCGCTGTATCCATAGCCCAATTTCGTGCTAACTTATTCAATGACTCCCTTTCCTGATAATCAGGCATTTGGCTTCGTAATTGTCTTCGTTCCGTGTTAGGGGTCGTTTTAGGCGACCGAAAAAGTGGTGAAGGAAAGTTAGTAACAATGCTGGCCATTTTATGCCAGACGGAAGGTGAAAGTGGAGGAATAACTGGTAGTAGAACAGAGTCACGCAAAGCAGAAACAGAAATGTTCGTAGAACGAGTATCAGAGAGACTAGAAGGTGCGCTAGGCGAAATTTTAGAAGGAACGGTAGGAGAAGTAGATGTGATCGGTGAGCCTTGAGGAGGCTGTGCCAAAGAAACAGGAGCCAACTGAAGAGTAGCCGGTGGGTGCGGTAAAGGAGCCTGTATTACAGCTACCAAAGGTGCAACTAAAGGTTGCGGAGGTGCTGTGGCATTATGTGCATAGGGTGGCGGAGAATTTAATAGGTGGGACATTAATGGATCTTTCTCGGATCCTTCCTTTTGAGCTTTTCCTCTATTTGGCAGCATCGGGTAACATTTATCTATCGCTAGTTTCTTGCTCCTAAGCATCTGTTCGCTCTCCTGCTCTTCCTCGTTATCTCTGTATGCAACGGCAGCTTGCACCATTGACATACCTCTTTTTTTCTTTTTTGCTAATCTTATTTCTTTCTGTTTGGCTTCTTTGCGCCATAAGCGGAAAGAGTCAAACATCGCCGGCCGGGCTTTCTTCTTGAACAATTTGACCTCTAAGTTATCTAATATTTCTTGGTCGAAACTACCATATTGGGGCCATTTTAAAACACCATCCTTGCGGGTGTATTTTATCCATACCTCGTTATATGTTATAGGACCTACGCCGTGCTTCACATAGAGTTCATACGTTGGAGTTCCAATTGGAGGAACCGGACAAGAATCTTCCAATTGGGAGTCCTTACTACAACCAAGACAAAACAAGTTTCCAAGTCTGCTAAAACCAGGCATCTTCGCTCACTAGTCTAGCTTCAAACTTCAAAGGATTATCTGTTACGATATTTCTCGTGAATACACGAGTCCTTCGGCTTTGGGGCTTGCAAGTACCAAATCAAGTCGTATCTCAAGGATACCAAAAACTAAGGACAAACTAAGGACTGGGAGACGCTCCACTTATACTTAACTGAAGTATTTGAAGATCGATGACGTCGCTAGAAGACTCGTCTATCGTTTCGCTCTACCAAGGATCACTGGGTCCAAAACAAGGCGATAGTCAGGGCAGCAGTTCTTCGTAGCCGTCGGGACGCGGGGAACCTCGCAGCAAAGACCTTCGGAACCACGTCGACATACAGGGGTCGCTGAAGTGGCTGGCTGTCCTCCGGAATTTTCACACGAAGCTCCTCACGAACATCTGGCTTGGACCGTCACCGTTTGATATCGCCCCGAGTTGGGCGCCAACTGAGGTAACAGGTTTTTAGGAACCCGCTGGTGTCAGGGGATAACACCCGAAGACCTCTGAGTTCTCCCTTGTTCCGGACCACAGAAACACGGAGTCTTCTAGTCGCAGTCAAAGATCAAGTTTTATTGGTAGCTACCAAGTAACACGTGTCCCAGAAGTACACCACACGGAGAGTAGGTTCTTGGGAGACTGTTCGTTTTTACAGAACCAGCCTTCTCCTTATAGACAAGATACATGGCTTCAAGCAAGAATTCTTGAGTTTATGGTATGGCAATATACATATTTCTACAATAATACAAAGAGCGAAGTCATGTAAGCAAGCCCATATTTTAGATGTCCAGTTCGTTGATAGATTACCCAGTTAGGCCTGGAACTCCCATCAGATATCGATGAAACCTCAATAAAGAAAGGTGTAACCCAGTCATAAACCTGGCCATAAACAAGGAACGTGGGCAGGTGCATGTTTGCAGAAAGCATGGTCTGTATGTAGTGAATGGTTCGTGGAATGTTATGCGTAGATGCTATCGCATTCGGCCACTGGCCGAGGAGCTGCCTAAACAGGTTTGGCCGAAGACAGTGGAGTCAGTTGGGACAGGTCAGGGGAAAGTCACGAAAGGTGGACGTGTCTATTTGGATCAAGCTCGACCTTTAATTGACTTATCATGAGGGCAAGATGCAAGATGGATGCCGTTCACAAAATGGAGTTTAAGGGATGGGACGGAAACGGTGATTTAGGGGTGTTGGCAACCCTCGATTGTAACGCAAATACATAGGAATGATGTCCTAATCATTATCGGTTCGTAGACACAAAATCGTCTCGGTACGTTGAGGCTTCGTGACACGGGTATTGGACCTCGATATCGGGAGAACAACAGGGTCCGGATTTTGAGAACCACATGTCTCCCAGTATACCTGAACCTTTAAATACATGGGCAGAGGGGCGTGGCCAAGATGGCGGACTGAGTGGTCGCACTCACCGTGAGCTCCGCCGTCCCTGAACCCTGATCCTGCTCTGAAGGCACGGATTCTCCCCCCGGGACACCGCGATTCAGGGTGCAGGGGAGTGGTGCCACGGAGGAGCAATCAAACGTTTGCTGGCGGACCCCGGAACGTGGGACGGCCTCCGGAGGCGGCACCGCTGTGGAGACCGAGTGGGGCCCAGCACACGGCCCGGCGGAGAGGCGGACCCCGCCCGGCCCTGGTGATAGCAGCTGCGTTCCTGCATTGCCCGCCTATCCCGGACCGCTGCGCTCCTCGTTGCTGTGGGGGTCGGCACCGGGGTTGCCTGATCCGGGGCCGCAGAGAGTCCGACGTCGGGCCGGCATCGGTCTTCGCGCAGGGCCGGGGCTCGGGCCTGAGTCCTGGGCCTCGCCTACCCTAGCGGACTCTAGGCGAGCGGTGACGGACTGTGGGTTTTACCGGCCGGGCCTGGATGGTCCTGCCTAGCCCAGCGGCGCCCTCCCGGAGCGTGGATCAGCTGGAGCGGAGGAGCCGGAAAGGAGGAGCCGGTCTCGGGGGGCCCCCTGCTACGCGAGGTCGGGGCTTTTGGCCTGTGCCCCGGGCCTCGAGGGCGCTGCGTAGCAGTGTGCTGCCGGCCTGCCGGTCGAGACTGTGGGGCTTGGAGCGGATCCCCTGACCGACGGAGACCCTGCGGTGAGTCCGGCGACGGAGGGCCCCTGGGGAGGAGAGTTACAATCGACATCCCCTGGAACCGCGGGGGCCTGGGGGCAGGGCTATCGAGTCTCGGGCTTCCACTGCACCTGACCACCGGCCTGGCACTGGACCGGACCCCCTTGGTGGCATCTTGGGTCTGACTGTGGGGCAAGGTGGAGATAGACTGGGCGTTGTCGCAGCCCCCACGTGGTCCCCGAAGGCCCGTTGAGACCCAGCCTGGAGGGAGATCCCACATTGGCACTGGTGACGCCGAGCCCGAGGCCGCGGGGCTTGTGGCGTGTGAGGAGGGTGCGCTGCCAGACGGAGTGGAACTAGGGGACTGGACAGTGGCCAGCAGATCGCTGATCAGTGGGGCATCCCGGCCCCATAGGCCATTTGGGGACGGTGTGGCAGATCATCAGCCCGGCTCCTACGTTGCTTCCAGGGTGAATTGCAGAGCTTCCAAGAGGGACGTAGCGGTGGCTAGCATGTCGAATAACAAAGGGAATCGGAAGGGAGATCGCACGTTGCCGGAGATGTTGCACCGGAACGCTGCGAGACAAGACCGAGGTCAGCCATCCCCACCCCACCCGAGTACCGCCCAGGGAGCGAATGGAGGAGAACCCCCGGTCACGAGGTCCTTCCTGGAGTCCCTCTTCAGCTCATTGAGGGACGACTTTCAGACGCTCAAACAGGAGGTCGCGGGTGAGGTCCGAGAGATACGGAGGGAAGTGGACGGTTTGGGGGACAGAGTATCCACGGTGGAAGACGCGGGCCGTGCCAGGGACGAGGAAATCACGCAATTGCAGCAGGAGGTCATCCAACTCCGGGAACAGCACCTTGACCTGCAATCGCACACGGAGGACCTCGAAAATCGCTCCAGGAGAAACAACATCCGCGTTCGGGGCATTCCGTCCCGAGAAGAGGGGGAGGATGTGGCGGCCTACCTCGGCGAGCTGTTCAGAGAGGTGCTGGGGGAACCGGCTGATTTCACTATCCGAATTGACAGAGCACACAGGGTGGGCCTGCAACGCCGGAACTCTGCGCCTCCGCCCGACATCTTGGCTTTCTTGCCGGACTACCCCTTGAAGGAACGAATCCTGAGGGAAGCTCGGAGGAGACCATCCCTGGAGTTCAGAGGCCACCGGGTAGCGCTCTATCAGGACCTGGCGGCGTCCACTCTGCAGAAGCGCAAAGCTTTTAAAATTGCGACCGACTTTCTCAGGGAGCATGGCATTCAGTATTCCTGGGGACATCCCTTCCGGCTCATCTTTAGGTGGAATGGGACCTTGCACCAGCTGCGTTCGCTTCAGGATACGTGTGGTGTGTTGGGGATTACTGCCACTGAGGACAGAGCTCACACGCCGCACAGGAGCCGTATCACCAGGGACGGATGGCAGACAATCCCCGGCCGACGATCGACTGCTCCCATGACGGAGCCGGGTTCTCCCACGGCCCGGGCAGAGTCGGGCCTTGCGGTCCAGGACGAACATGGAACTGCCAATGCATCGGAGGTGGCGCTCACAGCTTAAGTGAACTCCGGGGGGAGATCGACATCGATATGATGGAGCTGCAGGTTTGAGGGTTCTGGGGGGGGGTGGGGGGAGCGGAGGGGTGCGTGGTGGCTGGACGTCCACTTTTTCTGACTTTCCGCAGGCTTGTCCGATAAGGACCGGACTGGGACAATGGATCTACAGTTTTTTGGGGGGGAGGAGGGAGGGGTGTTTGAAATTGTTGATCTGGTCTCAGTTGTGGGAGGGGACAGGATGAAGGAGGATGGGTGGGGAGACCGGGGTTCAGTTGAGGGGGTTCAGGGGAGTTGGGGGGGTTGGGGAAGGAGGGGGGGATCCGGGAGTTGGCAATGGGGAAGGGGGGTCGTCCAGTGCACCCTGAGGTTTCTGGTTGCTCTGGCAGTGTCCGTACTTTTTGGGTTGCTTCCTCTGAGCTACAGCGCCTATGGCTTGGCTTGTCTTCGTGGCTTCTGTGTGACTTGGAGGGGCGGGGGGCATTTGGTGCGATGCATTTCGAGGGCGGTGGGTAGGTGGCAGGATGGTGTGCTCACTGGTTTGCATGGCGCAGACTGCTTCTCATGCCCCTGTGTGTTGCTTTATGCTCTACGGCGCCCTGTGCCGTGCTTGGCCTTTGTCCTCCCACTTTGGCTGACGGGGGACCTTGCTGCTTTTTGCTCCGCTGTTGTCCATGCCTCCCACCACATGTAAGGTGGTGACCCTGAATGTTCGGGGTTTGAATAATCCTGTCAAGAGGCGGGCAGTCCTCTCGCTCTTAGAGAACACACAGGCAGACATTTGTCTCTTACAGGAGACGCACTTGCTTTCACAGGACACACACAGACTCAAGTCCCACAAGTTTCCTACACAATTTTTTTCCTCTTGCACCACTAAAACGGCCGGGGTGGCGATTCTGGTGGCGCGCCACTTCAAAGGGGAAATTCTTCACAAATTCACTGAACAAAAGGGTCGACTGCTGGCTTATCGGTTTGGGATAGGGGGTCTTCCGTTTACAATCGGGTCCTTATACGGTCCCAATGAGCGGCAGGACCGCTTTCTGCAGGCTGCGATCGAAGAGGTCTCTGCTACGCAAGATAGGCATATCATACTCGGGGGGGACTTTAATATTGTCTTTGACTCCGCACTAGATAGGTCGGCGCAGCGCTCCCCCCAGGTCGGGGAACTCTCTGCGGACCGCAGAGCCCAGCTCGCGGAGGTGGACCTCCTTGACTTATGGAGACAGCTACACCCGAATGATAGGGATTATTCATATTTCTCCCACGCGCACAAGACGTATGCACGGTTGGACTACCTTTTGGTTACATCCCCAGTAAAGACGCTGGTCTCGGGAGCGGAGATGGGGGTGATCTCCCTGTCGGACCATGCTCCGGTTGAGGTTCTGCTTGATATGCCTCCGACGGCCCCTCGCCCTCGGACGTGGCGCCTTCGTGACACGCTGTTGCACAGGAAGGAGGTAGTGGCTCGCATTGAGACGGTGATTAAGGAATTTCAGTCTCATAATGACAACACTGACACTAGTCGGGCTACGCAGTGGGCGGCCTTGAAGGCGGTTGTCAGAGGGGAATTCATTGCGATCTCATCGGCGGAGAATAGGGCGCGGCAGGCCAAACGGGAGGAACTTACAGATCGGGTGAGAGAGCTGGAACAGATCCACTGCAGGACGGGGGCTCCCCGAATTTGGCGGCAGCTCAAGGAGGCCCGAAAGCTTCTGACAGCCCTGGATTTCGACCGGGCCGAGTATGCAGCGTTACGGCTGCGGCACACCTTTTACACCGGTGGGGACCGGTGTGGCCGGTTATTGGCAAATAGGCTCCGAGCGGCGAGGCAATCTCAGCTTGTCAAAGGCATCACTGACCCATCGGGGCGACTGGAGACTGATGACGCGCAGATTGCGGCTGTCTTCCGCGGGTTTTATGAAGATCTTTATTCAGGGACTCCCCCGAGTGAGGAGGCCCTGGATGCATATTTGGGCTCGGTTGACTTGCCCTCCCTAGAGCCGGTACAGGCGGACCACTTAGACAGAGATATCCGGGTTGAGGAGGTGATCTCCGCTATTGCCAGGCTCAAGCATGGTAAGGCACCAGGGCCGGACGGCTACATTGCACTATTTTACAAAACGTTCTGCACTACGCTGGCTCCCGTCCTGACATGTCTGTTCAACTCCTTTGCGGAACATGGGGCCATTCCACCTGATCTGCTCCGAGCCACCATCTCGGTAATCCCTAAGCCCGGTAAGGATCCGACAAAGTGCGGATCGTATAGGCCGATCTCCCTTTTGGATATTGACCTGAAGTTATATACAGGGATTCTAGCAGCTAGACTGGCACTCCACCTACCCGGACTGGTCGATCCCGATCAAGCGGGTTTTGTCCCCGGACGTCAAACGGTGGACAATACGAAACGTGTAGTACATTTGCTGGAGAAAGCATCTCGGCTTCCTGGGGAGCGGATGCTGTTAGCAGTGGATGCGGAGAAGGCATTTGACCGCGTCCACTGGCCTTACTTGGAACGGGTGCTGCTCAAAGCAGGTATCGGAGAGAAATTCCGCTCCATGATTCTCAATTGCTACAATCGCCCGTCAGCGGTGGTCCGGGTCAATGGGTATGCCTCAGCCTCCTTTAGCATTGAGCGGGGCACCAGGCAGGGCTGCCCGCTCTCGCCTCTGCTTTTTGCGCTGTACATGGAGCCATTAGCCCAGCGGATGCGGGATAACCCAATGGTGACTGGCATACGAATGGGGGGCTTTGACCACGCTATTAGCCTCTACGCTGACGATGTTATTTTGACCATTGACCGGCCTCGCGTGGCCCTGCCTGCGAGTATGGAGGAACTGGCCTCTTTTGGCATCGTGTCCGGGTTCAAGATGAACATGGGGAAATCGGTGGCGCTGGATGTCTCCCTCGAACCGGACACTAGGTTGTATCTGCAGCAACGGTTCCCTATGCTCTGGTCCTCGGGAGCGGTGCCGTATCTGGGGATCCAGATTGCCCCTACCTTGCCGGCCATGGTCTCAGCAAACTACCGGATTCTAGGTGCTAAGATTAGGGAGGAGTTGAGCCGGTGGAACCGAGGCATTCTTTCCTGGCTTGGCAGGATAGCTGCTGTCAAAATGACGGTGTTGCCTCAGGTACTATACCTTTTTCGGGCTCTGCCGCTCCAGCCACCGGTGGGATGGATCTCGCAGCTCCAGGCGGACGTATCTCGGTTTGTCTGGCAGGGTAAGAAGCCTAGGATGCGTCGAGCCCTCTCGTTGCTGGCCCCAGAGGCTGGTGGGTTGGGTATCCCTGACTTCCGCAAATACTTTCAAGCTGCTCAATTGCGCTACCTAGTAGAGTGGAGTAAATGGGAATCTGATAAGCATTGGCTTTTTCAGGATCAGTCGGTAGCGGGGAGGCCCTTGCAGGAGATCCCTTTCCTGCGTCGCCCACACCGGCCTAAAAACCTCTACGCCTCCTTTGTCACGAGAGTGCCTCTGCGGGTATGGGACGCTACTGGCGTTCTGCGCGGTCTTACCACGTTTCCGTCTCCACTCACCCCGCTGGTGGACAACCCGGACTTTACCCCGGGGATGGAAAAGGGGGCTTTTACGGAATGGCGTCAGGCGGGATGTAGGGCCTTATGTCATCTATATGGCCCGGAAGGGGTTCACTCCTTCCTCCAACTCCGTCAGGAGTTTTCGCTTCCGGAGACGGAGCGACTTCATTATCTGCAGGCTCGCCACTGGGCTCTTCAGCCGCAGGTGAGAGGAGCGGCCGACCGGCCTTTTCTCCCCTATGAACATTGTCTCATGACGCGGACTTCGGACTCCAAACTGATCTCTGATTTGTATAAACTACTGCAACCACCAGCGACACACCTTTATCACCCCGGGAGGGAGCGATGGGAACGGGAGTTGGGGAGGACACTAAGCCATAAAGAATGGGAACACATATCATACAGAGCGAGGCATTCCGCTTATCACATGGGGCTCACGGATACACTAACGAAAGTTTCTACCTACTGGTATTACACGCCTGAACGAGTGCGAGAGTTTGATCGCAGTAAGGATGATACATGCTGGAGAGGATGTGGGCTCCGAGGTACTCTCACTCACATACTTTGGGACTGCCCGCTTCTGGAGCCTTACTGGAGGGAAGTGCTGGATGAAATTGATTCTAGCTTCGAAATTGAATTGCCCCGCTTCCCTGCCTACACTCTGTTGGGGCTTCCGAACGATCTAATGTACCCCCTTCGATCTCGCAGGGGCAGACAGATTGCGATAGCCCTGGGTTCCGCAGTCCAGAACATTTTAATACACTGGCACACGGCCACGATCCCGTCTATCACTGGCTGGCTTCACAGATTGTGGCACGTGTTGGGTATGGAGAAAATGTCTCTTACAGTGGCGGGGGATGTGGATCAGTTTAGAGAACTCTGGCAGCCCTTTCACTCCCTGTTGCTTACTGAATTTCGGGAGCTCACCTGTCCCAAGTATCTCCGCCTTCTCAGGCTCCCGATTCCGGAGGGCTCTGTTTCATGATCTCCCTATGGACTGGTCGTCGTTGATACTGAGGCTTTGATGTGTGTCACGATTTAGGAACTGTGCACTGGACGAGGGGTGGGGGGGGGGGTGGGGGTGGTTGGGAGTTGGGGGGGCAGTTGGGAGGGGGGGGGTTTGTTGGAAATGTCATGGCACATTGAGGCGACATTTGTACTATGCTACTGAGTGATCGGACTTCACAGGGTGTTACTTGTTGCTGCCGCTTTTGAACTCTGGCACTGCGCCCTGCTATGTCTTTTGTATCATCTGTCTGTCTTTATGTGTCGTGCTGAATAAAATACTTTAAACCTAAATACATGGGCAGACAACTTGTTAACGCTTTCCTGCAGAGGTGCAAGTGCCTGGGCAATGGCCGAAGAAAGGAGCTTGTCCACCTCTGCAGAGTGCGTGCCTGGGGGGGTTGTTCCTCAGCAGAATGGGCTGAGACATAGTCATGATCAGGATTTGACTGCATATTAAATGAGGGTCGGGCACCCATAAACAGACACACCCTACAAAATATCAAGGGTTCCCCCCAACACAGGTGCCTTCAAAGTAGGTGTCAACCAGCCTGGAATTACCTTAAATGCAAATGTATGTGGCAATGTACACAGGAATAAAAATATATAATTAAATATATGTCTTTTTCCCTTCTGGTATAAGTATTTCACAATGCCACATTAATAATGGGCAAAGCCCTTCTACACATACCGCAACGCAGTGTCAATGCTGGGGGGGGAGGCTGAACAACAAGATAAACGAAGCACCTGGAGCCTCTGCGCGCCTTCACCACAGGCGCGCAAAGGGCGCTGTGGTGAAGAGAAGACACCAGCGGTGCATCAGAATAAACAGCCCCGCCCGGTGCATGTGCACAACAGGACGCTCAAGTCGAAGCCTACCGCGTCGGGACACAGTGGGAGGAAGCCCGCAACAGAAAAAAAAAAATACACGCTGACAACACTAAAACTGCACCCGCAAGTCCCAAATACGCAGCAAGTAAGGAACAAAGGGACTTAACTGAAGGCAGCAATGGAGAAAGAGGACGGACTTCGACATGGGAGCTGTTATGTATTGTCGTATCATTGCACCATCAGGATTCAAGCAAGCCGGGCCGAAGAAGGCTGTGATGCCAGAAACCGGTCCCCGGAAGCTTGTTTCCTTCCCAGTATAAAAATTGGCTTGGTAGTTAGGTTTGCCCTGTTCCCATCATGCACTGGGACAGGAACAGACTAATTTGCATATAGCCAGGTTCTGAGCAGGGATGGTGCAGTGAGCTAAAAAACGGTGATGGATTAAAACCATGATCTCTTGACTTGGTAAGAGTATTCTGCATCATTCAGAAGCTCTGTCCATCACCACCCCCCCCTTTTCCAAAATATGTATTGTCGGATGGACTGTGAATGGTGGACTGGTTACTGTGGTTACTGCCATGCCTCATGGGAGTTGTAGTTGGCAGGCAGTGTTTTTTCTTTTTCTTCTAACTTGCTGTCTAATAAATGCATAATCCTCGCCTCCGCTTCCTGACATAGAATAGAATTTTCTATAATAAAAGGTCTTCCTCCAGATAAAAGAGAGGGCATGAGTTACATTTGGAAGTGTCTTTGAAGGAGGAGAACTTTGAGGTCAGTTTTGAAGGCCTGGGAGGAGGAGGTGGTCCGGAGCTGAGGCGGAAGCAAGTTCCAGATTCTCACCGCGTTGCCTGAAAAGTATTGGGCCATCGATCTTTCCTTCTTGAAAGTGGGAGGTTCAAGCAGTACATTTTCCACATTTCGTGATGGTCTAGAGCCTCCAGAGAGTTTCAGTTTATTCGCCAGGTAGCGAGGAGAGGAGGAGTGCATGGCTTTGTGGGTGATGCAGGCAATCTTGTAGATAGATCTTGCCTCTATGGGAAGCCAGCGGAGGGTGGATAACATGGGTGTGATGTGGTCGCTTCTTTTGGCCCCATAAATGAAACGAGCTGCTGAATGGAGAACAGACTTAAGGGGGGACAGGTGGGATTTGGGGAGGCCAGTAAGAAAAGTATTGCAGTAGTCCAGTCTGGAGAGAACAAGCGATTGCACTAGGGTTTTAAGGTCATGCTCCGGGAAGAATCGGCGAATCCCCCAAAGAAGGCGCAGTTGGTATCGAGCAGACTTTGCAATTGAATTAATGTGGGAGAGTAGATTGAGTTTTGTGTCGAGTATGACACCAAGGGATTTTGCACTGTCAACTATGATGGGTTTATTGTTCAGTAGATTCAACTGATCCATCCATGATTGAACCGGGGGAGGAGAAAGTGAGGAGGAGAGGAGGAGGAATTCAGTTTTGGAGGGATTCAGAATCAGTTGATGTGTTGACATCCAGTTTTGAATGGAGTCCAGAGTAGAGCTTAGGACGGAGAGATCGTGAGTGGAGGCAACCTTGAGGTAGATTTGAGTGTTGTCTGCGTAGAGATGATAGTGGACCCCGGAATTACTTAGGAGATTTTCCAGTGGTTCTAAGTAGAGATTGAACAATGTGGGTGCAAGTATAGAGCCTTGAGGAACACCTTGACCCACCGCCAAAGGAGATGAAAGACTGTCCACTATTTTGATCATTTGGGATCTTCAGAGAGGAAGGAAGCAAACCATTTAAGCACAGTGCCCTCCATGCCCATTCTCTGTTGAAGAGTGTTGAGGAGGGTGTTGTGATTGAGAGTGTCAAAGGTTGCAAAAAGGGCAAGGAGAATTAGAAGACAAGACCCCCCCGAATCGAGTATCCCCAACGCGTCATCAACCACTTGCAGCAGGGCTATTTCAGTGCTGCAGTTTTGGATGAAGCCGGACTGAAAATTGTCAAGAAGATCATTGTCCTTGATATGACGAGAGAGTTGTTTCGCTACACATATTTCTGTGATCTTCGCAAGAAAGGGTAGGTTAGTGATGGGGCGGAAGTTGTTGAGGTCATTCGCATCAGCAGTGGATTTTTTAAGCAGAGGGGTGACCTGCCCAGTTTTGAAAGGAACAGGAAGGGAGCCTTGACAGAGGGAGAGGTTGACCAGAGTGGTCCAATAGGGAAGAGAATGGGTATAGACGTCAATGGCAATTACACTAGGGATGGGGTCAAGAGAATGGTTGGAGGACTTTGTTTCGAGGATGCACTTGAGGAGGACATCTTCAGCGATGGGGTTGAAGTTCTGCCAAATGGCTAGTGATTTGCGCTCCTCTGGAGGGGTAGGATGAGCGACCTGATCCACAAGTGATTTCACTTTTTCGTCAAAGAATACAGCGAAATCCGCTGCTTTCTTTGTAGAATCCTCCAACTTGGAGGTTGGGGGAGAGCAGTTGGTATTCTTGATGAGATCAAATAGTTTTTTGGGTCTATTTTTGGCGGAGTCAAGGAGGGTACTGAAGTGCGACGCTTTCCCAAGGAAGATGAGCTTGTGGTACTTGGATCTTGCTGAATGAAGCGTGGCCAAATTATCGGTGGAGGGTGCTTGCCTCCATTGTTTCTCCAGGTGTCTTAGGTGCTTCCTTTCTTCATAGAGGGATTTGTAGAATCAAGGTGCTGAGGGAATGGGCCTTTTCTTTTTGCTTTGGAGAGGAGCGACGTTATTGATTTTGACTGCAAGGACTGAGAGGCATTGGGAGGTGAGTTCGTCAACATCTAGGTTTGGGTCTAGCCTTGGAAGTGACAGCAAAGCTGATTCACAGAGGGAAGGGAACGGTGTCAATATTTTTAGTGTCACGGAACCAGGAGGTAGCCCTCTTAGGTTGGCTAAGAGTTATAGAGTGTGCTAGGTGAACAGAGAATTGGATGAGGAAGTGGTCAGACCAGTCAACATGAATAGGGGTAGCGATAGTAAGCATGCCTGTTTTAGAAATAAGAAGGTCCAGGACTGAGCCCTTAGAGTGTGTTGATTCTGTGCAGTGTTGGATAAGATCGTTTGCATAGAGGAAGGTGGCCATCAAATTCGCGGCAGAGTCTTGCGGAGAGCCCCAGTGGAGATTGAAGTCACCCACGAAGGTCTGATTGTCACTTTGCGAGTATTGGTCGCTGATGAAGTCAGTGAGTTCCGCCATAAACGCAGGGCTGCTGCCAGGCGGGCGGTAAATGGCATGGAATCTGAGGGGTGAGCGGTGGTGTAGTTGAAGCTCTAGAGATAGGCATTCAAAAGTGCGGAAGGCGCTGATAGGAAAAGCCTTAAGTTGAAGGGAGTTTCTAAAGATGACTGCAACACCTCCCCCGACTTTGACAGTTCTGTCATTCCTAAAAATAGAATAGCCTGTGGGTAATAGGAGATCAAACATAGAGTGAGAGGTATCGTTGAACCAGGTCACTGTTAGGAAGAGCATGTCAATATTGTGAAGGGTGATGGTATCAGAGATTTCGAGTTTGTGTTTTATTGCAGATCTGCAGTTGTGGAGCAGACAGCGCAGCTCTGTCAAGACTGTTTTGGTGACGGAGGCACTTGGGCAAAGAAGGGTGATAGGGATATTGTACTTATACGGGGGTGCACAGGAGGGTTTAGGTGGATGAGTGGTTCTGACAGAGGAGATGGTCGGAATAGTGTAGATAGTTGGGTTACTCGGAGATGCAAGTTGAAGAAGGGTGGCGTTCAGGGGCTTGTGTGAGTCAACAATGTTTGCAGACCACAGGTTATGCTTGGCTATGATGGGGTGAGGGGGCGAGGTGCATCTCGTGGGAAGGTGAGAGTTTTCCAAAAGAGTTGAGGTAAATGGGAAAGTGGAAATCTTGGAGCTTAAAAGTGAAATGGTAGCTACAAGCTGGGAGATGGAGGTGATAAGAGAGCCTAGCTTATTTTCAAGAGAGAGTAGGGCAGAGCACGGATGGTTGGGTGTCTCGATGGCAACAGGAGGGAGTGAAATTGGTGGTGGAAGGCCGGGAGAGGTGGGGGACAGGAGGAGAGCGGGGGTTGGTGTAGCAGAGGTGAAGGGCGAGTTGTCTTTGTTGGCATTGCACAAAGGAAAGGAATTAAGGACATATTTGGGGGAGATGGGCGCGGATCAAGGCGGTGGGGTAGAAGGAGAGGGGAGGACTGTGTGGTGTCATAGGAATGTAGTGGTTTGGGAGGAAAAGAGCGGAGGTGGTTGGAGAGGTCTTGTTGGCTAGGAGAGGTGGCTGTGAGGGAACGGGCATCTGGCAGAGTGAGGGGGGTTGGGAGAAGGGGAAGTTGAAGAAAGGAAATGGTTCTGCTGGGCCCTATGGAGGGAGATGGAAAGGGTTACCAAGGGGGGAAACTGCTAAACCCAAGGGAGGGAAAGGGTTAACAAGGGGGGAGAGGGGGTAGCACAGCATTGCTGGAGGAGTGGGGGACGGAGAGAAATGCAATGGGTTTGTGGAGAAGTCGGGGTAAATCGTGAGGAGAGAAGGGGGTAGAGAAGAGGGGGAGAAGGAGGAATGAGGGGATCATAAGGAAAGTTAACTGGGGGAGAAGGTTGGAGGAGAGGTGGACTAAAAAAGGGAGTAGCAGGTAGGAATAGGGGGGAGGAGATGAGATTGGAGTACCGGGACGGTGCAGATTGGACGAGGATCGTATTAGCTGGTGGTAAGGCTGAAGTGATCAAGGGGGGGCATACTGTGAAGTGGGAAGAAAGAGAGAGGAGGCACAGGGGAGGGGGAGGGAAGAGGTACGACCTGTGCCTCCCGAGGGTGCAGCCTATTGGAGTGTAGGGGGATCAGGGGAGGGGAAAGGGAGTAATGGGTAGAGCTAGATGGAGAGTCAGGGGAAAACCCGGTCACAGAGGCGGGGAGTAGTGAGGGGAAGAGATGGTCAAAGAGAGAGAGAGACAGGTGTCTTTGCCTTGGATCATGACAGTACCGTACAAGCAGAGGTCAAAAAGTAACATTACTAGGAAAAGGAATAACAAAATTGGGACTTTAATAGGAAATATGCAATTAAAATGTATTTGAACCTTCTGAACCTATATATAGACAAGTGCGATTTAGTATTTGAGAAGGAGGGGAGAGGGAAAGGAAGAAAAGAAAGGAGAGATAAGGGGAAATGATAAGTGGCAGCAAGACAAGAATGTAGAGGTAACGATAAGAAAGAAAAAGAAAGTATTAGCAGAAGAAAACAAATTATCAAAAAGGGTCATGGCAAAATACATACAACATAAATCACACGGGTAATCTAGAAAGAAATGTGGTAAGTTGTAACCAAAGTGTGGCGACGCGCTCTAGTGTTTCGAGCGTTCGCCCGGGGGTTTGTGGCGCTCCCAAAATAAATCTCTAAACCCACAACGTGTCCATGTCTTTTTTAAAATCGGACCTCTATTACTGGCGACGAGGTGACAGGATCATCAGATGAGCCCCGGGTGAATATAACCCCACCCCCCGCACCACACGGAAGACCCGAGCGTGGCAGAGGGGTGCACAGCAGTTCGAAGCACGAGTTGCACTGCAACACGCCACCCCACCATACCGCAACAAAGGTGTCCCCCCCACACAGCAGAGTTTGGCACCACGGTTGAGGGGCTAAGTGAACGGGAAAGCACAGTGAGCACACCACAGGCATCACTAGCAAGCCAAGCGTCCAGGGGCAGAACTGCCCGGTGCAGGCACTGGCATTAGGCAAGACATTGACCAGCAGCAGAGGAGCCAGGCTCCAAAAAGCGAAGCATGCAGCATCAGTGTACAGTGGAAGCAGTCCTTCCCAGCGCAGAGACCACAAGAGCTCTGGTAGTCCGGACAGAGGGAAACACGCACACATGGGTTCACCGGCCAGAATCCCTGCACTCAAGCCCCAACACAACAGGGCACCGACCTGGAGCCCAAAAGCTCCTCCAGAGACAGGGAAGAGAACCCTGCACACATGTAGGCAAGCAGGACAGAAGAGAGACAGGCCCGGGGAGTCGCGACACAGCAAGGCCCAGTCCAGCGAGAGGGAGAGAATGTGCGCGCAAACATCGTCCCTCACCAACGTGGTCCCATTCTTACCCAGACGGTGAGAGCCAGCAATGCCATCGGAGGACTGGAGGTCCTACTTTCTGAATTACCTGTAAGCGTTAGAGGACGAGGGAGAAGGTGAATTCTCCAGTGCGGGGAGGAAGAGAATACTTCTACATTACCTGGGCCCGGAAGGCATTAGAGTATACGACAACTTGGTGAAGAAAACCAGGGCCCCGGATGACTCGGATGAGTTCCAACACGCACTGGAGGATTTGGATACCCACTGCCGCCCAGTAGTGTGCATAGCGATAGACAGGTGCACTTTTTTCCTAGGAAAACAAAGCAGCGGAGAATCAATAGATGAGTACGTAGCGGCCCTGCAAAAGTTAGCAGTGACGTGCAAGTTTGGCACAGTGCACGACGAGCTCATCAGGGATCAGATCATAATGCACACAGCAAATACAGCGATCCGAGAAAAACTGTGGGTAAATGGGGACACACCCCTAAAGGAAGTCGTGGCACTCGTGAAGAAGGCAGAACTGTCGAAGAGGTGTGCGGAAGCGGCAAGAAGAGAGAACGTCAACAAAACACCAGTGTGCAAGGTAACAGACAGAAGCAAACAAGAAATAACACAACAGCCTACGCAGCCGAACAATAGGTTTCAGAAGAAATACCCTCAGAGACCCGTGAAACCCAAAGACCACAGGGAGAAGGCAGAAACAGCTGCTACAGGTGGGGTAGCCAAACACACACTAGCAACGACAAGGGATGCCCGGCGTTCCGAGCAATATGCTCCTTCTGTGGAATAATGGGGCACTCTCAAAAAGTGTGCAGGCCAAAGCTCAGGAGATAGGAAGTAAAGTATGTAGCCCAAGAGACGGACAGAGAGGAAGAGGCACCAGAAGGAGAAGACGATGAAGATGAAGTCTTATGCATTGACGACCAAGTCTTAGGAGTAAACTGCGCAAGGTCAAGAAAACCAGCGTTACAGATGGAAATTGGAGGAGTACCGATCAATATCGTGGCAGATTCAGGCTCCCCGTATACCATCATCCAGCGAACGGTATGGGAAAGCGAATTTAACTCAAAGATGAGCAGGGAACTGCTCCCAACAGACATACATCCGGTCACGTTTACTGGTGAACCCATACCAATGGTGGGGTATTGCACCCTCAAGTTCGAGTTCAGAGGAAGGACAGCCACAGGGAAGCTGTACGTTGCTGAGAAAGGAACCTCGGTCCTAGGGTGGATAGACCAAGGAGCTCTGGGGATCCAACTCAACCCGGGAGGTACCACCCAAGTGATGATGACGGACACTGTACAGGCGTATGAAGAAGAGGCCTGGAAAAGGAAGTACCCGGAAGTCTTCAAATGAACAATTGGCAGGATGACGAAATTCACACACAAAATATGCCTAAAGGCAGGAGCGCAACCTGTGAGCCACAAGGTTCGCAACATTCCCTTCAGGATCAGGGAGGCGGTGCAGGAGGAGCTTCAACGATTGGAGAAAAACGGAGTCATAGAAGCCATTGAAAGTGCCGAGTGGCTCGCACCATTAGTGGTAGCACAGAAACCCAAAGGGAAGGTGTGCCAGTGCGTGGATTTGAGGGAGCTCAACAAGAACATCGTAGTCAACAAATTCCCACTGTCCCGGATAAACGAGATGATGGCAAAAACCAAAGGGGTAAAGTGGTTCTCCACAGTGGACCTCACATCTGCGTACCACCAAATCACCCTGCACTCATCATGCAATCACCTGACATCCTTCATTACGCCCTTCGGATGGTATAAATTCCTCAGGATGCCGTTTGGCTTGGCATCCGCAGCTGCGGTGTTCCAAAAACGTATGCACCATTTGTTTTAGAAGGTGGAAGAAGTACAGTACTACCAGGACGATATCCTGATCATGGGCAAATCTAAAAGCGACCACAACACCAAATTACACGCAGTCTTGACAATCCTCGCACAAAACGGACTCACCGCTGAATGGGGAAAATGCTAATTTGGAGTGGGATCAGTGATATACTTAGGCCACAAAATCAGTGAAAGGGGGATGGAACCGAAGAGAGCTAACGTGGCAGCCATAAGAGAAGCGCCGACCCCAAAAAGGAAAGAAGACATCTGCTCATTCCTAGGCATGGCGGAATTTTATAGCAAATTTGTTCCCCACTTTGCTTCTAAAACACATCATCAGAGACAACTCCTGAAGGAGAAGAACATCTTCAAATGGACAAGCGAGGAGCAGACGGAGTTTGATCAACTAAAGAAGGACATCTGCGAGACCATCCCGCTCAAAGGATTTGACTAAACGGCTCTATCCATACTGACAACGGATGCCAGTGACAAAGGATTAGGGGCCGTGTTGATGCAGACATCCCAGAAGGGAGAAGTTACCACTGTCAGCTTTGCCTCCAGGTCTTTACCCTCCAATGAAGAAAAATATAGTGTTATAGAAAAGGAGATGTTGGCAGCAGTGTGGGCTATCGAACGAGTCAGGCAATTTCCGTGGGGTTCGAAATTCATGCTCCGCACAGACCACAAGCCACTGGTGAGAATCCTGACCTCGAGTGGACATGCACACGTGACACCACAAATAGCCAAGATGACCTTGAGACTACTAGATTATGTTTACGAAGTGGAATATATCCCAGGGACAAAAAACAAAGTAGCCGATTTTTTGAGTCGAGCAGCTGCAATGGAAGCAGCAACGGCAGAGGAACCCTCAGAGTGGGAGGATTACATAGTGGCACTCACACAAGATTTTGAAGGCGTGATCAGCAGCCAGGAATGGGAGGAAGCCTACGCCAAGGATGAAATGCTGGAAACAGTGAAGAGTTACGTGACGCAAGGATGGCTGGACAAAAAGCACCTGGACAGCCAGTTGAGGAAATTCTGGGAGGTCAGGGAGGAACTATCCATTGGAGACAATCCGGTGTTTCTGCTCAGGGCGGACAAGGTGGTGCCCCCACAACCAATGATAGATCACCTCCTAGCCATCTTACATAAAGGACATCTCAGATAATGAAGACAAATGCCAGGGCGAAGCAGACGTATTGGTGGCCAGCAATGGACAATCAGATAGAGAAACATGTCAGGCTGTGCGAAAGCTGCTGCCGGGCTGACAATGCACAAGTCTTACTTCGACCACCCTTGTGGAAGTTCATGAGTACCTCAAGTCCGTGGGAAATGCTGTCAGTGGACATCTTAGGCCCCATACTGGACAGCAACGGCGTACCTAAATATGTAGTCATCCTGGTAGACAGGTACACCAAGTGGCCGGAAATGGACACCTGCAAGGAGGTGGACACAGACACAGTACTTTCCTTCCTCACCACCACGTTTTTGAGGGAAGGGATCCCAAAAGTAATCACGTGTGACAATGGACCGCAATTTGTTTCCGGGAAGTGGAACGCGTTCATGGACCGTAATGGCATAGAAGTCAAGCACACCCCTGTGTACCATCCCGCGGGGAAGGGTCTAGCAGAGAGGTTCAAGAGGGTAATAATGGGCTCTGTGCAAGCTGCAATAAGTGAGGGAAAGGATTGGGAGAAGGAACTACAAAGGATGCCATGGGCATATCGCATCACCCCAGCCAACACAGGATATAGCCCATTCAAAGTACTCGGGGGGCGAGACCCCTTCACGAAGGATAACCTAGCATGGAAACAATTGGTGGTGCAAAGCAAATGGTCCCCGGCGGTGGTACGTCGCAACATGGACAGAGCAGAAGCCATATACACGGAATACTACAACAAGCGGCACAACGCCAAAGAGGTGACCATAGAGAAGGGCGAGTGGGTGAGAGTGAAGCAGGCTGTGCTGAGGAACAAAAGTGACAGCAAATTCAGCCCCCCACTACACTACAAGTTGTGGAGCCATACGCCTGGTCGACTTTGCTAAGCGACGGCAAAGTATGGTCACAAGACAGAATGGCCCGATGTAACAGAGTGGTGAAGTGGGAAGTTCCAGAAGCAGGGAGACCGACCGCTCCTGAGGAACCCCTAGAACCTGGAGGTGCTGATCCTTTGGAAGGGACTTTGCAAGAAACCATCTGTGCAGAACGTGCTGATGAAGGAAGGCGGGTTCCGGGGGAAGTTGTTGAAGGGGGAGACAACTATCAAGTCACTCCGCACAACATTGGAATGGGGAGAAAAGAAGGAGAGCCGAGAGTAAAAGCGAAGGTGGGTGCCTACCCACGGGTCAGCGACCAGCAAATAGGAGGCAGCCCGGTAAAGACACATACCAGGCTGGGCAGACTGATAAAGGCGCCCAAGAGGTTCGAGGACACTGACATGGAGACCAAGTAAGAATGTTCTATAGTTTATACATAGATTACCCATGCAGTCCAGGGACTACTCAAGCATGTTAATTGATGTGTTATTGTTGTTTGTGATGTGCAAAAGGAGGGAGATATGTGGCGATGCGCTCTAGTGTTTTGAACGTGCACCCGGGGGTTTGTGGGATTAGCATGAGCGGCCATCTTAGATGCCGCGAAAGTGAGCTGGCGGAAAGCTCGCGAAATAAATCTCTAAACCCACAACGTGTCCGCGTCTTTTGTAAAATCGGACCTCTATACAAAGCAAGTCCTTTTTACGTCTCGGCCTGCGAAAGACTGCGCACATGCGCAGGCCTGCTGGGCGAGATTTAATGAGGTAGAGTATTTTTCACTAGCAAGTTTAAGCCCCGCCCCCTTTTCCATTGGCTGGCGTCACCGTTCATGCTAAACAGTGGCCAGCCATTGGAGAAAAGGTCCTAGGGACGCTCTTCTTTCTCTTTCAGCCCTGTCCTTTTCAGACTGGCTTACTTGACTTACTGGTGGTGTAAAAAGTTTCTTATCTTCTATATGGGGCGAAACAGATGGCCCCATAAAGAAGATGATAAACCTTTTACCACAGCAGTAAGTCAGGCTAAGGCAGTCTGAGCGGGACGGCTCTAAAAGCGAAATTTATTTTATTTTAGTATGATCGCGGCACCCGCGCATTACTTTTAAAATGTTATTAAGTAAAGCGCGGGTCCCGCGATTATACTAAAATGAAAGAAATAGATGTGTTTTCTATTTCTTTTATTTTAATATAATTGCGGCACCCGCGCTTGGCACCATGGTGGGAGTAATCATGGCGGGAGTAACCAGTATCGAGGCAGTTAAGTGCAAAATCCAAGTGCTGCAGCAGCAAGCCGATGAGGTAGAGGAGCGGACTGAACGACTTCAGCGGGAGACCGAGGAGGAAGGACGGGCCCCAAAAAGGTAAGAACCGGGGGCTTGAACATGGCCCTGAAGGGGAAGCGGGAAAGTCGAGGAGGAGTTGTCAAGGCCCTGCCAGGTAAAAGTCGGTGGGAATGAGTAGGGCGGCCCGAGAGGGGACACCGTATGAACTGATTTGGGGGCTGTTGGAGGTTGGATGGAGCTGCGGGTACAGGGCCATAGAGTCAGGGGTGTGGCTGCATGTAGATGAAACTGGGGAATGGTGAAGAGCTTTATAAATCTTAGGAAATATTGATACCTGTGTTACTAAGTTTAACACCACTCTATTGGCGGCGATCGATGAAATTGCCCCTTGTATAGCGATGTCATCTGCTAGATCTCGCCCTTCTGCTCCCTGGTTTTCAGATGCCTTACGTAAAGAAAAAAGCCACTGTAAAAAACTCGAACGTAAATGGAGACTTACGTACGACCTTGAGGCAAAAACTATCTATAGAATGGCCCTTAAGAAATTCACCAAATTAAGAAAATTAGCCATGAAAGAGTTTTTCACCTCACAAATTAAAGACGCAGACAATTCGGCAAAAACACTGTTTAAAATTGTCAAGACTTTGTCAAACCCCCCGCTCTGACACCCATTAATCTTGCTAGTCAGTCTCTCTGTAATGGACTATCAGACTTCTTTCAAGAAAAAATTGATAAAATTGCTGCCTCCTTCCCTCCAGCTGGTGCTCTGGATCCCTCCTTTATCCCGGTTTCAACTAACCAGGACACTGCTCCTACTTTAGCTGTTTTTAAGGACCTCACCCCTAATCTTGCACGTAAACTATTATTACAGTGCAAATCAGGTTCCCCTTTGGACCCGGTCCCCCCTAAAATCATGAGTGAGTTGGCCACTTTACTGCTAGAGCCTCTTATTTCCATTTGGAACGCCTCTTTACAACTAGGCCAGTTCCCTTTAGCCTGGAAGGAAGCTCTGCTTGTACCCATCTTGAAGAAAGCTGATGCCGACCCTACACAATTTAGTAATTATCGGCCTATCTCTCTACTTCCCAAACCTGCTAAGGTTTTGGAAAAGGCAGTCCAACTTCAACTAGCAGAATACCTGGAGACCAACTCTCTTCTGCACGATTCCCAGTCCGGTTTCCGTGCTGGTTTCAGCACTGAGACCGCACTGCTTGAAGTGTCAGAGACGGTGCGAGAGTGTGTGGACAAGGGCGAGGAGGCCATGCTGGTCCTCCTCGACCTGTCCGCCGCTTTTGATACGGTGTCCCATAAAATCCTCCTTGACCGTATGAAGCAGATTGGAGTGAGCGGCGTTGCCTTATCATGGCTGGGTTCCTTCCTCCAAGGGCGATCTCAGAGGGTTCTTCTCAGACCTTTTGAATCAGAATGCAAACCTCTGGTTCGCGGAGTCCCACAGGGCTCAGCGTTAAGCCCCCTGTTCTTCAATGTGTACCTTGCCCCGTTGGCTAAGGTAGTAGAGGCTTGTGGAGTCAGAGTGATCTCGTATGCTGATGATACTCAGCTTATATTCTCTTTCAGCGATCACTCTGACTCCAGCCTCTCCAGTTTTCGCCACTGTCTTGGCGAAATCTGCTCCTGGATGTCCACTAACCATCTGCAACTAAACACCGATAAAACGGAGGTTCTGTTTTTTAATCAAAAAATGACCATTCCACCTTCTTTATGGTGGCCTACGATTCTCAACCCTCCGCAGACCCCGGTTCACTCTGCCCGTAACCTGGGGTTCATATTCGATGATACACTATCCTGCAGCCCCCAAATCAATAAGGTCACGTCGATTTGCTATGGTAAATTAAAAATGATGAGGAAAATTTTCCCTTTTTTACCTATGGATGCACGTAGAACTGTCACCCAGGCCTTAATTACTTCCCACCTGGATTATGCGAACAGTCTATATGTAGGGGCTCCTCTGTACCAAATTGAACGTCTCCAGGTGGTGCAGAACGCGGCCGCAAGATTGATTGGTAACATTCCCTACAGACATTCGATCTCAGCGTTTCGCAAAGAGCTTCATTGGTTGCCTATAGCTAACCGAATTAAGTTCAAAACGCTCATTCTCGCCTTTCGATTCCGTCGCACAAGAATGGGTGGCAGAGCTTTTGCCGTCCTTGCAGCCAAATACTGGAACAGTCTTCCTATTGATCTTAGATTTGCCCCATCTGAAGTGATTTTCCGCAGACGCCTGAAGACTTGGCTTTTTGTATCTGTGTAGTCTACTTTCTCTCTTTTCTGCCAATCAGTTTTTAGCGCCGGGACACCCCCATTGGGGGTAGCCGTGCGCTTTATAAAATCCATAAATAAATAAATAATAAATAAATCTTGGTGGCCAGGGGGGTAGGTTTGCATGCGAGTCAGTGGATTCATTTAACTGAGTGAATGAATGGTAAGGAATCAAAGGCGGACTGTCACGGTTTAGGCAGGCGAGAGATAGTGGAGTGCCCGTGTCACTCAATAGGGGACGCCAGGCATTCGGTGGGGAGTGCCCGACATACTGAAAATTAGCTGAACCCAGCGGTCCAAACTGGACCATGGGATAAAAGATTTTACAATCATGAACTGCATGTGATGACAGATGAAATCACAAAGAGGTGCGATTTTATCTGTGCAGTATTCTCTTGTCAAAGTTAAGGAGAGGGTAGGGTCATGCCTTCACAGGGGCTAT
This sequence comes from Lissotriton helveticus, assembly GCF_964261635.1. Lineage (NCBI taxonomy): Eukaryota > Metazoa > Chordata > Amphibia > Caudata > Salamandridae > Lissotriton > Lissotriton helveticus. The sequence continues at coordinate 1,284,763,655 of NC_136070.1, forward strand.
GGAAAGGGGATGGCACCTGAGGATCTGGCATCAAGGTGGGGACGCCGAGTAGATCTCCTAAAACCCGGAAGCCAGGCCGGCCGGACATGAGTCTCTGTCCTTCCTGCCTCAGCTTCCGCTGCCTCCCTTGTTACTACAGAGCCCTGAGCTCTAACGGGGCGTAGAGGGAGGAGGGAGCATGGTTTTACCTCGTAACCTCTGTGGGTGGCATAACTGCACAAGGAGCCATGTTAAGGGTGGCGATGGGTTGCAGCATACCAGCCGGATTCGTGGGAGTTGTTGTAAGTACATTTGGGTGGGTGTTACGTTAACGGTTACCATTCATTGTTGCAAGCATCAAGTGAACGGCCTTTACCGCTCTGCAGGCTTCAGCAGCATCATTGGGATTACGTGCCACAAATATTTGTCTTGGAGAAAACGATACTGGGTAACCTGTCCGACATTGCCCTCTAATGGAGGAAGTCACAAGCAGACAATGTTATAACCACTGCACAGCAGAGTGGCATGTCTGTTGTTGCAGTCTAGTACAACAGTAAGCAGCTGGAGAAGTGTGGATCAATGGTTAGAGCGGCAGACCCTGATGCAGAGGTCTGGCCCGGGACCAGGGTTCAATTCCCGCCTCGGCGGGTCTTGGGCTCAATTTTCTCGGACCTGATAATTCTCACCCCGGTGCCTATTCTAACCATGGGTCCCACTCTGCAACTCTGGGCAATAGCTTGCTTAATCTCCAGAATGGCCCCGAAAGCGCTAGGATGCCTGGCTGCACCTTGGGGGTGCCCAGGAGTGGGCGCCTCACAGGGAAAAGCCAGGAAGGGTTCCACAGCGGTATTCGTACAAGCACCGGAGAGACCCCATGTGGGGTGATTCGGGCGTTATACAAGTACTACAACATTTACATTTACATTTGATGTGTATTACACTGCTGTAATGCAGGAAGCTGTGTGGCGGTGGGAGAAGGCTGCACAAAGCCTAGGGTGATCTGAAGACTTGTGTCATAGCCGGTACAGCATGACTCCGTGAGAAGCGACTGTTTCCTTGTACGTCAGCCAGCCAAACGAGACTGGCGTACAGCAGACGTGGATGGGGATCCAGTGTATATCCTTGTAGATAGAGAAGCAGCTAAAGAGAGGGCTATTACCCATCACAGTAGGGTACCAGACTCAAACGGTGCCTAGGAAGTTTGGTTCATTGTGCGTTCCTTCCAATCTGCTAGGGTTTATTTGAAAGTTTACTCAAGTTTTTGGGGTGGCAGCAATTAAGGCATAGCATTGTAGATCATTATCCCAACACAGCACGGACATCTGGCTGCTCCTGGAGAGCCAGGCCTGGGACGTATTGTTCTTAACTGAAACTTGGTTAAATGAGCATAATATGACAGCCATCAGTTTAGCTGTACCGGCGGGCTTTTCCATGTGCTTGTCGAATCGCGAGGATGGCAGGCGCGGAGGTGGGGTGGCAGTAATTTGTAAAGACTGCTTCTCCATTTCTTCCGCAGCATCAGTTGCAATCCCAGGTATGGAATGCCTATACTTCTGCCTTCTCTTAAACCCCCAACTAGCCATTGCTGGGATGGTGGTTTATCGCCCCCCGGACTGTGCGGAAAGTAGCACAGCTCATCTTATAGACGCGATTACACTGAACGCGCTGAAGCATGAGCACTTCCTAGTTGTGGGTGATTTTAATGTCCACATGGATAGGGATGGCAATACAGCGGCAGAGCACCTGATGGCAGCAATGAGTGCTGCAAATTTGATGCTCCATAACAAAGGTCCCACACACAGATCTGGACACACGCTGGATTTAATTTTCTCCACACTTGAAAGCATAGTAGTGGAGGATGCACTCCCAGTAGCATGGTCAGATCACTGGCTGATACCATTCACACTAGTATTAAATAGTGTAGAACCTAGAAACAGTAAACACTCTTTCATGAAGAGGCAGTGGAAAAATCTCACTCCGGTCATCATGAATCAATTCCTGTCCCATGACCCGCCTAAGCGTACCATGAATGCTAGCGTGGATGCCCAGGCACTACATAACTGGATTAGCAACATGGTAGAGACGGTAGCGCCAGCAAAAAGGGTGACAGCGCAGAGAACTTCTCCCACAGCCCCATGGTTCTCTGATGCTCTAAGAGTGGAAAAAAGAGCCTGTAAGAAACTAGAAAGACTATGGAGACTACATTACTGCCCCCTAGCAAAAATACAATTTAGAGAGGCCACCAAGCTGTTTCATAAGCATATCAGGAAAGAAAAAAAGAGCTATTATGCCTCCATGGTTCAACAGGCGGAGAATCCCAGCAAAGAAGTGTTTAAATTGGTTAAATCCTTTGTGAAGCCCCATTGCATTGAAAGGGATATCCCCCCATCTATAGCACTCTGTGATAAGATCTCGATCTACTTTGACAATAAAATACAGATGGTCTATGACTCCTTTGGCCCGCATAAACATACGGCCAGGGAGGACAGAGAGAATGGGGGTCGGTCCCCAGTCCCCTTGAGGAAATTTCAACTTATCCCACTAGATGAGGCAAGGCAAGAGATTATTCGGTGTAAGTCAGGCTCCCCAGAGGACCCTTGTCCACCTAAACTGTGGGCACCTTTAGCGGACGCTATCGCACCTATGCTCCAACATATCTGGAATACTTCCATAGATACTGGGGAGTTTCCAGAGAGTTGGAAGCATGCGTCGCTCCTTCCACTAAAGAAGAAGCCAAACGGGGATGCGGAGGATTTAACTAATCTCCGTCCTATCTCTCTGCTGGCAGCGCCCGGGAAAATGATGGAAAAACTAATCCATCACCAGCTGAATGCTCATGTCGAGTCTAATAGCATCCTTCATGAGACTCAGTCTGGGTTTAGACCCGGCTTCAGCACGGAGACGGCGCTGATTGAGGTGGCTGATTCTCTGAGGTGGTCGTTAGATTCAGGAGACTCAGCTATGCTGATGCTCCTGGATCTCTCGGCCGCGTTTGATACGGTGGATCATGTTAGAATGATCCAACGTCTGGCAGACATTGGCCTACAAGATCAGGCACTCGGTTGGATGCAGTCCTACTTATCAAACCGAACGCAGAGGGTCACCTTAGGCACCTGTGACTCAAAGCGTAAGCTGCTGCGATGCGGGGTCCCGCAGGGATCTGCCCTTAGCCCCCTTTTGTTTAACGTTTATCTTGCCCCTCTTTTTTCCCTCATTGCCAACTGGGGAGTAACCGCAATATCCTATGCAGATGACACCCAGTTGGTTTTTCCCTACTCGGAGGTTACAGATGTGGCTTTTGCAAACTTTAAGGGGTGCCTTCAGGATGTGGCTTCCTGGATGAATACTAACAAGCTGAAACTGAATCCGGGAAAAACGGAAGTGATCTTCTTTGGTAAAGGCAGTCACCCTCCAGCTGAGCTTTGGTGGCCGACTGAGATGGGTACTCCACCCTCCCCCTCCCAGGGGGTAAAAAATCTGGGGGTCAAGTGGGACGAAAATCTCTCCTTTGGGCCCCAGATCCATCAGGTTACAGGTTGCTGCCTGAGCAAAATGAGGAATCTCCGCCCTGTCCTGAAACTTTTACCTGAGTCTTGCCGGAAAACCGTGATCCATGCCACCATCACTTCGAGATTGGATTATGCTAATGGCCTGTATAGCGGTCTCCCGAAGTACTTGGTTCAAAGGCTGCAAACGGTGCAAAACGCGGCAGCCAGGCTACTTAAGCATGTTCCTTTTAAGGAGCACATCTCCCCCCATCTTCGGGCCTTACACTGGCTCCCGATTGCCAGTAGAATACAATTTAAAACTCTTACTCTGGCTCATAGGTCCCTCCACGGCACATGTCCTAATTATTTGAGAACCCGTCTGCCTAGATATACACAGTCTCGCTGTCTTCGCTCAAATGATCAGGTGCTACTGAGTGTGCCACGAGTCAAAAGAGCTAGACTGGGCGGCCGGAACTTTTCAGCCAATGCGACCCGTCTGTGGAATTCCCTACCTCCTGAGCTGCGTAAGGCCCAATCAGAAACAAGTTTTAGGAGACAGCTTAAGTCATGGCTGTTCTCGGTGCCTCTCTAGGCTGCAGACTCCCAGCTAATTTTCTTGCTAAGCCCTCACAGCGCCGGGACGCCTCCTAGTTGAGGCAGCTGTTCGCGCTTTATAAATACTAGTATTATTATTAGTATTATTATTATTGGAATCTGTTAGAACAGCTGGAGAGTAGAGTATTTTATGAATAGATAATTGAACAGAAAGACCCTTCTTCCACTGATGGTCGAGGGGGCGCCAGTCGCCTGTTCACGTCTGTTGTACGCGTATATTGTTTTTGTTTCGTCGTATTTTGGGTGGAGCCTGAACGGAAACACCTTTGATTTCGAATCCTGTGGTCAACGTTCAGCCAAATAACATTTAAGAAAAGGAACTGAAACTTTTCTCAAATGTTTGACGTGAGACATGTCTCAGCATTCACTAGGGTATAGCTGGTGTCATTAAACTTGCTGATCTTCCAGCATGCACAGATGTTGCCAGCCACTGCCCCATTTACTTTTGAAATTAGTCCACTGTGTGATTTTATATTGATTCACTGGTCTATGTTGCACAGGTCGTGCTCTGAAAAAATGAAGCATGTCTTGAGAATCGTCAGAGGATTCAATGGTTGGAAGGCGTAACGATTCGTGGGCTCTGAAAGGAAGGTTGAGTCCAGCCCCGGCCACATAAGCTGCAGTTAGAGGCAAAAGTGAGGCCTCTTTGGGCCTCTTTCTACCTAGACTCGCCAATGTGATTGCAGTTTAGCCGGAAGTCTCTTCTGTGGACAAGTAGGTAACTTGCCGCTGAAAGACTTCGGATTAACTAGAGACTAGTCTGACCCCTAAGAGCCGCGCGGCTGTTAAACATGGATGTATGACATCACAACGCATGCTTTTACAACGCATGCCATTACGACGCAACTTTTACAACGCAAGTCGTTACAACGACTTGCGTTGGGGGGCGCTGGATAGTGAATAGTTTAATTTACTATTCCAACTCCAGTCCCCGTGGATAGTAGGGAAGGTGTTGGATAGTAATTAAACTATTCCCTATCCTAGAGCGCCCTCCCAACAAGTCGTTGTAATGACTTGCGTTGTAATAGTTGCGTCGTAATGGTAGTGTGGCGTAAAAGTTGCGTTGTAAAGGTTTTTTCCCATTAAACATGCACTAAAATACACCCTTGCCACTAGGACGTGGTGTGTGTTACATTGTTTATCGCTGCGCCTTCTGTGTCCCATTCGCTCATAAAGGTGACCTGCCTGATCATTACCGACAGGTAAAGCCCTTTCGGCTGGTTATCAACGGTGGCACAGAAAGGGGAATTTAATGTCTCGCCAAATGTTACATATAAGCAAGGGGTGTCTTAAGAGTAACTTGCGCGTCATGTCGATTCAACCAGTTTTAGAGGAAACGCGCATACCATGCTGTGGTCAGAATTAATGAAAGAGTGCCCTTACATTATGGTGGGCGCGTTTGGGAAATGGCGGCACAGCTTTATTAAAGTCGCTGGTCGCTGTCTTGGGGAACCGGGCGTATATATATTTGATCAGACTTTCGCGCGGAGAGCAAGACAGTGGCCTGAAAGTGGAGGTGGGCGCAAGAGAAAGGAACGCGGCGTCAGAGGAAGTGGAGGCGGAAAAAGAAGCGGCAAGGGTGATCTAAGCGACGGAAGTGTAAGATACTGGACGAGATGCACAAGTGGAAATGAAGATTACACATATTTGGTATTCGACGGCGCCCCAGAAAAACAATGGCTCGCCCCATTTTCTTTCGTTCTCATTAACCACGTAGAAGGCGAGCATAAGGAGACAACTGGCTCCGCGCCCCTCCGACAGAGTTCACTGAACGCGGCCAGAGCTGCTGTCATGGTATTCACAGGTACAAGATAAATTACCGTAGTACCCCTGACAGAAGCTGTACCGGTTTTTGTGCGCGCCCTTGTGAGTCAGTGAGTATTTTAGTGGAGAAGTGTGGCTCAATGGTTAGAGCGGCAGACTCTGAAGCAGAGATCAGGCCCGGGACCAGGGTTCAATTCCCGCCTCGGTGGGTCTCGGGCTCAATTTCCACGGACCTGATAATTCTCGCCTCGATGCCTATTCTAATCAGGGGTCCCACTCTGTGACTCTGGGCAATAGCTTGCTTAATCTCCACAACGGCCTCAACAGCGCTTGGATGCCTGGCTTCACCATGGGGGTGCCCAGGAGTGGGCACCTCACAGGGAAAGCCAGGAACGGTTCCACAGCGGTATATGCGCCTTGAGACCCCTTCGGGGGTGATACGTGCGCTATATAAGCACTACATTTACATTTTTATTTTTATAGTAAGCCACTATATGTATTCCTGTACGGTTAATCTAAATGCTTTGAGACGTGCGTGCCATGCACATAATAACCCTTTCGCCCCATCAGTCCTTTGTAGACTTATTTCAGCTAATCTGCTTTTAATTGAGTTTTACGAGGCTTCTGCAGCACGGCTAAAAAGAAATAAATCCCAGCGTTCCCTTCCAACCCGCTACTCACTACCATTTACTCTCTACTACTCTCTACCTACTACTCTACTCTCTACTACTCTCACTACTACTCTCTACTACCCACTCTACTACCCACTCTACTACCCACTCTACTATTCACTCTACTATTCCATCTCTACTACTCACTCTCTACCTACTCACTCTCTACTACTCACTCTCTACTACTCTACTAATCTCTACTACTCTACTACTCTCTATTACTCACTCTTCTACTCACTCTCTACCTACTCACTCTCTACTACTCACTCTCTACTACTCTACTAATCTCTACTACTCTACTACTCTACTACTCTCTATTACTCACTCTTCTACTCACTCTCTACCTACTCACTCTCTACTACTCACTCTCTACTACTCTACTAATCTCTACTACTCTACTACTCTACTACTCTCTATTACTCACTCTTCTACTCACTCTCTACTACTCTCTACTACTCTCTACCTACTACTCTCTACTACTCACTCTCTACTACTCACTCTCTACTACTCTACTACTCTCTACTACTCTACTACTCTACTACTCTCTATTACTCACTCTTCTACTCACTCTCCACTACTCTCTACCTACTACTCTACTACTCACTCTCTACTACTCACTCTCGACTACTCTACTACTCTCTACTACTCTACTACTCTACTACTCTCTATTACTCACTCTTCTACTCACTCTCTACTACTCTCTACCTACTACTCTCTACTACTCACTCTCTACTACTCACTCTCTACTACTCTACTACTCTCTACTACTCTACTACTCTCTATTACTCACTTTTCTACTCACTCTCTACTACTCTCTACCTACTACTCTCTACTACTCACTCTCTACTACTCTCTACCTACTACTCTCTACTAATCACTCTCTACTACTCTCTACCTACTACTCTCTACCTACTACTCGCTACTACTCTACTCTCTACTACTCTACTCTCTACTCACTTTCTACTACTCACCCTCTACTACTCACTTTCCACTACTCGCTCTCTACTACTCGCTCTCTGCTACTCACTCTCTACTACTCACTCTACTACTCTCTATTACTCACTCTCTACTACTCTACTCTCTACTCACTCTCCATTACTCACTCTCTACTACTCATTCTCTACTACTCACTCTCTACTACTCACTCTCTGCTACTCACTCTACTCACTCTCTACTACTCTACTACTCTCTACTACTCTACTACTCTCTATTACTTACTCTTCTACTCACTCTCTACTACTCTCTAACTACTACTCTCTACTACTCTACTCTCTACTACTCTACTCTCTACTCACTTTCTACTACTCACCCTCTACTACTCACTCTCCACTACTCGCTCTCTACTACTCACTCTCTACTACTCACTCTACTACTCTCTACTAATCTCTACTACTCACTCTCTACTACTCTACTCTCTACTCACTCTCTACTACTCACTCTCTATAACTCACTCTCTACTACTCACTTTCTATTACTCACTCTCTACTACTCACTCTCTACTACTCTACTACTCTCTACTACTCTCTCTACTCACTCTCTACTACTCACTCTCTACTACTCTACTACTCTCTACTACTCTCTCTACTCACTCTCTACTACTCACTCTCTACTACTCTCTACCATTCACTCTCTACTACTCACTACCATTCCCTCTCTACCATTCACGCTCTACTACTCACTACCTACACATCTCAACTACTCTCTACCTACTACTCTACTACTCTAGTCTCTACTCACTCTCTACTAATCACTCTCTACTACTCACACTGAAAAAACAGCGTGACCTTACTCCAACCCTTTACTCTTTGCCTAAAGGCACGAGTGAAAAAACATTCAAAATGCAATAGGTCTCATCTTTATTACACTTAAAGCAATTCTGTTTGTAATCAGGTGGCTTTTTAGCTTTACTTTTATTAGTGTTTGTAAAACTTTCATGTACATAACATGCATATGTATGCATATATATATATATATGCATATGTATGTGTATAAATCCATACTAATATAATAAAGAGAGAGCCCAAACCTTTGAGGCGGGTAATCTCAGGAACCACAGCACCAATCACAACACCCAATACAGCGTTGGAGAGGGCAGTTGCAGCAGAAGGACATAGGCTATGCAGACGCCCACCATATACATTTAAAAGGTAAAAGAACCGTGCCAGCAAAGTAGTCCATTGTGGGCGTGCCTGCGTTGTCTCACACATACTGGGGGTGCCGAACGCAGTGTGTGGCTTGGCCTGGGTGCGTCTAAAAAGCACTCGGGCCGAAGAGCGTCGGTGTGGGTCATAAATAAAAAAGAACAGCGGGAAACAATCATTCAAGACTCACACAATTCTAATTGTGAGACGGTCGCCGCTGGCTCTCAAGCGGGGGCACACGCGACTGAGCGTGTCTGCGGGGACAATTACTGCAGCCTCTCATGCGCGCTGTTACTGAACTATCACATTAAACCAAATTACACGCGCCTGCTAACATCAGCGAGGGCTGTAGCCGGGCTCAGGCAGCGGATCACTACACTAATTACATGCGCCTGCTAACATGAACCAGGGCTGCAGCTGGGCCTCAAGCGGGGGAACACGCGAATGATCATATCTGAATACACACATTACACACATTCTATTTCATACCCGGACAACGCACTTGCACCGGACTCTTCCCCCCGCACTACTCACCTCTATGAAGAACTGCATTCTGGGATCTGCAGTCTCTGCAGCTTCCCCGAATCTTCAGGTGTGCTTGATGAACTACTGTGGAGGCGGAGCCAGATGCGACCCAATCGGTGTGCGGCAGGACATTGTTTTTACCTTCTTTCGCCCACACCCCTTTCATTCAACTCCAGGCGCTGACGAGGCTACAATGCCGAAATGCATCCGCCCTAATTTTGAGTTGGACTTCATTAAAGCTGCTCCTGACGTCCCCTACTTGGCTTCTGTTTCCTTCTTTCAGGAGGAGATCTTGACATATATATATATATATATATATATATACACATACAGATCTAAACATATATAAACATCTGCATATCTATATAAATACCAATATTAATGCATCAATACATATACATACATATGCATGGTATGTACATAAACGTTTAAAAAAACACTAATAAAAGCAAAACTAAAAGCTACCTAATTACAAACAGAATTGCTTAAGCGTAACTAAAGCCGAGACCGTTACATTGCAAATGCTTGTTGATCAGTAGGGATGTGGAGGTGGCATATGCACAATCTAGTCCGTGATGATGACATAACAGGTTCCACCAGGCTTGATATGAGAAGGTTGAAATGTGTTTACACACTACTCCTTGGTAATCCTGTTGTTGGAACATTGTGAGTCTACCATGTAGCATTTAATAGTATTATTTTGATGTTGTTCTTGAGTTAGGCTATTATTATGATTTGGAGAAAAGAATGGCTTGTTTTTGTGATCTCCAGCAGAGAACATTCTGAAGTGCAAGTCAATGGAAAATTAATTTCAGGTCAAATTTTTGTTTTTTAACCTCCTTGTTGTTCGCTGTTTCCAAAGGTTAGCAGCAAAACAGCCAAGCTTTCAGAGTGCCTATGTGTGACATTTCCATGGTTTCAATGCACTTATGAATAACATTCAGCTGACAAATGTGTGACCCTTAGCTTTCCAAAGCTGCCCAGTTTTCCAGGTCCATGCGTGGTGTGCTGCTCCAGTCCAGATATTTTTTTGAATTCTAGGACTTGAAGTCTTGTTAAATCTATTATAGAACAGGAGTATATGTCCCAGAATTCAAAGGAAAAAACCTGTACAGCAGCAGTACATCGCGGACTGAACACGGAAACTTGGCAACTACGACTTTCTCAACAGTAAACCCGAGCAATGAAGCAAACTGAAAGAGCAAAATATCAGAAATTACAACATTTGGAATAATGCAAGACTCTAAATATATCTTGAAACTAATCCTGAGATGAAAGGTCACTAATCTTCAGCCTCTTTCTAAGATGACCGTACTGTAAAACAATGGTGGCAGTCAATCATGGCGGTTGTATGTCAATACAACGTGGGCTTTTACCCCGCATGCCATTACAACGCGGGGATTCCAACAAAGTCGTTACAACGACTTTCGCTGGAGGGCTCTAGATAGTGGAATCGTTTAATTTTCTATTCCAACTCCAGCCCACGTTGACAGTAGGGAAGGTAGAAAATTAAACTATTCCCTATCCAACAGCGCCCTCCAGCGAAAGTCATTGTAACAGCTTTCATTGTAATCCCAGCGTTGTAATGGCTGTGCGGGGTAATCCCCGCATTGTAATGGCAGTGCGGGGTAATCCCCGTGTTGTTATGGCTGTTCTCCTTCATTGCAATCTAGATACACTCTGAGGAAGCTTGGAGGGGGCCTGTGGAGCCATTTGCTTAGCCTGACAAGACATCAACCGTAGATTGACACTAAGCAACTGGCACTGAGTAAGTTTTAGACGCCAGTGCGTCAGAAAATAAAGCTAGATGCCTCTGATTGTCAGTGCAATGTAACTAAAAATGGAAGGTGGCCTTGTAGGTTAAAGCACATGCTGCAGAGATGAGTGAACTTCAGCACAGAGAGTGCATGACCCACTTGACTGGACTGTGCCACCAGAAGTGCCTAGAGAATGTCTGCCAGTATGAACGCAAACGCTTTCCCTCTGCACCTGGCAAGTTCTTTGGCTGGCATGGACAGGGCGGCCACCAGCCTGCAGCAGCAAGCAGAGCTGCTTTATGTGGGCACGAGAGCTGTGGACGGTTCAGTTCTGGCTTGTTAGAAAGCTCACCCCTTCCCCAGAGACCACTTGTATATGGAGAGGCGTCTCTCACTGAGAGGAATGAGTGCACTCTGGGGAGCGGTCAGTGCCCCCCCCCACCCAGAGACCATTTGTATATGAAGAGGTGTCTCTCACTGAGTCGAATGAGTGCACTTTGGGAGCGGTGACCCCCCTCCCCCTGTTGAATAAGCAGATTTTCCCTAGATATCCTCAAGCACTGCTTGGCGTTAGTCGCCTCTGATTCATTCCATAATGATCAAATAAAGAGGCGGGCGCTAGAAACTGGAAAGCAGGAAACGGTTTTATTCCTCTAGAGAGAAAACACATCGGATCAGACAGGACAAGTGTCTTCTCGAGGTGCTCTAACTGCATCTCTGTGGCCTGGCCTTTTATACACATTTGTAACATTTTATTGCAGTATAACACATTCCTGGCATTACTTTGATGCATTGTGAAACATCTTTGGAATCCCCGCTTCAGGCCCGTTCCCACACATATCAACAGTAATGTCCCCCACCCAGGTCTCAGCAGGTGATTGCTATCGCGCATCTGGGCATTCCGGCAAGAGCTGAAATGTACGCAATCGGTTGGATCTCATGGGGTCGTGGCATTGATTAATTCCGGCCCCTTTGATGGGAGGCGAGATCTTACTGTACGGGGGTAATAAACTGTATCCGCAGGGGTTGGTTATGGCCTGGGATCGGATCGAACAGCCAGGTGCTGGGGAGGAGATTATCGAAGGGCCTGTTCGTGCGCGAGGGGTGGAAGGGCATGTGGGTTCGGCACGGGAAGTGGCTCCGGGGCAGGGTCGCGCTGAGGATGCTTTATGACTCTAGCATGTGCGCTTGGGGGCTGCCAGCGCGCGGGGATGATTGCGAGGTCAGGGAGACTTGTAGGTGATCGGCAATGTTACGAAATGGCCACAGCGTCTAAAATGGCTGCTGATTACGTGCTCGCAGAGGCTTAAGTTGGACAAGATGGCGCCGGTAATGTTCACATCGCATTCTAATATTTAACAGTCCTTCCTTTGAACATGCCTAGTCATCTTGTCAATCTATGTCAATGTTCATAATATTATGTAGCTCTCTGTCATACAATGCTTTCATATTTTCAAATTTTGTGTCCAAAGTCTTAGGGCAAATTGAGTTCATAAAAAGAGAGCATAAGGGCGGTATGCATTGTATCCCCAGGCAGCAACCACATATTACAAAAACTGGCACCATTATTATCATCAACAGTTTCCAGCCCCAGTCTTTCAAAATGTTCCAAAACCAGCTTCCAAGTGTCCAACCTTCTTGTTCCTGGTGGATCTCTGATGCCAGCCTGTGAAGGTGTTCGATTGCTTTGTAGACGGAAGGCGAGTAGTCTGGGACGAAGGTGCAACAGCTGGCACCGATGATGCGGCATGCTCCTCCACGATCTGCTAGTACCACATCTAAAACAAGGCGGTTCTGTAAAGCCACCAGGCGGACCGCCTGCAGCTCAGCTGTGTTGTTGGTGAGGATGCCGGTCGTGATGTTCAAAGCTGTTTCGACTGCTTGGGTCAGGTGTCGGATGGCTCGACTGTTCGCCATCGGACCCCACAGAGGGATGAGTCCTTTTGCCGCATCGAGGAACTGTGATGCGGTAGAGTCTGCTTGTTCTGTGTCTTTGGAGCGCCTTTCTCTGTGATGGTCGGCTGGCGCTATGTAAGTTGGAGGGAGAACAAAGGCGATGTAGCAAGTGCCCCCCCAACCTTTTGGGAGCCAGGTGTAAGCTTTTGTACCGCAGACGAAGTACATGTTTGGCGATGCAACAAGTGATGGGGGATCAGCAGTGTTCAGAGTCCTTTTTATGGAGCAGGAACTGTGGCCCACGATTTTCGTCCCATGGCCTTCAATGCATACAAGGCCTGAGACATTTACCACAGACAGGGCCACAGTCAGAGTTGCGGCAGTTCGTTTTCTCAAGTACGAGAAGGTGGGTCTGGCTGGGTGGTTGAATACTTGCATTTCAATCCGTTCTTTTTCAGGAATGTTCATTTGAAAGGTTGCATTTGATGTCAGAGGGTAAAAGGGGGCAGATGTTCTTCCAATTTTGTTCAGCCAGAACTCGTTGTAGAACTGTTTCATCGTTCCATCAGATGTAATATTGTCTTTGTAGCTCTTTTGCAGGAGCATTAACCAGGCAAGGCAGGACCCATGAACAGAGAAGGGCGAAGGGATGAAGGAAATAGAATGTTCAGTTGCATGTGGTAGCAGCCCACAGACCCAACAGTTTGTGGCATTGACAGCAAGATTGTGTTGATGTAGTAGTTGTACAAAGGAGTTGTTCCAGAATTCCTTGCGTCGTTCTCGAAGATGTGGTGACAGTGATACTAGATAATGTTCTTTCTTGGTGGTGGGTTGCATAGTGGGTGATATTGTCCGGTGAGCAGGAGCACTCTCTTCTATGATCCAGACTGTGACCATTAGTAAGAGGCAGATGAGGGATGCAATGAAAAGTACAATTGTCTTTGAACTATGCAGTTTGGCAGTCTTGGAATCCTTGCGGTGGGTCTTCGGTCGTCCGGGATCTTCCATCATTTTCAAGAGGCTCGGTGACTGGCAGGACCACATACATTGTCTAGCGTTTCTCCTGGTAGCATTTTGTAGTGTTAGCTACCGCTCTGAGACTTTTGAATCAGTTAGTGGTCTGCTTCGTCGGAGCACTCTCCTTTCGTTGCAAGTTGTACCCTTTTCTGGATGGCAAAATGGGATCGGGAAATTCTGCCAATTCAAGTGTCTCTGTTTCTGAGTAACAACTCAGGGCTGGTCTGTCTTTTGTCAGGAGCTCTTCTTGGGTGTCCACGTCTTCATTCGTTGCCAGTGTTGGGGAGATTATTTTGCAGTGATGTGCATGCAGCCAGTTTTTCTTTCCCTCCACTCGAAGAGCAGTTCGGGTGGTGATCAAGACTTGCCAGGGGCCCGTCCATCTGGGTTCCAAACTCTTCGACCTCTGGAAGTTTCGCGTCAGGACGAAGTCCCCAGGTTTGATATCATGTCTGGGGCCCCTGGATGCATCTGGTATGGCTTGCTGCACCTGTTGGTGGATAACAGTTAGTTCAGTCATTAATCTATGGAAGTAATCAGACATTAGTATGTCCGGGACGTCGTGGATGGAGGTTGGCTTCGGCGCGGCCCAAATGTTCATAGGCCGGCCAAAGACAACCTTGTACAGAGTCAATTGGTGCCTGGTTGGGGTGGAGCGCATTGATAGCAATGCTAGAGGGAGTGCATCGGGCCATTTCAAACCAGTGGTGGCAACTATTTTTGCCAGTTTTAGCTTCAGTGTGGCATTGTGTCTCTCTACCAAGCCTGCATATTGGGGGTGAAAAACTGCGTGTAACTTTTGCTTACCCCCAACCCTTTCAGGATGTGCTGGATAACTTCAGCTACGAAGTGGGGGCCATTGTCGCTCCATAAAATTCTACAAAGGCCGTATCGGGGGAAAAACTCTTTCAACAACACCTTTGCAGTAGCGATGGCGGTATTGTCACGAGTGGGGTATGCTTCCACCCATTTTCTGAATGCGCACACAATTACTAGGATGTATTTCAGACCATGGCATCTCTCTAACTGAATGTAATCCATTTGGAGGACCTCAAAGGGATGGTCAGGGACCCCAAACCCTCTCAGTGGTACTACTGTTCCTTTCCCTGGGTTGTGTTGCAGGCATACCATACCATACCCTAGTAATCAGTTCGGTCATGGGAGCGGATCCTATGTGTGCAGGTAAGTGTGCTCTGGTCAATATGGGGATCAGATATGCATTGGGTAGTAGCTATTTGTCTTTATCTTTTGTCCTCCAGCAGCCTTCGTCGTCTTTTAGTCCTACCCGAGCCCATTCAGTCAGTTCGTGTGGTGTACTCGTCAGTTGGATGTCTCTTATAGTGGTCCTAACGTCTGTCCATTTCTCAGCTTGTGACCTGGTCACGTACATTCGTGTTGTCGTTCTATCTTTGGCTGTGGCTCGGGCAGTAATGTCAGCTAGTGTATTTCCCTGTCCTACAATGTCCGTTACTTTCTTATGTGCTTGGCATTTAATTACTGCTAGCTGCTTGGGGAGGAGGATTGCTTCAGTCAAAGCGGAGACTAGGTCTCCATGTAGGATGGGTGTGCCGTGTGAGGTCAGGAATCCTCTTTCCCTCCATAGGAGCCCAAAATGGTGAACTACCCCGAAGGCATACTGGCTGTCCGTGTATATGTTTACTGTCGTCCCTTCTGCTAGAATACATGCTCGGGTGAGGGCAATCAGTTCTGCCGCCTGTGCGGACACTTGGGCAATTCAGGCTGTTTCAATAATGGTTCGGGCTGTGGTGACGGCATATGCGGCTGAGGTGGTGCCATCGGGGAGTTTGATGCATGAGCCATCTACCCATAGTTCCACATCAGGCTCTGGTAAGGCAGTGTCTCGGAGGTCTACCCTACTCTTCGTCTGTTCATCAGTAAGGGTCACACAGTCATGTAGGGGAGTTGTATTGGGGTCGTTTTCAGGCAATGGTAACAATGTAGCTGGGTTCAGAGTGGTGCGTCATTTCAGGGTTATGTGCGGTGCTAAGAGGGTCAATTTGTATCCGGTCAGTCGTGCACAAGTCAGATTTTGGGTCTTGGTTTGATTCAAGAGAGTGTCAACAGCATGGGGTACTAACACGAGGGGATTGGAGAGTACTATTCCCTCGCTCTGTCGTATCAAAACTGCTGCAGCTGCTACAGCGCGTATGCAGGCTGGTAATTGTGAGAAGTTGGCCTGATATGCAGTGCTCACTATTCTAGTGATCACTATGTATCAGTCCAAACAACCCTTATTGATGATTGGTTGTAAGTCAACCTGATAGACCAGCTATCCTAGTAGCATGGACACGTGCAGTCTAAGGCTAAGACTCTAGAGGGCGTGTTAAGCCAGCTGTTTTACCATCACATTACCCCTTGAACACCAAGTGAAAGGACACCACACAAGTTGTTATGAAAATAAACGTGTATTTATTTCTAACAAGACTACCCTGGACTCTTTATGAGACAGGGAGCTAAGCACACAACAAAACTCTTAAAGAAATACTTAAACTCGCACAATTTACACAAATGCCCGAGGGGCACGAAAAACCATATACTACACAAGTGGAATGCGAATTACTAGCAGGTAAGTAACTATTCTCATAGGCTTTAGGATCGCTAGGACTAATCTACTGAATCTTCAGATTGCAAGCAGGAGGCCTAGGGACGTCGTGTGCAGAGTGGGAACTCTCACGCGTAAGGCGGGAAAAAGTCTATGGAGGCTAGTAAAAGCAAAGTTAGTGTTCTCGGGCGAACCCGACTAAGTAGAGCTGAAACGACAAAGGATCCTGACACTTAGATAGTTAGACTATGCTGGAGCACCGAAATGCTCAGGTTACCTAGCCCAGGGGCTGCGGCTGCATAGGGCTGAAAAGACGTCGGAGATCCTCGTTGCAGTCTATGGAGCCTGAAGAAAGAAGTTGCTGGCAGGCGACCAGTGAAGAAGTTTGTGGTGATCCAAGCCTGGATCGATGAAGATGGGTACCTGTAAGCAGAGGGGACCAAGTTCTGAATCACTAGCCAGTGATTAGGTGGGCACCAGGATGGCACCGGACGAAGTCACCTCCACCAGGTGAGTGGGCGACGCTGGGCTCTGCAGTCTCTCGGACCAGGAGGCGTTGTCGGCGACCAGGATGGAGGTGCGAGCTGTCCCACGGTGGTATCTGCTGTCGACGTCGCTGGACCCAGGATTGGGGCAACAACTCTTGGCAAATGCAAGCCCACGCGGTGGACTTAAAATGGCGTCTGGAGTGGACCAGGAGGGTCCAGGGTGCTCCTCTGTTGGAGGGGAGCAAGGGCCAGTCTGGAGCAACCAGACCAGCGGTGTTGTCGTCGTGGTTCGTCGTCAAAAGGGCCACTAGCCAACGGGCAAGCGACCTGGACAACGCGGTGAGCAGCAAAGAGCAGAAGGGCCCCACGCAGATCTCGTGGATGCAAGGGGGCTGGACTTCGGTGCTGGAGCTGCTCAGTGTTGGGGCATCTCGGACCCCAAAGCACTCACGTGAGGATCCCTCAGTAGTCGTGCTGGGCAAGCGTCGTGCAGTCTTGAAGATGGCCGGTCCCTCGAGGTCTCGTCACACCCACGGATCTCAGCTGGGCTGATGATGTAGGTAGAGGTCAGAGGTGCCAGGGAAGCCGGTTCTCGTCGAGCTGGGCAGTCTTGATCCGGAGGAGAGACTTACAGCAAACCGCGATGCTTGGATGGTGCCTGCTGCTGCAGGGTGACTACTCCTTAGTCACAAGGGAGAAATCTTGAGAAGAAGTCTTGAGTTCCTTTCGTGGAAAGTAGTTTCAGGATTCAAAGATGATCTTATTTGGAAGGGGGCCTGCTCCTACCTTTATCCTGCAAAAGGGGGCTGGCACGCGACTAAGTCCTGCCCTATGGGTGGGACTAGGAGGGGGGTGGTTACACCCCTCTCCCATGCCGGGCTTTCCCCAGCTCAGGGGCTGGTGTGCCCCTGGAACTGGTTCTAGCCGGCATATGCACAGTGAGCACCGGGGTGCCACTTGCAGTCACCTTCCTCTAAAGCCCTGCCTACCTAGGATACACAAAATCCTGTCTGGGACGGTGCTGGCACCGCCCCTGGCAGGAAACCCTTTGTCCTTGCCTCCTGCGCTGGGAGGACTCCCAGCAGCAGGAGGGCAGACTTGTGTCTCGGTGGCAGCATCCATTTTGTGGAGCTAAGGCTCTGTCTGACTTTAACCGGGGTTACAGGTTACCAACATGCCATGTCCCTCTAGAAGGGTGGAATGCTAACCCCGTCGCCAGAATTGGCGAGGGGTTAGTATTCCAATTCGTACGACACCTTACTCGACATGTTTTGATAAAGCAATACCAGAGTTGGCATATAACCGCGAGGATTATAATGCACTTAAGAGTATATGGTATGCGTTATCAGGGAAACGGCTAAGGGATAGATCCCGAAAGCCGCAGACAGGCTCAGCTCATGCCAGAGCACCATCTCACACGATTACAAGCACTCTGCCTTCAGGATTGTCAAGGCCTGCCATAGGAGTGACTGATAGGAGATCTGTGTGCCCATTTTAGGGTTAGATATAGGTATACTATATCTAAAGCAAAGGGTGATTACACCACCTTGCCCCAGCTGTCGTGCAGCCAGTTGTGTCAGATTTGGATGGCCAGCCAGGGGTGGCATAATACATGCTGCAGCCCCTGGTAGGCCCTGGGTACACCTATGCCCTGGGTACCTAAGGTACACTGTACAGGGACTGATAAGGTGACTCAGTATCCAATTAGATATGTACCTAAGGTACATGGAATCCATTTTACAGAGAGAGCAGTAGGCCCGGGGTCCTGAATAGCAGGGCCCCTGGTCAACTAAGTCAGAAAACCAGCAAAACACCAGGCAAAAAGTTGGGGGCAACCATAGTCAGGGATCTACCTTCCTACAGTAATGCTCTGGCTACTGGGTCAAGGGTGGCTGAGAAATAAGCGCAAGGGCGCTGCTGCTTGGAGCCTATTGATTGTGTCAGGACAGATAATGCGCATCCTTCTCTTTCGTGTGTGTAGAGGGAGAATGGTTTGGAGTAGTCTGGGGTACCTAGAACGGGTGCCGAACAAAGGGCGTCTCGTAATTCTTTGAATGCGGTCTGGCATTCGGGAGTCCAAGGGAGTGGAAAGGGAACGTCTTTGGCTAGAAGGGAAAGTAGGGGTTTGACAATGAGGCTAAAGTTCGGCAACCACTGTCGACAGAATGAGGTGAGGCCTACCAGAGAGCGGACTTGCTTCTGGTTCTTAAGGACGGGAGTGTCTAGAATGGTCTGGATTCTATCAGGTGTGAGCTTCCTTCCTTCCTTTGATAAGAGGTGTCCTAGATATGTTACTTGGGGTTTACAAAACTGTAACTTCTTTCGGGAGACTTTGTGACCATTCCCTGCAAGAAAGAGTAGGAGCTGGATGGTGGCTGTGACCGCAAGTTGAGTGGTGTATGCTGCTAAAAGGATATCATCTACATACTGTATCAACACCACCCCGTCTGGTAACTGAACTGCATCTAACTGTCTCTTGAGTGCATGGCTATAGATACTCGGACTTTCGGTGTACCCCTAGGGTGCTCGACAAAATCTATGCGAGCGGGATCTTAGGGTAAATCCAAAAAGATAGCGGCTGTCTTGGTGAATTGGTATGGAGAAGAAGGCGTTTTTGAGATCAATGACAGTGAACGTGGAGGCAGTGGACGGGATTAGGGTCAGGATGGTGGTAATGTCGGAGACTACAGGGTACTGTGGCACAACTATCTTGTTGACCTCTCGTAGGTTGATAATGAAGCGGTATGCCTTCTCATCTCCCTCTCCTTGTCTTTTGATGATCTGTAGAATTGGGCTGTTACAGACATTGCTCGTTACCTCTTCTACCACTCCTGCGTCTACTAGCGACTATATTATTTCAATCAGTGCTTTCTCGCCTTCTGGTGATATCTTGTACTGGGGTAATTTCGGTAAGGTTGCGTCCTGTTGTATTGTCACATGCACTGGGTCTATCATCATTCGTCCTACGTCTGAGTCAACTTTAGCCCATAAGTGTGATGGCAAAGTATCCAGTAGGGACACATCTGGTTCGGTAATGGGGTACATGTGTTGGGATGGGAGAGGTTTTAGTTGATGGTAGTTGTCATATAAGATAACTCGAACTCCGTCGGGTGAGCATCTGATAGTTGCTCGAAAATGTTTCAGCACATCGAGACCCATAATGGCGTCTGGGGTATTAGAGGAGAGGAGAAATGTTGTGTCAATGATATCCGCTGCGCCTCTCACCAGGCCGGGTCACCCCCCTGCTCCTCCTGCCGCCTCCTGCCGCCTCCTGCCAGCCAGCCTTGCTCCTGCCAGCCAGCCTTGCCGCATTTTTTCCGCCGCCGACGCCACCCTGGTCCCCCGAGCGGCCCAGCCACAGCAGAGCCGCCCACTCGCCAGTTCCCGCCGCTGCTCGCCACAGGCCCCGCCCACCACCGGCCCATTGGCCGAGCCGCTCCCGCCGCCCAGCTGACCCGCCCTCACGTCCCCCTTCTTATGACACCCCCAGAGCGACCGCGCAGTGGACGCGCACAGCGGGAGCACCGACTGAGCGCCGAAGGTGCGCCAAAGGTAAGCCCGTCTGCGCCCGTCCGCGCCTGGACCGCGCCCAGTGCCAGGACCCCTGGCCCTCACAGACCCCAGCCCACCCGCCGGACGTACGATGCCGCCACCCTCAACGCACTCAACACCGGCCGAATCCCGGGATGCTACCGAGCCACCCCGAGACGCACCCACGGACCCTTCTGCTGCAACGCCTGCAAGTTCACCTGCATCCGGACCTGCACTACTCCAGCACCGACCAAGACCAAGCCGAGCAACAGCAGAAGCCACCTGAAATGCATCCTGCTCAACACCCGCTCCGTCCACAGACACGCCGTCGAGCTCTGGAACCTGCTCGACACAACCTCACCAGACGTCGCCTTCCTCACGGAAACCTGGATGAACGCCTCTTCAGCGCCCGACATCGCCATCGCCATCCCAGACAGCTACAAGATCATCCGGAGGGACCGCATCAACCAGACCGGAGGAGGCATCGCCATCATCCACAGGAACACCATCCGCATCACGACCAACACCGACGACACCCTCGCACCCGCCGAACACCTGCACTTCCAGGTCCACGTCAACCCCAAGACCACCCTCAGCGGCACCCTCATCTACAGACCCCCGGGACCACGCACACAATTCAGCGAAGACATCGCCGACTTCATCAGCCCGCACGCCCTCCTCTCCGCTAACTACATCCTCCTCGGGGACCTCAACTTCCACCTGGAGAACAACAACGACCGCAACACCACCACCCTGCTGGACAACCTCGCCAACCTCGGTCTCAAGCAGCTGGTGACCACCCCCACCCACTACGCCGGACACACACTCGACCCCGTGTTCTCATCCAGCAAGGACATCGCCTTCAGCCACGCCACCGGACTCCACTGGACGGACCACAGCTGCGTCCACTTCAGCTTCAGTAGGACCACGATCCACCACCACCAGCAACAGGTGGCACGCAGGAGCTGGAACAAGATCACAGCCGACCAGCTCGCGACCTCCCTGAGCATGAACCCTCCCACCAGCGCAACGAACCCAAGCCAGGCGGCCACCATCCTCGCGAAGTGGATCAGCAACTGCGCAGACGACCTCGCCCCCCTGAAGACCCCGCCCAGCAGACCCGGTAGCAAGAAAGCCCCATGGTTCACCGACGAACTCAAGAGCTCCGAGAAGAACTGCCGAGCCCTCGAGAGAACCTGGCGCAGAGACCCAACACCGGACAACATGACTGCCCTCAAGCTCGCCACCCGAAAACACCACCAACTCATCCACGCCACCAAGAAAACCGCATTCAAGGAACGACTGGACAACAACGCACACAACAGCAAGGAACTCTTCAACATCGTTAAAGAGCTCTCCAACCCCAACGCCGGAAACAACGACATCACCCCTTTGCGAGACCTCTGCAACTCCCTCGCCTCCTACTTCCACAACAAGATCGCAGACATACACAACAGCTTCAGCACTCAACCAACGCTCGCCACGACCGAACCACCGCCCCCCACAACCACCCTCCGCGCCTGGACCCCGATCAGCACCGAAGACACCGTCCGCACGATGAACTCCATCCACTCCGGATCTCCTACTGACCCCTGCCCTCACCACGTCTTCAACAAGGCCGACGCTGTCATCGCACCCCACCTGCGGGACATCATCAACACCTCCTTCGACACCGCTACCTTCCCGGAGAGCTGGAAGCACGCCGAACTCAGCGCTCTACTAAAAAAGCCATCAGCCGACCCCACCGACCTCAAGAACTACCGCCCCATCTCGCTGCTCCCGTTTCCTGCAAAAGTCATCGAGAAGACCGTCAACAAGCAGCTGGCCGCCTTCCTCGAGATGAACGGATCCCTCGACATCTCGCAGTCTGGCTTCCGGGCCAACCACAGCACCGAGACCGCCCTGATCGCAGCCACCGATGACATCCGAGCACTGCTTGACAACGGAGAAACAGCAGCCCTCATCCTCCTAGACCTCTCCGCGGCCTTCGACACTGTCTGCCACGGAACACTAGTGCAGCGACTCAGCAACGTCGGAATTCAGGAGAAGGCACTGGAGTGGATCATCTCCTTCCTCGCCGGAAGGACACAGAGAGTCCGCCTCCCCCCGTTCAGATCTGAAGCCACCAAAGTCATCTGCGGCGTCCCTCAAGGCTCCTCGCTCCGTCCAACCCTCTTCAACGTCTACATGAGCCCCCTCGCAGACATCGCACGCCAGCACAACCTCAACATCATCTCCTACGCCGACGACACCCAGCTGATTCTCTCCTTCACCAACGACCCCGCCACCGCCAGACCCAACCTTCACGAAGGGATGAAAGAGGTAGCCGAATGGATGAAGAACAGCCGCCTGAAGCTGAACTCGGACAAGACGGAAGTCCTCATCCTGGGATCCTCACCCTCCGCCTGGGACGACTCCTGGTGGCCCCCCGCCCTAGGCAGCGCACCCAAACCAACAGACCACGCACGCAACCTGGGCTTCATCCTGGACTCCTCCCTCTCCATGACCAGACAAGTCAATGCCGTCGCCTCGTCGTGCTTCAACATCCTGCGCATGCTACGGAAGATCTTCCGGTGGATACCCACCGAGACCAGGAAGACGGTCACCCAGGCCCTCGTCACCAGCCGTCTGGACTACGGCGACTCCCTCTACGCCGGAACCACCGCCAAACTCCAGAAGAGACTCCAGCGGATCCAGAACGCCTCAGCACAACTCATCCTGGACATCCCCCGTCGCAGCCACATCTCCGGACACCTGAGAGACCTGCACTGGCTCCCGGTCAACAAGAAAATCACCTTCCGACTCCTCACCCACGCACACAAAGCCTACACAACCAGGGCCCAGGATACCTCAACAGCCGCCTCAACTTCTACGCTCCCAAACGCCAGCTTCGATCGACCAGCCACGCCCTCGCCGCCGTCCCCCGCATCCGAAGAGCCACCACAGGGGGACGGTCCTTCTCCTACCTCGCCGCCAAGACATGGAACTCCCTCCCGAACCACCTCCGC
This sequence comes from Lissotriton helveticus, assembly GCF_964261635.1. Classification (NCBI taxonomy): domain Eukaryota; kingdom Metazoa; phylum Chordata; class Amphibia; order Caudata; family Salamandridae; genus Lissotriton; species Lissotriton helveticus. The sequence goes on from NC_136070.1 coordinate 1,284,787,098, forward strand.
CTGACCCAGGACCACCTCGCCTTCAGGAAGCAACTCAAGACCTGGCTGTTCGAGCAGTAGCGGACCCCCCCCCCTAGCGCCTTGAGACCCTCTGGGTGAGTAGTGCGCTATATAAATGCATTGATTGATTGATTGATATCGTCTTCGAAATCAAAGGGGATCGGTTTGGACAAGGGGTTGGTGGAGGGCGTACCATCAAATCCTATTGATGTCACATGTGAGCCAGACAAGGGTGCCCTTGGAATCAGTCGTTTGGATAATGCACTACGTGTTGCTCCCGTGTCTACCAGAAATGGAGACTTTGTACCCAGGACCTTTGCGGTAACATAAGGGCCTTGCTGGTCAACATAGAGCTCGACTGGATCCCTCCCTTGCCATTGGCAGTCCTATGCAAAGTCGTATGCGTTGTCGTAGTTAGATTGTTGGCACTGATTCTGTCGGGTCGGTCAAATGTATTCGTTCCACCTGGTCTCTCTTCACTGGCGTCGTTTGCGTACCCACTTCCACGCCCGCTACCTCTCGGTCCATTCGCTAATTCCCTCGTTCCTTTGCCCATATTCATTTCTATCTGGACCGGGCATTGCGACTTCCAGTGTCCGTATCCTTTACAAAAAGCACACTGATTTACCCCTAAGTCCCTACGTCCAGCGTAGGGTACGGGTGCATTGCTTCTGGGCGGTGGGGTACTAGGAGTATTCTGTTGGTAACCTTCCTTGTATTGTTCTTTTCCTATATTCACTCCTTGTAGTTGTGATATCATAACTCGCTCTTTTAAATCTTTCTTTTTCTTTTCAGAGGCTCTATCGCTTTTGTTTTTCTGGTGTTCGTAATACTGGGCCATCTGGGGGATGGCCACTGGCTTAGAGGCTGCCCAACTGCTTTCACTAGTCTGTAGTTTCTGTGATACCTCCGGCAACAGACCCTTGACGTAATTTTGTACAAACAAGTGATGTCCGGTCGCAGTGGTCATGTCATGTCCACTATAATTGGAAAACACTGGGGCATATTATCAAGGGATTTATCTCCGCTTTTTTGGCTTTAAAAGCCAAGAAAGCAGAGATAAAATTATCTCCCTATCAGCAACAGGGTGCTAACACGCAAATTAGCATGTTAGCACCCTTTTTCTCTACGCTTCCCCTTGCATCTCTAATGAGATGCAAAGGGGGCGTTCCAGAGAAAAATAATAGGAGAAATGTTCTTAAGCGACTGTTGGACTTGGCCCTTTTCACAGAATTTTTTTGCTTTTTGCTTCCCCGAATTCTGGATGTCCCCCCTTTCTAATGTAATTGTGTAGGCCCTGTGAGGTTAAAATGCCCTGTGTATTATTAAAATCAATGTTAGGTACAGGTGCTCTACCTTCAACATGGCTGCCACTGACCCCTGTTACTGCAGCGTGGTCTTGTTAAGGCGCATTCTAGTTGCCAGGAGCTGGCAGGGACTCCCAACATTGTTGCCATTCCAGCCTGCCTTGCCTGCCCACAGTTAGAGTAGAGAAGCTCCTGGCACCTTCTAGAATAAGGGCGGAGCTTAGTTTTGCCGCCTTAGAGGGTGGTCACCTGACCTGGGCATATAAAAGGAAAGGGAGGGAAACTTTCCAGTCAGTTGGGGCATCACTGACCTGGGGAACCCACGCAGGAGTTTTAGGCGGGAGGGCCTAGATAGGAACCTATGCTACTGGGAGTGACAGGATTTAGGTGCTGCCTCTTAAGCTGGGTGAGGTGTCCTAGACTAGCCCCCTGATCTGGCCCGGCGGTAGGGAAACCCAGGGACCATCTACAGTGACCTGCAGAGGAAGCCTGCCTGCAGCCCCCAACTCAACCCCCCTTCAAGTAACAAGGAACTGATATTTACAAGGGCGCCAAACCCACCAAGCGCCAAGAAGAGGAATTCTAACTGCTTCAGGACTAATGGGGATTTACCAGGTACTGGACGGTGCTGCACCTGCACCCCCCCTGCCTTCACCTGGGTCCCTGCGCTATTCTGCCACTGTCGTGTGGCCTGTCCTGCATGAATTGCCTCATTTACCTCAGCTGACAGAACTTGTCTTTAAAGTGTTCCCCTGCTGTGCGCTGGGCCGCGCTGGGCCTGCGTTACTGTCTGCCCCCTTAAAGCGCGATTTTTGCTCTAGCACTAGCCCTCTGAACTGTCTGCTGAGCGCTCTCCTTTACTAGCGCTATCACCGGAAGTGCCCTCCTGCTTAAAGCGCTACATCTGCCGAGCGCTGTGCTCCCAAAGCGCCGCCCGACCTACTGCTAGAGTGCAGGAGTCCTCTGAGCCGGCTGCGAAATTGCCCACGAGGCGCTGTCGCCGGAACTGTGGTGTCCGTCAGAGCGCTGTGTCAGGAAAAGCACTGTATCCCCCTCAGGTGTCTAGAACCACTGCCGCGCATTCTAGCGCTGTGTGCGGGCCCCGGAGCGCTGCCCTCGCTCACCACCGCAACCCTCGTCAAGCGCCATCCTACCTGTGGACGCGCTGTGTCCTGGAGCGTTCCCGATTGCCCCGGGCGCTGTCGCTGTTGGTGCCGCTTTTTTCATCCCCCTCGGCGGCCCCTGGTGTGAGGAGAGGGCCGCCGCAACATTCCTCGAGGCCGTCCTAGGCCCGAGGCCAGTAACCAGCATCACGTGACGGGGGCGCGTCACAGCTCCCGCCCCCGTCGCGCTCCTATTGGTCCTGGCTGCCGCGCCCCCGCAGGCCGCATTGCCATTGGCGGCTGCGGGGTCGCCTTTGCCCTGGTTGGTTCCCGGGCCCAAGGAAGCATCGAAGGCCCGGGACCGGCTCGGTCAGCAGCGGTAAGGCGGCGGGAGGGTAGCGACTTCCCCACCGGCCGCCTGAAACCGCCGCAAGGGCCCCGGAGGGCCGAAGATTGGAGGTAACCCCCTGGGAGGAGGGCGGGAGGCCGCAGAAGGCCCGCGTTCGCCCCTCCCCGGGGGAAAGTTGGAATTGGGCCACGTTGGCCCTGAAGGACCCTTTAGAGGAAAAGAACTGGGCCAGGGCCCCCTCAAATACCCTTGGGGGGCCTGCGGTCGATTACCATGGCCCCTATTGAAGAATGAATGCTCCCGACCGCCAAGGCCGACGCAGCGTTTTCACGTGAACTGTCCTCATGACTTGTTGTTGTTGCATGGCGGGATGAGTGTTAGAGATGAGCAGGTGATTATTGTGGCCTAAAGAAAGGCTACCCAGGGTAAAGGAGATGTTCCCTCTTGCCTGCTGTTCCCTGACACAAGGAAATGTTTACTTTTGCTAACTGAAAGGGGTTTACCTGGCTAATTACCTGTTCTACATTTAATGGGAGGTTATTCCTACCGAATGAGATGCCTGTTAACCTGTGAAGAGATGTTGTCCGGTCCTTTACCCTAGTGTTCCACCTAGGCCTAAGGAAATATAGTTGGGAGAGCTAATGCGACCCAGGTTAAATGAAATTGTTATTCCTAGTCAGGGAAAGGTGTACCTCTGCTTGAAGCGATTATTGAGAGGTTTACGTCTGACTAATGAAATGTTCATTACTGCTGCGTGAAGAAACGCTATTTTCTTCCCTGACAGGGTTGTCGCAATATGCTGGCCTGTTAAAATGTTTTACTTCTGTGGATAACAGGGTTTATCTTTGATGAAGTGTTTATCCCTGCGCAAGGTGTATACTGGAGGGTTTACTTCAGATACTGAACTGCTCATTCCAACCTCAGGAAATGTTTAATGGGTCATTACTATTAAAAGAAATGTTTCTACTGATATAACGGGATGTTCATTCCTGCCTGATGGGGATAAGCTGTTATCTCTCTGATCCTTACTGGAAGTGGTTCCTCGAATGTTATTCTGGCCCCAAGGAAATGTTTCATATGGCTAAGCCAAGTTTTATATGTTTAAGGCTATGCTGATCTCTAACGTGATGAGGTGCTCATGTTACTGCAGGCACTGTTTCTGACTGCCGTAGGGCATGGCTTGGAAGTCCTGTTAAAATGGTGGCCTACTGAAAGGGTTGGTTTTTACCCTACTGAAATGTTTACTCCTAACTAATTACATGTTTTACTCCTGTCTAGGGTAGGGGTTCCTGAAGCCTACAGTTACCTACTGAAAGGTTCCCTGCGGTGTAAAGAAACGTAATTTCTTTCCTGACAGGATTATTGCAAGGTGCTGCATTGATGATGAACGTTTTTCGCTTTACCCCCTGAAATGTTCTTGATTAATAGGGGTGCTGCTTTGCTTGTTCATGCCGCAGGTAATGGGTGGTTTTCACCCTAACAAAATGTTCTTATTCTCACCCGATGAAAAGTTTTCATTCCTATCTAATGTCCAGGTTGTTCCTGCCAAGGAGTTTACTGAAGTGTTCACCCTTGCTTGGTGAGAAGTTAATTGACGTGCCTACAGTTCTTTCATGAAGTGGTTAGTCTTGACGAAATGCTCCTCTTGTCTAAGGAGCTCATTACCGTGGTCTGAGGAAGTGTGGAGCCCTCTGACTCCTAACGCTTGAATCGGTTACCCCAGCCCCATGAAAGGTTACGTTCGGGCTTAAAATACTCTGATGACAGGAATGTTCATTCTTATGTGAGGAAATGTTGACTCTTACCAGATGAAAGGTTTTATTCCTACTGGATATAATGTTTATCTTTATCTCAGGAAATGTTTTGCTCCTGTTTAATGAGATGCTGAATCCTTTCATGGAATGTTCACTGTTAACTGATGAAATGCTAATCCTTCTAGGAAATGTTTACTGCGACATGCTATATTGTTTATTGAACTGCTCCCTTTTCTCCCCTCCTATGAAATGCTTTAATGACTAATTGATACTGTGATTTTCCACTCCTGAACCTTAATCTTATATAAAAGTTATTTGATTTTTAATCAAACACACTGGAGTGGCGTCAGTCATTGCGTGCCTTTTATTGTCTCAGTGGGTGTGCGCTGTGTAGTCACTTAACACCTAAGCTTTCGGGTGCCTACCTGCTCATGCCAGGCTACCCCCGGGGAACTGGCGACCCCAGTTCCTACAGCGACATTTCTCCTATTATCAAGGATTTCGCTAACCCTGTTAGTAATAACAAAAAACCAGCGCTAACCGCGGTTAGCGCTGCTTTTTTTACACCTGGTATTTTCCTGACTTAGCCATGATATCCTATGGAAGGTGGATATCATGGCTAAGTTTGTGAGCCCCTATCATCAAGCTAACACCAAACTTCGAGAGATTATCGTTGGTTGTCCAGCGATAATCTCTCATTTGGCAGTTAGCGCAAGGATTTTTATCACTTCTGAGATAAACCTTGCTAATTGCAAGTTATCTCTGCGATAATTTCCGGCGATGCTTACCGTTAAAAAATTTGTTGCTAAGCCTCGTTAGCGATAAATATCTGAAGAACCGGGTTATTTAAGACCCAGCGGCGCCAGGGGCACTCCCAAAGTCTTCGGGTTCACCTGTCTTAGAGTACAGAGACACAGGACTCTTCGTGGTGACGTCAAAGATCAAATTTATTGACTGCAGCCAGTAACAGAAGTCCTAGAAATCATCACGGTATGAGTTCTCAGGAGACTGCTCAATTTTACAAAGCAAGTCATCCCTTTTTATGCCAAAAATCACATTCCAGATAAATACCTTACATTTACGAACTGTCCAATCACATGTATCCACACCAAAGGTATCGCATGACGGTAAAACCCACTTTTCAGTTACCCGGCCCATGATCAATCATCGGTCAAACCCAACATTCTTCTTTAGACAGGTCGAACGAACCCATAATAAAAAAAGGCCACAACCCAATCATAAATAGACCATAAAGAAAGGAGCAGAAACAGGTGAGAGTAGGATAAGGCATATTTGTGTGCAGTAAAACTTTACGATGTCCTGTGCTTTGATCCTCAATCTTGATCAGCTACTGGGCAAGAACTGGCTCAGCAAGGTCGGCTTCAGGCAACAGGGTCAGTTCACTCAGGTCATTCAGAAGTCAGCTAAAGTGTACGTGTACTAAAGACTCGTTCGGCGGCAGTCATCGGCCTATGTGAGGGCAACCACAAAATGGCTGTCACATACAAAATGGAAACCAAGGTTTAGAACGGAATCTTCAAATACACTGCGAATCCTTGTGTGTAACGTAGCGAAATCACTCGTACTTGCCGAACTCATCGGTTACGGTTCCTTGTTACCCAAATCCTAACGGAACCATGACATTTGAAACACAGGTTCAGAATTCACGGAACCTCAGACCCTCCTTTTGCCCTTACATAGGCAATCACTCAATCTATATCTGAGTCGATGTCAATTCTCATTAGATCACCAAGGTGCTGTTGAAGCATTATCTTGTTTCTCTGTGCATCTCTCGAGACAAGCGGTCTCCTAACACACGTAGTAGCACAAAGGCCACATATGGCAGGACCGCACTGTACACATAGACAACATGAGAAAAGAACCGCTAGAGCCGCACCAATGATCATCAGAATCTTCCATCCCCAAACTGATAACAGTCCCCAAAACCATCCAGTCAACGACCAATCTCCTTCGTCCACATGTATAGACTCGGAGATCTTATGTAACCTGGAAATGGCCTCGTATACCGTCGGAGCATTATCTGGGATAAAAATGCAGCAACTCGATTGGATCACTTTACATACTCCACCTCGATCTGCGAGTATGACGTATTAAACCATACGATTTTGTAACGTCATAAGGCGATCCACTTGAAGCTCAGCTGTCAAGTTACTAAGGGCACCGGCAGTTTCGTTTATGGTGGATTCAACCACTCTCGTTAATTGTCGTAAGCCTCTACTGTTAGCCATAGGTCCCCAAAACGGTAAGAAACCCTTAAAGAAGTCTCCCACTTCTTGTCCAGCGGTATCTTCCCGACTGAAGACACCTCTAACAACTCTTGTCTTGTGGTAATCTGCGGCAGCAGTGTACGTAGGAGGCAACAAGTATCCAACATAACACGTTCCCGAAAAATCAGGGGGCAACCATGTATATGCTCGGTTGTAACAAACAAAATACGTGCCATTAGCTGCCAAAAACGGCGGGGAAGATTGAGACGTAAAAACATACGTCTGGGTACAAACGCTCTTCCCCAGCTGAGCTTTCGGATTTTTGCCGTTACCTTGCAGACAAAAATGACCTCGGTGGGGTACGACCCAAATCGGAGGTGACCTCTTTCGTTTCTGCTTTTCACTCAGACTAACACTGTATCCGGTCGTGTTCCATCCAACATAAGCCGATAACTCTTCCTTGGGAATGGTCCTGTACGTATCTATATATCTGCTCATATTCATAACTCCCTTCACCAAGGCTTGATTACTCAAGTTATCTTTCATGGAATGCAGAGGATAGACTTCCAGGGCATAAATGAACATCGTCTGAAAAGCCCATAATGACCCATTCTGACTAAACGGTAAGATCAGATAGGGGACAACTCTATCTGTAGTATGTGGCATACGACCACACACCCAACAATTAGTAGTGTTCACCACCAGCTGATGTTGATGTAGTAACTGTACGAATGTGTTATGTACAAATTCTGACCTTCTAATCTGCAAAGAAATGAAAAGAATGCAAAGAAACAGTAGTAGGAAAAGACATAGGTTGGGAGGTGGGTGCAGAAGTCAATTGGGTAGTGAAAACCATCCAACTCACCAACGCTAACGTCATGCTTAAAAACATCAGAACACATGTTATCAGAAAACATTTGCTATGCATTAATTTACACACTTTCATTTTACAGTTCATTTTCTCAGCAGCTCTCTCTGTCCCAGAAAACTCCATCCTCTAACCGTGCTGTTCGCGGCAGTTGGTTTTCTTCCGCTAAGGAATGCGTCTATCAGTTCAGGGAACGCCCTGAGACCAACCAGAACCGTCGACCTTGTGTCTACACGGCTGCTATCCCAAGTCTTTATACCGCGACCCTACAGCTGAGCTCGGATGGCAGCTCGAAAAAGAAAAATAGGCCAAAACAGTTTCTTGGATGAGAAAGTGCAGTTCTCCAAAAACAAAAGGAAAAATTATTTTTATTTGTCAATTGTTTCTCGGTCGTAAATTATAACGGCCTTTACCAGGCACTGTGTGATCTTTAAACAATAGTTCAGGCTCAGTGGTGTCCAATCTCAAATGCGGAGGTACAGCTGCTTGCAAAATGTCGTCATCCTCTCGTTCAGAATTTGTCCATACTAGATGTGCATCGCTAAACGGCATGAACTTCGGCACTCGTTCTGTCTCTGAGTCACCAATACCATCACGGATCCACTGGTCGTACGGCAGAGGTAAAGGCGCCCTCTTACAATGTACGCCGTGGATCCAATTTCGCTTCCTGAAGACCTTCACTGAAGTTCTTGTTGACAGGAGCACTTGGTGGGGGCCGGTCCAGCGGGGCTGCTCATTTTTGGTCCGCTGAAAATTCTTCACCAGGACCCAGTCACCGGGATTAATGGTGTGACCTGGATCCACAGATGCTGGTGGCAAGTTATCATGAACCGTCAGATCATACAAATAGTCCACCAACACAGGGTATTCGATGTCACTAAACTTCACTGGCCTCGGCACTCCCCACACATTCGCCGGACGGCCAAAAACGATTTCATTCGGGAATGCACTGTAGTTCTAGTTGACAAAAGTGCCAACGGCAAAGCATCTGGCCATTGTAGACCAGAACTCGCCTGAATTTTGGCTAACTTTAACTTCAAAGTGCCATTGTAACATTCCACTAGTCCAGCTGATTGGGGGTGGTTTGCAGCATGAAACTTCTGTCGTATTCCCAAACCCTCGCATACTTTTTTCATAATCTTCCCCACGAACTCACTTCCATTATCACTCCACACCATCCTGGGCAATCGAAATCTAGGGAAATATTCTTTGAGCAAGACTCTAGCTGTGGACAAGGCCGTATTATCTTTTAGGGGGTATGCCTCTACCCATCTAGAAAAGGCACAAACAACTACAAGGACGTATTTCAAGTTGTTACACCTTTCCATGTGGATAAAATCCAATTGCAGAACCTCGAACGGATACGTCGGAGGCGCAAAGTGACCAGCTGGAGTTGGAGTTCCCTTGCCAGGATTATACATCAGACACACCATACAATTCTTGACCACATTCTCAGCACATTTGGGTATTCCAGCATTCTGCCACACTGGAGCCAACAACTTACAAATTCCTTTCACACTAATGTGAGACAAACCATGTGCCATCATAACCACCGCAAGCACATATGCATCCAGCAACATCCATCTTTGGTGTTCTGATAACTCAACCCAACAACCAGTCGAATCCAATCTACCCGTAGTTTCTCTCCACACACTCTTTTCACTTTCAGTAGCTTCAGCTTGGATTGATTTCACACTCTCAATCGTATCTTCACACATTCCCACTGCACCAATCCATCTCGCAGGGCCTGCAACATACATCCCGTCCGGTGAGCACTACACTTCACAATCGCAACTTGCTTCGGCAAAGTAAGTGACTCCAGAAGCTCATTCACCAACTGTCCATGTTGAATCTTAGTCCCATGCGACATCAGAAATCCTCTTTCTCTCCACAGGCGTCCAAAACTGTGGGCAACACCAAACGCATACTGACTATCGGTGTACACATTCACTCTCTTTCCCTCAGATAAAATACACGCTCTCGTTAATGCAATTAACTCTGCTGCTTGCGCCGAATTATGGCTCACTCGTACAGTTTCAACAATTGTGCATAATGTCGTTACGGCATATGCTGCAGTCGTATAACCATTCGGGAGCTTGTAGCATGACCCATCAACCCATAGCGTACCATCAGGATCCAAAAGAGGAGTGTCTTTCAAGTCGACTCTCCCCTTCGTTTCCTCTTCCGTCCTAAGAAAACAATCATGCTGTTCCTGACCATCTGTATCCACTGAAATCGGCAACAATGTTGCTGGATTCAATACATTGCACCGCTTGATATGCACATGGCTAGCCAAAAGCGTCAATTCATAACCCGACAACCTCGCACTAGTAAGGTGTTGAGTCTTTGTTTGATTTAACAAAGTGTTCACTGAATGTGGAACCATCACAACCAACGTATTGTCCATCACCAATCCAGCAGACTGTCGGATAGAAACAGCCGCTGCAGCTCTCAAGCAACTTGGCAACGCTCTAGCTACCGGATCTAAAGTCGACGAGAAATACGCACATGGACGCTGCTTATCACCAAATTGTTGAGTCAAAACTGACAATGCACAACCCTCTCTCTCGTGGACGTACAGTGTAAAAGGCTTACTGTAGTCGGGAGTACCCAACACTGGAGCAGAGCACAATGCATCACGCAATTCAGAAAAACTCTTCTGACAATCGTCAGACCAAGGAAGAGGATTCGGTATATCCTTACAAGTCAATGCCAACAGAGGTTTGGCCAGCAGAGAAAAATTCGGAATCCACTGTCTACAATACGATGTGATACCCAGAAAAGCACGTACCTCTCTCTGCATATTTGGCACAGTCATTCGAGCAATCGCTTAAATTCGTTCTGGGGTCAACTTTCTTCCCTCCTTCGACAAGAGATGACCTAAGTAGGTCACTTCTTGGCGACAATACTGCAACTTTGAAGATGACACTTTATGATGCAATTCAGACAAATGTTGTAACAAAGAAAGAGCAGCTTTTATACAAGTTTCCTCATCATCTGCAGCCACTAATAAATCGTCAACATACTGAATAAGAGCAGTACCCGCAGGCATCGCAAGAGTATCAAGCTGAGTTTTCAAAGCCTGGCTATAAATGGAAGGACTTTCACAATAGCCTTGAGGAGCGCGTTTAAACCGGAAGCTTCGGCCTCCTAAACAGAAGCCGAAAATATCTCTACTCTCTTCGGCCATTGGAATGCTGAAGAAAGCATTTTTCAGATCTATAACCGAAAACCAGGCAGCTGAAGCCGGAATCATGGTCAGCAAAGCAGTAATGTCTGGAACAACTGGGAACTGTGGCACGACAATCTTATTAACTTTTCTAACATCGATCACAAACCTGTAGACAGGTGGCTGAGAAGAGTCAGTACGCTTCAAGACAGGCAAAACCGGACTATTACACACATTACCTCTCGTTTCTTCAATCACATCTTTCTCAATTAAATCATAAATGATTGCTAAAAGCGCTCTTTCACCATCGCTAGAAATCCTATACTGGGGGATACGTGGCAATTTGACATTCGCTTTAAGCGTTACAACGTAAGGTGGAATTTCCAAAAGACCCACATCATTAGGACCAGTTGCCCAAAGAGTATCAGGGAGAGAATGCAATTCCGGTGGAAGCCGATCTGTAGACAAATACATCGGAGAGATCACTTACTTACCCAATGTAAGCTGTACTCCCGAAGGAGAACAATGCAATGTCGCATTCAACCTTTTCAACAAATCTAAGCCTAACAAATTCTCACCACAACCTGTCGTTAGAATGAGAGGTGCTTCCAATTCACAAGGCCCTATAGAAAGAGACAAAGGACTAGAAACTGGATTACGAACTGGGGCGCCAGAGAATCCTACCGAAACATTCGTTAAGCCAGATAAAAAAGGTGCGCCAAGGAGTTTAGAGTGCATGATAGAACTCTTCGCTGCACCAGTATCTAAAAGAAAAGGCTCTACTACACCCGATGTGGCTACTGCAACATAAGGCCCACTCTGATCTACTGGAACCGACACTACTCCCTCTCTTTGTCTATGGCTGTCCTAGCAATCATTATAAACAAAAAAGGAAGGGAGTTAGAGGAATTGTAGCTAGGCTCGCCCTCCAAATACTAAGTTAAACAAATGGTGTCTGTTTCCAGATACCTAAGAGCCTTGCTAGTTTATTCAGATAACAACCAACACACACTGGGGTCGATTGTGAAAATATGGTATTGTGTACAAAAAAGGGGAGAAATGCTCCTCTTTTAGGTGTCCCCTCACTCACCAGGGTTGCCCCACGGTGACATGCTTCATCATTGGGGCCATCCCAGTCCTCTACGGGCTGGGGCGTGCTGCGACTTGCGAAAGTTACGTAGGAGCACTTTATTAGACTATGTGTGGTGCATGTGTATTTGAGGAGTGGACTATGTGATGTGTGTTAAAAATACCTCCCCAGTAGGTTTACAATAAACTTTATTCTTGCCTCTAGGTGGTAATATTAAAAACGGGGTGGAAAGATAGGCTGCCCTAAACGTAATGTGTCCAGATGTACCTATCAACTCCTATCGTCGACATGTTTCGTGCATACCCCAAGCACTTCTTCGGGACTACACAGGGACCAGCCCTGTGTTCGCCACTCCTTAACTCTTCAATGAGATATTGATGAATAAGTTTTAAATTTTAAAGTTAAAATTAGACTGCAGCAAACTATATTAAGTGCATGCAATGATACCTACGTATTTGTTCCAAAAACACGTGGCTCCTGAAAAATAAAAGACAACTTGAAAAGTCACGGGGTGAATTACCCCAAATCTAATCACACATAGTTTACAAGAAGAAAACGTGATGATTTCCTGTGGTTTATAAACGGACATTTGACCGTGGTTATATCCATGCACAAAAACGTGTTTCATTTCGTGCATCGTAACGTGATAAAAACACCTCTCTTTGTGACACACCCAAACATTCATCTGTCATACACACTCATACATACATTTCCTGAGACCTAACTGGGCCCCATGGATTCGGAGGGGTTCGGTATCCTAGCAGCTCTGGTGAGAGAAAAACGGATTTTGTAAATAGCAGAGCCCCGGGCCGATTAGCGATAGTAAACTGACCCGTGGATGGCCAAAGTTTCCCCGATTTGACTTACTTGTGCACCGGATACCTCCTACTTTTAGGCACCTACTTGTGTCCCTCCGGTCCGGATGTTATCGGACCGAGGGTTTCAGGTCTGTTTTAAAGGAAGTTCCCGATCACGGTTTGCTTACGCTTCCGTGACTACGCTCATAGGGAAACTAGAGCGTATAGTTCTGTATCCCGGCTTGCGAGTGGCGGCCATCTTTAGTGTAACGCTTCCGTACTCGTATATACAAGTGCTCTTAAATAGGATTAAACTGCAATATTTCCGCCCCAGACTTAATTTTAGGTGTTCAGGATAGTATATACTACATTATCAAACCTTTCTTTTACAAAATAATTTTTGACAAAAGTTTCTTAAAAAAGGTAATTGGACGATCAGTAAATGGATTATTCCTGCCCTTTTGATTATTGACAGTATCTTAAATCAATTCTCGAGGCTCCAGTATTAGTGACTCTCAAAAGGCAGAATAGACCATCTGTGCTCATAGGTACTGTTGGGTAGGTGATGGTACACTCTCAGGTCCTGAGCAACAGGTTTTTTTAACAAGCCTTTAACCTGTCTCTCAAAGCCAAAAGGCACCCTCAGTACTTCTAGGTACTACTGGGTTGGTGATGGTATATTCATTCAATGAATTTTTCAAACATCATTAGCCTATAACCACACTATTTTTAGTTAAGTTAGGTCTACTTCGTTACAGGTATAGTTTTGATTTTTCAGAAAACGTTTTTCAAGTTTAGGTGAACTGCCCCCAAGGGATATCATCATTTAGTCCCACTATGTGAGAGCGGAGTCTGAACACCCAACGTTGTTCTTTCTCAAGTAATTTCTTTTCCATATCAGCATGGGGTTGTTGGATTTCCAAAACCACCCACCGCATGTCATTAGGCGTATGTCCCTTTTCTAGAAAGTGTGTAGTCATTTTCGTATTTGAGTGTTTGCACCTAAAGTTACTGTGGTGTTCCACCATCCTCGTGTTCACCTTCCTTGTTGTCATCCCTATATAGTGTAGATTGCACACACATGTGATCATGTACACGACCCCTGACGTATTGCAATTGGAAAAGGATTTCAGATTCCAGACCAGGCCCGTGTTACATGTCACCTGTTTGGTAGTATCGGTTAGGTGGCACACGCTGCAATTGGAACACGGGTGGTGACCCAATGGCAACGGACGTAAGCGTCGAATCGGACCTTCCACATTCCTTGAACGTGTATGTACCACTAAATCTTTCAGGTTTTTTCCTTTCCGGTGACTGAACATTGGTTGGGTGATGTTCAGACCTCCACTGTTCAACGTTTTCCAATGTTTTTTTACAATTTTTGTTACTTGCTGTGAGGCTACAGTATAGGTAGTGATGCAGATAGGTCTTCTTTCAGAGGTATCTGTAGGTGGTTCTCTAGGTTTTGACTCTAGCAGTGCATCTCTATTATTATTCGATGCTCTTTTCTTGGCTTTTGAGACAATCTTTTGTGGATATTGTCTTTGGTATAGTTTCGCACACAGTTCTTTGGCTTGCACCTCGTAATCACATTTCTCAGTTGGATCCACCCTCAGGATCTCATAATTCCGTTGGTCGGCTAGTAGTCTCAGACACTCATTCTCATAATCTATGGAATTTTGTATCACAATAGCTCCGCCCTTATCGGCTGGTTTTATTGTAATGCTTGTGTCATTAGCCAATTATTTAAATATCAAAGCTGAAAGAGGGATACTGACAACCACAACACATTTCAAACCGACGTCGAGGAACTGCCTATTAAGCTTTGAAAGCTTTCACCCGCGACCACTCCGGGGAAAATCTGCCCTTTGGACAGTTTCTACGATTAAGGAGAAATTGTTCTGAGAAATGTGATTACGAGGTGCAAGCTAAAGAACTGTGTGCGAAACTATACCAAAGACAATATCCACAAAAGATTGTCTCAAAAGCCAAGAAAAGAGCATCGAATAATAATAGAGATGCACTGCTAGAGTCAAAACCTAGAGAACCACCTACAGATACCTCTGAAAGAAGACCTATCTGCATCACTACCTATACTGTAGCCTCACAGCAAGTAACAAAAATTGTAAAAAAACATTGGAAAACGTTGAACAGTGGAGGTCTGAACATCACCCAACCAATGTTCAGTCACCGGAAAGGAAAAAACCTGAAAGATTTAGTGGTACATACACGTTCAAGGAATGTGGAAGGTCCGATTCGACGCTTACGTCCGTTGCCATTGGGTCACCACCCGTGTTCCAATTGCAGCGTGTGCCACCTAACCGATACTACCAAACAGGTGACATGTAACACGGGCCTGGTCTGGAATCTGAAATCCTTTTCCAATTGCAATACGTCAGGGGTCGTGTACATGATCACATGTGTGTGCAATCTACACTATATAGGGATGACAACAAGGAAGGTGAACACGAGGATGGTGGAACACCGCAGTAACTTTAGGTGCAAACACTCAAATACGAAAATGACTACACACTTTCTAGAAAAGGGACATACGCCTAATGACATGCGGTGGGTGGTTTTGGAAATCCAACAACCCCATGCTGATATGGAAAAGAAATTACTTGAGAAAGAACAACGTTGGGTGTTCAGACTCCGCTCTCACATAGTGGGACTAAATGATAATATCCCTTGGGGGCAGTTCACCTAAACTTGAAAAACGTTTTCTGAAAAATCAAAACTATACCTGTAACGAAGTAGACCTAACTTAACTAAAAATAGTGTGGTTATAGGCTAATGATGTTTGAAAAATTCATTGAATGAATATACCATCACCAACCCAGTAGTACCTAGAAGTACTGAGGGTGCCTTTTGGCTTTGAGAGACAGGTTAAAGGCTTGTTAAAAAAACCTGTTGCTCAGGACCTGAGAGTGTACCATCACCTACCCAACAGTACCTATGAGCACAGATGGTCTATTCTGCCTTTTGAGAGTCACTAATACTGGAGCCTCGAGAATTGATTTAAGATACTGTCAATAATCAAAAGGGCAGGAATAATCCATTTACTGATCGTCCAATTACCTTTTTTAAGAAACTTTTGTCAAAAATTATTTTGTAAAAGAAAGGTTTGATAATGTAGTATATACTATCCTGAACACCTAAAATTAAGTCTGGGGCGGAAATATTGCCGTTTAATCCTATTTAAGAGCACTTGTATATACGAGTACGGAAGCGTTACACTAAAGATGGCCGCCACTCGCAAGCCGGGATACAGAACTATACGCTCTAGTTTCCCTATGAGCGTAGTCACGGAAGCGTAAGCAAACCGTGATCGGGAACTTCCTTTAAAACAGACCTGAAACCCTCGGTCCGATAACATCCGGACCGGAGGGACACAAGTAGGTGCCTAAAAGTAGGAGGTATCCGGTGCACAAGTAAGTCAAATCGGGGAAACGATGGCCATCCACGGGTCAGTTTACTATCGCTAATCGGCCCGGGGCTCTGCTATTTACAAAATCCGTTTTTCTCTCACCAGAGCTGCTAGTATACCGAACCCCTCCGAATACATGGGGCCCAGTTAGGTCTCAGGAAATGTATGTATGAGTGTGTATGACAGATAAATGTTTGGGTGTGTCACAAAGAGAGGTGTTTTTATCACGTTACGATGCACGAAATGAAACACGTTTTTGTGCATGGATATAACCACGGTCAAATGTCCGTTTATAAACCACAGGAAATCATCACGTTTTCTTCTTGTAAACTATGTGTGATTAGATTTGGGGTAATTCACCCCGTGACTTTTCAAGTTGTCTTTTATTTTTCAGGAGCCACGTGTTTTTGGAACAAATACGTAGGTATCATTGCATGCACTTAATATAGTTTGCTGCAGTCTAATTTTAACTTTAAAATTTTAAACTTATTCATCAATATCTCATTGAAGAGTTAAGGAGTGGCGAACACAGGGCTGGTCCCTGTGTAGTCCCGAAGAAGTGCTTGGGGTATGCACGAAACATGTCGACGATAGGAGTTGATAGGTACATCTGGACACATTACGTTTAGGGCAGCCTATCTTTCCACCCCGTTTTTAATATTACCACCTAGAGGCAAGAATAAAGTTTATTGTAAACCTACTGGGGAGGTATTTTTAACACACATCACATAGTCCACTCCTCAAATACACATGCACCACACATAGTCTAATAAAGTGCTCCTACGTAACTTTCGCAAGTCGCAGCACGCCCCAGCCCGTAGAGGACTGGGATGGCCCCAATGATGAAGCATGTCACCGTGGGGCAACCCTGGTGAGTGAGGGGACACCTAAAAGAGGAGCATTTCTCCCCTTTTTTGTACACAATACCATATTTTCACAATCGACCCCAGTGTGTGTTGGTTGTTATCTGAATAAACTAGCAAGGCTCTTAGGTATCTGGAAACAGAGACCATTTGTTTAACCTAGCAATCATTATAGTCAACATTCTCACTCTCAACATAATAGTCATCAGCATAGTACTGAGTCGACCGACCAGATGCAATTTTCTGTTGATCAAAGCAATTCATAGAATTTTGCGGGGGAAAGGAACGTTCGTTCTGAGGAAACGCACCACGTCCTCTACCCCTAGACACTTGCTGAAAACCACCACGGCCTCTCGGGGCCGGCATACCACTCGCGCGTTGTCGTAAAACAGGGCACTCATTTTTATAATGACCTTCCTCCCTATAGTACGCACACTGATTCAAACCCAAGGGGGGTCTTGGAGAAAAATACCCAGCGTTCTGTTGTGGTCTCTGAAACTGTGGAGGTTGCTGAAACTGTGGGCGTTGTTGTGACTCTTGCTGATTCGAGCGAGGCAGATACGCCTGCTGCAAAAGAACCTTTGTCTTTAAGTCTTTTGTCTTTTTCTCTGCTTTTTCTTTTTCGTCCTTATCCCTATTCTCATAGTACTGTGCAGTCGCCAATATCTGGGCCGACGATGAAACAGCCCAAGAACTTTCAGAATCTTTCAACTTATTAGAAAGTTCAGGGAGCAAATTAAAGACAAATTTGTCCACAAATAATCTTTGCCCACCTTCCGTACTCATGTCCTGACCACTATGATCTATAAATGTCTCTTTAAACCTAGTGTAGAAATCAGATACACTTTCATCTTTCTTCTGCTTACATGCTGTTAACTTATCCCAATTCACTCGTAAAGCAGGCATCATCGTCTTCATTAAATTAATAATTCTACCTGGCAATTCCGTAACCAAAGGTTCAGGTTTAGCACCTCCCTGTTGTCTACCATCTGCAGCAATAATATTCGCCCAAGAATCTCCTAATTCTGCCGCATGATTCTCATGACGAATCTTCGCCCACAAAGGTTGCGGAACTACATTACCCATCAACATGTCGATGTCGGCTAAATTCATAATACACGCATCTACTGTCTGAGACAATTCTTTGTAATAACCAGCAGGATTCTTACGAGGATCAGGTAAGGTCTGCTTAAGAGCCAAGCCCTCTGCTCTCTTCCAAGGGACATGTACCCATACTCTCTGAAAATGAGCCGGAGCGGCAACAATACCCAGATTTACATTAGCCTGAACTGCTTCCTTCCATACAGGAGGAACTTCTCTCATGGGATACTGTCTCGCTTTTCTCCTAACAGAGGAATCGGGTTCGTGTAATGTCTGAGGCGGAAGGCTAGATCTAAAAGCCAGTATCGTCTCTACGGCATCTGTAATATCAGATTCCACTATCATCCCTTTAGCAAAATCCGACTGAACATCAAGTAGTTCCTGCAGGATCAAACCCAAATCATTATCTTCCCATTCCTGACGCAGAAACATACACATCATATTAAAAACATACCTCTGTTTAGGCGGTTCCCACTGAAAGAAAACATCCATAACCGCTGGCAAACTATACTTTGAGGCATCAATAATCCATTTACGAGCTAACAAATCCAATACAGCCCGTTCCTCGGAACCAGGAAGCGGACTACGACTCTGCCTATGTTCCGAAACAGGGGTCATATTCAATGACCCAAACAATGGAGACAATAGACTAGAAACAGTCTCTGTCATTCGTTTTCGAACAGAAGGAGAAGAAACGGACATAAGAACAGGAGAATAAGTATTTTGAGGCAAAGAAGGCGTAGGAACAAGAACAGTAGGAGTCCCAGATGCAGAACCGGAAGGCAAAGGAGTTTGAGGCAAAGCTGGTAGCAAAGCCTGCGACCCTAGAGCAGGTTGCGCAGGAGGAGGTAAAGCCATCTGTGGAGTACCGGGTGGCTGAGCAACAGCAGAAGGTTGAACAACAAAGGGTGGAACAACCGGGGGTAATAGAGGTGCAGTAGCACCCTGCACATAAGGAGGTGGTAATCTCAGTAAATGAGACATCAAGGGATCGTTTTCAAGATCTTCAGTCACTTTCGGAGGAGGAGACGGCAAGGCCGGATAACATTTATCTATGGCCATACAACGCTGCCTATCTGAAACTTCACTCGCTCGCTCCTCTCCATCATCCCTATACTGCCTAGCAGCCTGTAGAACTGACATATTCCTATGTTTCCTATCTCGTTTAGCTTGCTTGATTTCTCTCTGTTTGGCTTCTTTGCGCCAAAGGCGAAAGGAGTCAAACATTGCCGGCCGGGCTTTCTTCCTAAACAATTTCGTTTCTAGATTATCTAAAATCTCAGTATCAAAACTACCATGTTGGGGCCATCGTAAATCCCCATCTTTCCTAGTGTAACGGACCCATACTTCAATAAACGAAATAGGGCCCACTCCGTGTTTAGAATAGAGCTCATAAGTCGGAGTTCCAACCGGAGGTATCGGACATGAATCCTCCAATCGGGAATCCCTGTTGCAACCACAACCAAACCAAGTATCAAATTTGCTACAATTAGGCATCTTCGCTCACTAATCGAGCTTCAAACTTCAAGGTATTATCTCTACCAATACACTCGTAAATATACGAGACCCTCGGCTTTGGAAATTGCAATTTTCACATCAAAACTAAGGACCAAACAAACTAAGAACCAAAGAACCAAAAACTAAGGACTGGGAGCGACCCACTTATACTTAACTGAGGTATCAGTCACGCCACCAGAAGACCCGTCTATCGTCTCGCCTTACAAAGCATCACAAATGGGTCCAAGACAGGGCGACAGTCAGGGCATCAGTCCTTCGTAGCCGTCAGGAAAGCGGCAAGCCTCGCAGAAAAGACCTTCAGTCCACGTTCGACATGCCGGGGTCGATGAAGTGGTGGCCGTCCTCCAGAATTTCCTCACGAAGCTACTCACGATCTTCAGGCTTGGACCGGTACCGCTTGATGTCGCCCCACGTTGGGTGCCAACCGAAGAACCGGGTTATTTAAGACCCAGCGGCGCCAGGGGCACGCCCAAAGTCTTCGGGTTCAACTGTCTTAGAGTACAGAGACACGGGACACTTCGTGGTGACGTCAAAGATCGAATTTATTGACTGCAGCCAGTAACAGAAGTCCTAGAAATCATCACAGTATGAGGTCTCAGGAGACTGCTCAATTTTACAAAGCAAGTCATCCCTTTTTATGCCAAAAATCACATTCAGGACAAATACCTTACATTTACGAACTGTCCAATCACATGAATCCACACCAAAGGTATCGCATGATGGTAAAACCCACTTTTCAGTTACCCGGCCCATGATCAATCATCGGTCAAACCCAACATTCTTCTTTAGACAGGTCGAACGAACCCATAATAAAAAAAGGCCACAACCCAATCATAAATAGACCATAAAGAAAGGAGCAGAAACAGGTGAGAGTAGGATAAGGCATATTTGTGTGCAGTAAAACTTTACGATGTCCTGTGCTTTGATCCTCAATCTTGATCAGCTACTGGGCAAGAACTGGCTCAGCAAGGTCGGCTTCAGGCAACAGGGTCAGTTCACTCAGGTCATTCAGAAGTCAGCTAAAGTGTACGTGTACTAAAGACTCGTTCGGCTGCAGTCATCGGCCTATGTGAGGGCAACCACAAAATGGCTGTCACATACAAAATGGAAACCAAGGTTTAGAACGGAATCTTCAAATACACTGCGAATCCTTGTGTGTAACGTAGCGAAATCACTCGTACTTGCCGAACTCATCGGTTACGGTTCCTTGTTACCCAAATCGTAACGGAACCATGACATTTGAAACACAGGTACAGAATTCACGGAACCTCATATCGCTAATCGTTAGTAATATGCCCCACTGTTTCGAACCGGGAGAAGTATTCGGAGACATCTTCTTGGGGTTTCTGGCAGCAAGCTGTTGCTATTGACCAGTCTATCTTTTTCTCTGGAATCAGGGTTTTTACTTTTTGCACGATCTTATCCGGGAGGTCTAGTATGGCTTTCAAGGGTTTCTGTCCAGGGTTTCGCTGCTTATCTAGCACATCGCGTTGCTCCCAGGTATCTCCGAACAGGTCAGTGTAGTTGATTTTCCGGATTTGCTTCCACACGTCAGCTGGCAGACATAGCCCAAAGAATAAGTCGATGTCGGCAAGGGTCATGATTGTCGCCCATAAGGCGGTACCTAATTCTGTGTAGAACGCAGTGGGATTCTTTCTTAAATCCGGCAAGGATTTGCGGAACGTCAGGATGTCCTGCTAATCCCAGGGCTGATATACCCAGTTGTAAACTACTCTTCCTTTGGCGTCCTGGTGATTTATGTTGTCATGAGTTCCCTGTCCTCTAGGGGGAACCCAGTAGGGGGTAGCTTCCTTTACGGGCATGATATTGTCTAAATTCTCTATCGGCGGTTCAGCTATTACAGGTGCGGCGCTCTTGACTATTCGTTCTTGTTCTATAAGGTGGCAGAAGACTTCTAGGGTGTAAGAGATGAGTTCTGCTACGTCACATTCGCTCTCGTCTCCCGTGTCCACCTTTCTATATAGAGTCATGAGTCGGTCAGGTCCTATATTCTTATATTTTTCTTCATATGCCTTGAGGGTGTGATAACAAAAATGCACGACGAAGTGTCGCTTGTGATTGTCAGCGTAGGAGTTACTCGTATCTGTTATGTACTCTTCCGTTTCTTTTCTGTTAACCACGGTTTTTACTATTTTCTCTATGCTGGCTCGTTCATTTTTGCTCAAGCGGGGGATTCTCGCTGGTTCTTTCCCTTGGGTTTCAACTCTTCCTGAGGTGTCTTTTGACAAGGTATTTAGCACGAGAGGCTCGGTCGGCGCAGAGGCCTTGGGTACCGAGGCCCTGGCGCTACCTTCAATTATGCTCTGAGTTTCTAGGTGCTGTACTAGAGGATGGGTAGGGGCATAAGGAGGGGGCATATGGATGATCGGTGGACCTAGGAGTAAATCATCGTTTATCTTTTGTTTCGATGGTAGCTCAGGGTAAAGCACTGAGGGTGGTCTGACAGGACATTGGCCTGAGATTTCTGATTCTCGTTCTTTTCTAGGTTTCTCTTTCCTTAATTTCTTCTTCTAACTTTTTACCAGGTAGACGGGCCGA
This sequence comes from Lissotriton helveticus, assembly GCF_964261635.1. Lineage (NCBI taxonomy): Eukaryota > Metazoa > Chordata > Amphibia > Caudata > Salamandridae > Lissotriton > Lissotriton helveticus. Next base: position 1,284,809,231 of record NC_136070.1, read on the forward strand.
TTTCTGTAGTTCCTTATCTATTTTTGCTTCGTTTCTCTTCTTTCGTTGCATTGTTTCTTTTTGCCACATGCCGAGACTATCAAGCATGGTTGGCGTAGTTTTCTTTTCGCGAAGAGCTTTCTCTAACGCTTCTATTTTAGCTAGGTCAAAAGATCCCATCAGTGGCCACTGACTTTCTCGATCTTTCTTAGTGTGTTTATGCCATAGTTTACTATAAGCTGTAGCGACTAGTCCATACTTTACAAACATGTCCTTATTAGGGGTGCCTTCCAGTGGAGCCGGATGATCGACCTCTAATAAACGGTCCGGGTTGAACCAATTACCAATCAGTGGGGAGAAGATAGGCATGACGTATAATCGGACAATGAAGATCTCAAATATTTGTGGACAAAGGTCCGCACTACCTATCCTTCACTATTCGCAAAGAGAGAGAATATTTCTATTCTTCGTTGTTTGCAAACAGAGAATTTCTCAAAGAGAACCAATATATCGAGTAGCAAACTAGGCTAAACGATCCAATCAATGAGAGAACCAATATATCGAGTAGCAAACGAGGCTAAACGAACCAATCAAATGAGTAATACTAGTATTTTCCAAACCAAACAATTCCAATACAAACAAACAACAATCGTCGCGTTTCACTACCTTACCCGGACCGTATGGACAGTTTCTCATCTTCCCCTTTCAGCGCCCGATCGTCCTCTATTCTCCGTTATAGCCACGGCACTCCTGTGGGATCCCAGTCAGGACGGTAGATCACTCGAGAGAGGTCCGTTCGGAACCTGTGAAGTTCGGATGATCGGCTGCCAGACGAGGGTCTCTTTCAGGCAGGTGCACTTTCCCGATCGTTGCAGTCGTTCACTCCGTCGTTAGGACCTCTCTACCGGACCCACGTGTCGCTGATGGGCCCCGCGTTGGGACGCCAATTGTTGAATAAGCAGATTTTCCCTAGATATCCTCAAGCACTGCTTGGCGTTAGTCGCCTCTGATTCATTCCATAATTATCAAATAAAGAGGCGGGCGCTGGCCACTGGAAAGCAGGAAACTGTTTTATTCCTCTGGAGAGAAAACACATCGGATCAGACAGGACAAGTGTCTTCTCGAGGTGCTCTAACTGCATCTCTGTGGCCTGGCCTTTTATACACATTTGTAACGTTTTATTGCAGTATAACACATTCCTGGCATTACTTTGATACATTGTGAAACATCTTTGGAATCCCCGCTTCAGGCCCGTTCCCACACATATCAACAGTAATGTCCCCCACCCAGGTCTCAGCAGGTGATTGCTATCGCGCAGCTTGGCATTCCGGCAGGAGCTGAAATGTACGCAATCGGTCGGATCTCATGGGGTCGTGGCATTGATTAATTCCGGCCCCTTTGATGGGAGGCGAGATCTTACTGTACGGGGGCAATAAACTGTATCTGCGGGGGTTGGTTATGGCCTGGGATCGGATCGAACAGCCAGGTGCTGGGGAGGAGATTGTCGAAGGGCCTGTTTGTGCGCGAGGGATGAAAGGGCATGTGGGTTCACAGAAGGTCACACAGGGCGGTGCGAGCTTGGAAGGCAGGACGCTCGCACCGCGGGGGCACAACAGTACCTGTGGAGACTTGGCGAGGGTCGAGGCGGCAAGGTCAAGGTCGGCTCGGTGTCCCACGTCGCGGTGTCTTCCTTACTGGGCTGGAGAGAGCAGCGGCTCGGCTCGGGCTTGAAGGGTGGCGTTGCGGCGCGGGCTGGGTCAGGGAGACAAAGCGCCTCGGGGTCCTTGAAGAGGGGGCACACGCTGGGTGCGGCGACCTGCAGGGCACATCAAGGGGGTCAAGACGGGCTCCTCTGCACAACGCGCCGCAGCCGCTCACAGACAGCGGCAGGCGCTTTCCCGGGCACAGGTCACGAAGGGGCAAGCAGGTGCAGGGCGAGGCCTCTCCTCACGATGCGAGCTACGGCTCGGTTGGGCGACAGTCACGGTGCTTGGGCCAGCGAGGCTGGTCTTTGCGGTGCTTCTGGGGCTTTAGCAGGCGGCAGTCACGGTGCTTGGAGGGACGGTAGTGCCCTGGGCCTCTCAGGGGGCACGGTGGATGATCACGACGCGCTCTGCTGTTCCCAAGTAGCAGTGCAGGGGAAGGCAGCACTCACAGCAGTTCCTCTTTCAGGGGGTAGCGCCCAATGTTCCTGGGGCGCTGTTCAGGGGGCAAGTTCCACCGCAAGCCCTTGGAGATCTTTTCAGGAGTTTGGCACAAGTTCAAAATAAAGCAAAGTCTTTCAGTCTTTTTTCTCCTGCTCTCCTTCAGCAGCAAGGCACCCACCACAGGCCAGTCTCTTGGGGTCAGAGTCAGTACTTCTCCATGCAGCTTCCAGGGTCCTCCTCTTCAGGCAGAGCTTCTTCTTTGCGCAAACAGGATCTAATTTACAAGGAGCAGGGCTCCTACTTTTATACACCATTTTCTTTGTCTTTCCAGGCCAGGGGGGCATTTGCATAATTCCTTTCAGCCTCTGAGCACTTGTTGGGTGTACTCTGACTGTTGCTTTCAGTGTGAGGGCAGGCACATCAGACGCTCCACAGGGAGGCGGAGCCAGCATTGTGGGGACAGGGGCAGCCAGGAGTACCTTGTTGACAGTGCTTCGCCCTTCCTGGGCCAGGTGCAGGCTGAGTCATCAGTCGCCCCCCCAGGGGGGCGGAGCCAGCATTGTGGTGGCAGAGCACAGCCTGATTAAGAGTCCAGGGGCACTCCTACCTCCCACTAAGGTGTAATCCTTGCATTCACCACCTGTCATCCCCCAGCCCTGTCACTCACACATCCCAGACAGTCAGATACACATCCAAGCAGAGGCGGGCTGAAATGGTTAGGCAAGCAAATGCTAACTTTCTAAAAGTAGCATTTGCAAACACAGGATATTAAAATAAACTTTACTAAAAGAAGTATTTTATTATTCTGAGTTCAGGCATACTAAACATTATTTTCTACCATGTTCCCTGAGCCTGCTGGGATTATAGTGTGTAATAATTCCAGCATCCCATTCTGGCCTATGACAACAGGCAGCCTTACAGTAGTGAAAAACGGAAATGGCTGTAATTCACTATTAGGACAGGCCACACACATCAGGGCTTGTCCTACCTTATGCCTACAATGCACCCTGCCCTTGGGCCTACCATAGGGGTGACTAATATGAAGTTAAGGGAAGGTTTAGAGGCTGGCAAGTGTGTGCACTTGCCCAGCCAGCATGACAGTACCAGACTGCACGCAGGTTCTGCAATGGCAGACCTTAGGCCCAATTTAAAGGGGCTGCTTCTGTGGGTGGCGCAACCAGCGCTGCAGGCCCACTAGCAGTATTGGTATTTACAAGCCCTGGCACTCCTGGTGCACTCTACTGGCGACTGACAGTAAATCAAATGAGCCAATCATGGAAATCAATTATAGGTACACCTTACATTGGGAGCACTTGCACTGCGGCACGGGTTGGCCGTGGCGCAGTGCCCTGAGCAGCGAACACCATCAAAACATCTGAGGCACATCAGCAAAAAGTGGAAGGGAGACTCACGCCAAGGTGCCAGGTCTAACGCCACTTGTATATGGAGAAGTGTCTCACTGAGACGAATGAGTGCACTCGGTGGAGCAGTGCTCAAACACAAAGACAACTTGTATATATGAGGAGGTGTCTCTTACTGAGAGGAATGAGTGCACTGTAGGGGGGGGGGGGTACCCCCTCCTGAGTCCACTTGTATCTGGAGTGGTGTCTCTCACTGAGAGGAATGAGTGCACTCTGAGGGGGGGGGGGCTTGTATGGCTTGAGGCCCCCCTCCAATGCCACCAGCTCTCCTCCCAGGCCAGCCCCCCCCCCCCCCTACCCCCACCCCCACCTATTTCCCACATCCGCAGGGACAGTCAGTCAGCAAAGCTCCCACTCAGAAGGCACCCGCTGTCTCTGTGGGTGGAGCTCACAGCTGCACTGCACATGCACCGCTGCTCTTGGGCAGCGCCCAGTGGGTGCAGGGGGCAGGGCGGCTGCCAGCCCTGGGACCTGCATGGGAGGAAGAGACGGCCCTGATAAGGCCCCGAGTGGAGCCCGCAGGGTGATAAGAGGCTGTCAGGGGAGGAGCAGCTCCCTGGAGGCGGGAGGGGGCCTTCTGGTGGGAGGGGCCCCAGGAGCCCAGATCTGCACCAGAGGATGCACCGGAGGCCAGACCGACAGCAGGGTATGTAGCACCACAGACCTCCCCAGGCTCTGCACCACCACAGACCTCCCCAGGATCTGCACCACCACAGACCTCCCCAGGCTCTGCACCACCACAGACCTCCCCAGGCTCTGCACCACCACAGACCTCCCCAGGCTCTGCAGCACCACAGACCTCCCCAGGCTCTGCACCACCACAGACCTCCCCAGGCTCTGCAGCACCACAGACCTCCCCAGGCTCTGCACCACCACAGACCTCCCCAGGCTCTGCAGCACCACAGACCTCCCCAGGCTCTGCACCACCACAGACCTACAGCAGGCTCGGCATCTGTACACTACAGCTGCCCAGACCTATAGATTCTGCACCAGCACATCTGCCCATACCTGCCCAGATCTGCACCAGTGTTTGTTGGCCTCTCCTTGTTCTAGATCTGCTCCTGTGTTTGTTGGACTCTCCTGGTTCTAGATCTGCTCCTGTGTTTGTTGGACTCTCCTGGTTCTAGATCTGCTCCTGTGTTTGTTGGACTCTCCTGGTTCTAGATCTGCACCTGTGTTTGTTGGACTCTCCTGGTTCTAGATCTGCTCCTGTGTTTGTTGGACTCTCCTGGTTCTAGATCTGCTCCTGTGTTTGTTGGACTCTCCTGGTTCTAGATCTGCTCCTGTGTTTGTTGGACTCTCCTGGTTCTAGATCTGCTCCTGTGTTTGTTGGACTCTCCTGGTTCTAGATCTGCTCCTGTGTTTGTTGGACTCTCCTGGTTCTAGATCTGCACCTGTGTTTGTTGGACTCTCCTGGTTCTAACATTTTTGGGTTTTTGTGGTTCTAGATCTGCACTGGGCTCTCCTGGGTTCTCCAGAGGCAGGAGGTCCGGATCTGCACCAGCGAACTCACCTGCCGATCCTCCAGTCTGCACCAGCCTCTAGTGGCCCTCCTGCCTCATTGATGCTGGATTCTCCTATCTGTGTCAGATCTGCACCCGTTTCTGCTGGGCTCTGTTCCCTTGACCAGATCTGCACCGGGTGGTTTGCTCTGTATCCAGATCTGCACCAGTATTTGTTGGAGGTTACTACCCGGTTCCAGATCTGCACCAGTATTTTCTGGAGTCTCCTTCGTGTACCAAGATCTGCACTAAAGGCTGCTAGTAATCCTCTCTGTGTACAAATCTGCACGAGTGCCTGCTAGAGTCGAAAGCACCTGCCTAGATCTGCACCAGACTCTGCTGTACTCCGATGTCTGGATTCTGATCTGCACCAAACTTCTGTACTCTGGCGTCTGTACCCAGATCTGCACCAGACTCTGCTGTACTCCGATGTCTGGATTCTGATCTGCACCACACTTCTGTACTCTGGCGTCTGTACCCAGATCTGCACCAGACTCTGCTGTACTCCGATGTCTGGATTCTGATCTGCACCACACTTCTGTACTCTGGCGTCTGTACCCAGATCTGCACCAGACTCTGCTGTACTCCGGTGTCTGGGCCTGGATTTGCACCAGACTTTTCTGTACTACTACGTATGTACCCAGATTTGCATCAGACTCGTCTGTACCCAGATTTGCACCAGATTCTGCGTTGTAGCCTCGGGTCTGCCCTGCCGCGTGGACTGACCCTTGCCCCCATCTGTTTTGCACCCGTGCGGGCTCGTTCCTCATCCAGGGGAGTTTGCACCTGTCTGGAGGGCTTCGGATCCGACCATGGCTGGCGCCGGTGCCTGGGGGGTGCTGCTTCTTTGCACCCTGGGGTGTGGCGGGGGGCTGTGCAGGAGGAGTGAGGTACCCAGACTGCAGCTCGGCTTCTCAGGTAAGACAGACAGATGGACACTCCTGAAGCAACACTAATCGGAATGAATATCACCGTGTGTGTCTGATGCACGCTGCTTGGTTAGCACCGTGTGTGCCTGATGCACGCTGCATAGTTAGCACCGTGTGTGTCTGATGCAGCGTGTCTGATGCACGCTACATAGTTATCACCGTGTGTGTCTGATGCACGCTGCTTGGTTAGCACCGTGTGTGTCTGATGCACGCTGCATGGTTAGCACCGTGTGTGCCTGCTGCACGCTGCATAGTTAGCACCGTGTGTGTCTGATGCAGCGTGTCTGATGCACGCTACATAGTTATCACCGTGTGTGCCTGATGCACGCCGCATAGTTAGCACCGTGTGTGTCTGATGCACGCTACATAGTTATCACCGTGTGTGGCTGATGCACGCTACATAGTTATCACCGTGTGTGTCTGATGAACGCCGCATAGTTAGCACCGTGTGTGTCTGATGAACGCCGCATAGTTAGCACCGTGTGTGTCTGATGCACGCTACATAGTTAGCACCGTGTGTGTCTGATGCACGCTGCATAGTTAGCACCGTGTGTGTCCACCGTGTGTGTCTGATGCACGCTGCATAGTTAGCACCGTGTGTGTCTGTGGCACGGTACATAGTTAGCACCGTGTGTAGGCGCTATAAGAATGAATTATTTGCATTTTTTCCCGCTCAGGGGTGTTGAGCGGGTCACGGAGGGGAACTCACTGATGTTGCCCCCGGCCTGCCGTTGCTACCCCCGTCTCTGCCCCTTCTACAGCTGATATCGGGGCTCAAGTTGAAGTCATGGAGGAGGCAGGGGTGCAAGGGGCGGGTTTGCTCTCTGACCCCCCCCCATGCACACTAATCCCCAAACCACCCCCGCGCCTCCGCCGGATACTGCTGGGTGTAGGGGCTAGATGTGGCACAAGAGGTCAAGCCCGTGCTGTCAGTAGGGGTCAAAGGCGTGTGACCTCACTTCCGGCGCCAGTTTCCTTGTACTAGAGATAGGTGAAAACTTCACTCCTGCTTGAAGAATGGTGTGGCGCAGCGGCCAGGGCGACTGACTCCGGGACACAGGGTTTACGGTTCAATCCCTGGTGCCGGCTGCAGATCAGCACCATGTGACCCTGGGCAATAGCTCGCTTAATCTTCCCGACGGCCCCCAGCACGGGGGCACCTTTGGTTAATTGTTTGTGCTGTACAAATACTTTACGTTTACATACATTCATCTCAAGTAAAACTGCACACAGGGGAGATCATAGACAATATTCAGATGGTATAATTATTACGGGTTTACACTCACAATGTTCGGATAGTATGATTTTTTAGCATATGGAAGCCACCCTAAAGCGCACATTCACACAGAAAGGCATCCCTGCACTGACTAACCCAACTGTTGTTACCCAACTCAATGGACTTTATTTAATCGACCTCAGAAGGATGAAAGGCTGAGTGGACCCACCGAGATATGAACCTGTGACCATGAGGTCGAACACAGGCCCCTGCAGTGGGTGCATTAGTCCACTGAGCCACCAGACCCGGCTACTCAGACTTGCTAGCAAATAACGTCAAATATCCTTGCATAATATTTTGTCAACATTATCACAAGGTCATTTAGTCATTCATCCGTGCACACTGTGGCAGTAGCATGATTATTGTGAAAATACAGAAAAGGAAACTCTGATCTGCTCATGGAGACTTGGGGGGGGGGGGGGGGGGTGGCATAATTTACTGACGCACACAATCCAGGAACCCTCTTGTAGCAAAGGGAAGCAGTGGTTTCAATCACATGTTCCCTTTTGCACCAGTGTTGACTCATGGAACTGCTCAGCTGTTGCTCGCCCCATGCTTGACATGCCAGACTGGAAGGATACCCCCTCTGGCAAGCCTTACCTGCTGTCTGAAGCCTGAGGGTGCGTGGGCGCCAATGTCCGGGCCACCAGCCTCGGCTGTGGCGTTTTACACACATTCATCCTTCTTGGATCTGCGTTCATGGTAAGGAAGATGGAAGGTAAATAAGGGAAGAGGATGTGGTCTAATGACTGGAGTGGCCGACCTCGGGGCTAGGGAACCGGGTTCGAGTCTTGGCAGGGACGCTCAACGTCCTGTGATCCTGGGCAATTCCCTTCAACTCCCCACTGTGCCTAACAAAAAGCAAAAACATGTGACTGTCTGTCTGTGACACAACTGGTGCACATGTGAAGGACTCTGATACTTTCGGGTCTTTTTATCGCTATATAACCCCCCCCCCCCAAGATACAAATTAATTAAATAAATCCCACGGAAGTACATGTTCGCTGTGGTATTCCGCGCCCTGTTGCCCTACCTACCCAGGTGCTGCCCCACCCACTCGGGCGGGACTGCCCACGTTTTCCTGGACCTTAAAGTAGTCACTTCTTAATTTGAAAAATAATAAATGCCGGGGCCTAAAGTTTTTTCTCAGAAGCTCACATCTGGCACTGACCGTTGTCGGACTTACCAACTACTAAGGCTGTATAACCCGGGCTCCACCTCAAGGGTATTCTTCCCCCACCTTCCGCCCGCGGTCTCTTTACCTCACTCTTGCAGGTTCGGTCTATTTAGGTCTCGTCTTGGCAGCGCGTGCGCCCCGTCTCTCTGAGACATGCGGTATCTAGAATATGGGCTGCAGGCACCGCCCATCTTTTTAATTGGTTACTTTTACTGTCCTTCGTGAATGCCTGCTTGTGTTTGGTTAATATGCTTAATAGTTTCTCCTTTTGTACTTTTGTAACCTCCCACGAGGACTGCTCCGGTTACCTGCGCTCTTACTCGTCATGGTATTTATTAGGCCCGGGCAGTGAACTTCGCTCCGTTCGCGGATCCTCTCCCACAATCCATGCAGCATCGCCATTCCCATGGGGTTCTGGCTCCCCGGCCCCCTCAACTCCTCGCGGTAGAACTTGGGTTCATCCCGGCGTCTTTCTCGGCTCAGCATCCGTGTGCGTTTCTACCCTCGGTTGCTTCTCCAAGGCTGTCACTATCACATCAAGTGATATCCACTCCCGCTGAGCTCTGTCTCCCAAACGTTTATAAGGTTCCATATCCTCCACGTTCTTCCACTTAATAGGCCCTGGCAGAACGCTGAATGAATAAATGAAGTCGCTGTCCCTTTCAAAGTGATTTTGTAAGCCAAAAACAGACACCTCTCAAACACGTTCAACAATTACAGACGTCGCCTGTGGTTACAGCCGGGGACGTAGCTAGACCCTAACTTCAGGAGGGGGGGGGCTAAGACTCCCAGCCGGGGCTGGCCCTAGCACTGGTCGCGCACGGTGCAACAGTCTCTTTTGGCGCCCCTCCCCCAGTTTCTCCTTCTCCATGAATTCCCTCACTACCACTCGCCAACAATGCACCTCATCTCTCTATAGTCACTTTCTGACAAACATTGAATTTTTTTTCTAGGGCTACACATAGTTTACTCACACTCAGTTCTGTGATCTGCGTGGATCACGTTCATACAGTCAAGTGCTTGTGGGGGTTAAGGTGGGGGGATTATAGACCTTGTTCCTCCTGTAGCCGCTGGGACTGGGTCCGGCACATTATCCAGACATTACAGATACTGTTAGAGTTTGTAGGTTGCACTGTGGCGTCTCTTCCACTGGGGGGTGAAGAAATTCCCTTGAGAGACAGGTGAGAGGGTGGACTGTGTGTCCCTGGTGAGAGGGTGGACTGTGTGTCCCTGGTGAGAGGGTGGACTGTGTGTCCCTGGTGAGAGGGTGGACTGTGTGTCCCAGGTGAGAGGGTGGACTGTGTGCCCCTGGTGAGAGGGTGGACTGTGTGTCCCTGGTGAGAGGGTGGACTGTGTGCCCCTGGTGAGAGGGTGGACTGCCTGTCCGAGGTGTCACTGTGTCCCTGGTGAGATGGTGGACTGTGTGTCTCTGGTGAGAGGGTGGACTGTGTGTCCCTGGTGAGAGGGTGGACTGTGTGTCCCTGGTGAGATTGTTGACTATGTGTCCCTGGTCAGAGGGTGGACTGTGTGTCCCTGGTCAGAGGGTGGACTGTGTGTCCCTGGTCAGAGGGTGGATTGTGTGTGCCTGGTGAGAGGGTGGACTGTGTGTCCCTGGTGAGAGGGTGGACTGTGTGTCCCTGGTGAGAGGGTGGACTGTGTGCCCCTGGAGTCACTGTGTCCCTGGTGAGAGGGTGGACTATGTGTCCCTGGTGAGAGGGTGGACTGTGTGTCCCTGGTGAGAGGGTGGACTGTGTGTCCCTGCTGAGAGGGTGTAGAGCGTGTCCCTCGTGAGAAGGTGGACTCTGTGTCCATGGTGAGAGGGTGGACTCTGTGTCTCTGGTGAGAGGGTGGACTGTGTGTCCCTGGTGAGAGGGTGGACTCTGTGTCCCTGGGTTCACTGTGTCCCTGGTGAGAGGGTGGACTGTGTGTCCCTGGTGAGAGGGTGGACTCTGTGTCCCTGGTGAGAGGGTGGACTGTGTGTCCCTGGTGAGAGGGTGGACTGTGTGTCCCTGATGAGAGGGTGGACTGTGGGTCCCTGGTGAGAGGGTAGAATCTGTGTCCCTGGTGAGAGGGTGGACTCTGTGCCCCTGGTGAGAGGGTGGACTGTGTGTCCCTGGTTAGAGGGTGGACTCTGTGTCCTTGGTGAGAGGGTGGAGGGTGTGTCCCTGGTGAGAGGGTGGAGGGTGTGTCCCTGGTGAGAGGGTGGAAGGTGTGTCCCTGGTGAGAGTGTGGACTGTGTGTCCCTGGTGAGAGGGTGGACTGTGTGACCCTGCTGAGAGGGTGGACTGTGTGTCCCTGGTGAGAGGGTGGACTGTGTGTCCCCGGTGAGAGGGTGGACTGTGTGTCCCTGGTGAGAGGGTGGACTGTGTGTACCTGGTGAGAGGGTGGAGGGTGTGTCCCTGGTGAGACGGTGGACTGTGTGTCCCTGGTGAGAGGGTGCACTGTGTGTCCCTGGTGAGAGGGTGGACTGTGTGTCCCAGGTGAGAGGGTGGACTGTGTGCCCCTGGTGAGAGGGTGGACTGTGTGTCCCTGGTGAGAGGGTGGACTGTGTGCCCCTGGTGAGAGGGTGGACTGCCTGTCCGAGGTGTCACTGTGTCCCTGGTGAGATGGTGGACTGTGTGTCTCTGGTGAGAGGGTGGACTGTGTGTCCCTGGTGAGAGGGTGGACTGTGTGTCCCTGGTGAGATTGTTGACTATGTGTCCCTGGTCAGAGGGTGGACTGTGTGTCCCTGGTCAGAGGGTGGACTGTGTGTCCCTGGTCAGAGGGTGGATTGTGTGTGCCTGGTGAGAGGGTGGACTGTGTGTCCCTGGTGAGAGGGTGGACTGTGTGTCCCTGGTGAGAGGGTGGACTGTGTGCCCCTGGAGTCACTGTGTCCCTGGTGAGAGGGTGGACTATGTGTCCCTGGTGAGAGGGTGGACTGTGTGTCCCTGGTGAGAGGGTGGACTGTGTGTCCCTGCTGAGAGGGTGTAGAGCGTGTCCCTCGTGAGAAGGTGGACTCTGTGTCCATGGTGAGAGGGTGGACTCTGTGTCTCTGGTGAGAGGGTGGACTGTGTGTCCCTGGTGAGAGGGTGGACTCTGTGTCCCTGGGTTCACTGTGTCCCTGGTGAGAGGGTGGACTGTGTGTCCCTGGTGAGAGGGTGGACTCTGTGTCCCTGGTGAGAGGGTGGACTGTGTGTCCCTGGTGAGAGGGTGGACTGTGTGTCCCTGATGAGAGGGTGGACTGTGGGTCCCTGGTGAGAGGGTAGAATCTGTGTCCCTGGTGAGAGGGTGGACTCTGTGCCCCTGGTGAGAGGGTGGACTGTGTGTCCCTGGTTAGAGGGTGGACTCTGTGTCCTTGGTGAGAGGGTGGAGGGTGTGTCCCTGGTGAGAGGGTGGAGGGTGTGTCCCTGGTGAGAGGGTGGAAGGTGTGTCCCTGGTGAGAGTGTGGACTGTGTGTCCCTGGTGAGAGGGTGGACTGTGTGACCCTGCTGAGAGGGTGGACTGTGTGTCCCTGGTGAGAGGGTGGACTGTGTGTCCCCGGTGAGAGGGTGGACTGTGTGTCCCTGGTGAGAGGGTGGACTGTGTGTACCTGGTGAGAGGGTGGAGGGTGTGTCCCTGGTGAGACGGTGGACTGTGTGTCCCTGGTGAGAGGGTGCACTGTGTGTCCCTGGTGAGAGGGTGGACTGTGTGTCCCTGGAGTCACTGTGTCCCTGGTGAGAGGGTGGACTGTGTGTCCCTGGTGAGAGGGTGGACTGTGTGTCCCTGGAGAGAGGGTGGACTGTGTGTCCCTGGTGAGAGGGTGGAGAGCGTGTCCCTTGTGAGAGGGTGGACTCTGTGTCCCTGGTGAGAGGGTGGACTCTGTGTCTCTGGTGAGAGGGTGGACCGTATGTCCCTGGGTTCACTGTGTCCCTGGTGAGAGGGTGGACTGTGTGCCCATGGTGAGAGGGTGGACTGTGTGTCCCTGGTGAGAGGGTGGACTGTGTGTCCCTGGTGAGAGGGTGAACTCTGTGCCCCTGGTGAGAGGGTGGACTGTGTCTCCCCGGTGAGAGGGTGGAGGGATGTCCCTGGTGAGAGGGTGGACTGTGTGTCCCTGGTGAGAGGGTGGAGGGTGTGTCCCTGGTGAGAGGGTGGACTTTGTGTCCCTGGTGAGAGGGTGGACTGTGTGTCCCTGGTGAGAGGGTGGACTGTGTGTCTCTGGTGAGAGGGTGGACTGTGTGTAGAGGGTGGACTGTGCGTCCCTGGTGAGAGGGTGGACTGTGTGTCCTTGGTTAGAGGGTGGACTCTGTTCCCCTGGTGAGAGGGTGGAGGGTGTGTCCCTGGTAAGAGTGTGGAAGGTGTGTCCCTGGTGAGAGGGTGGACTGTGTGTCCCTCGTGAGAGGGTGGACTCTGTGTCTCTGGTGAGAGGGTGGACTGTGTGTAGAGGGTGGACTGTGTGTCCCTAGTGAGAGGGTTGGCTGTGTGTCCCTGGTGAGAGTGTGGACTGTGTGGGCCCGATTCACAGAACTAACTTAAGACAAAATCCTAAACTTACTACTTTTGGTATTCACAGAATTTAGGATTTTGTCTTAAGTTTGTCTTAACTTGTCACAGAAGTTAGGATTTTGTCTTAAGTTTGTCCTAACTTGTCTTAAGACAAATTTAAGACAAAATCCTAACTTCTGTGAATACCAAAAGTAGTAAGTTTAGGATTTTGTCTTAAGTTAGTTCTGTGAATCGGCCCCTAGGTCCCTGGTGAGAGGGTGGACTGTGTGTACCTGGTGAGAGGGTGGAGGGTGTGTCCCTGGTGAGACGGTGGACTGTGTGTCCCTGGTGAGAGGGTGCACTGTGTGTCCCTGGTGAGAGGGTGGAGGGTGTGTCCCTGGTGAGAGGGTGGAGGGTGTGTCCCTGGTGAGAGGGTGGACTGTGTGTCCCTGGTGAGAGGGTGGACTGTGTGTCTCTGGTGAGAGGGTGGACTGTGTGTAGAGGGTGGACTGTGCGTCCCTGGTGAGAGGGTGGACAGTGTGTCCCTGGTGAGAGGGTGGACTGTGTGTCCCTGGTGAGAGGGTGGACTGTGTGTGGGTTTACTGTGTGTCCCTGGTGAGAGGGTGGACTGTGTGTCCCTGGTGTCACTGTGTCCCTGGTGAGAGGGTGGACTGTGTGTCCCTGGTGAGAGGGTAGACTGTGTGTCCCCGGTGAGAGGGTGGAGGGTGTGTCCCTGGTGAGAGGGTGGACTCTGTGTCCCTGGTGAGAGGGTGCACTGTGTGTGCCTGGTGAGAGGGTGGAGGGTGTGTCCCTGGTGAGAGGGTGGAGGGTGTGTCCCTGGTGAGAGGGTGGACTGTGTGTCCCTGGTTAGAGAGTGGACTGTGTGTCTCTGGTGAGAGGGTGGACTGTGTGTAGAGGCTGGACTGTGCGTCCCTGGTGAGAGGGTGGACAGTGTGTCCCTGGTGAGAGGGTGGACTGTGTGTCCCTGGTGAGAGGGTGGACTGTGTGTGGGTTGACTGTGTGTCCCTGGTGAGAGGGTGGACTGCCTGTCCGAGGTGTCACTGTGTCCCTGGTGAGAGGGTGGACTGTGTGTAGAGGGTGGACTGTGTGTCCCTGGTGAGATGGTGGACTGTGTGTCTCTGGTGAGAGGGTGGACTGTGTGTCCCTGGTGAGAGGGTGGACTGTGTGTCCCTGGTGAGAGTGTTGACTGTGTGTCCCTGGTCAGAGGGTGGACTGTGTGTCCCTGGTCAGAGGGTGGATTGTGTGTGCCTGGTGAGAGGGTGGACTGTGTGTCCCTGGTGAGAGGGTGGACTGTGTGTCCCTGGTGAGAGGGTGGACTGTGTGTCCCTGGAGTCACTGTGTCCCTGGTGAGAGGGTGGACTATGTGTCCCTGGTGAGAGGGTGGACTGTGTGTCCCTGGTGAGAGGGTGGACTGTGTGTCCCTGCTGAGAGGGTGTAGAGCGTGTCCCTCGTGAGAGGGTGGACTCTGTGTCCATGGTGAGAGGGTGGACTCTGTGTCTCTGGTGAGAGGGTGGACTGTGTGTCCCTGGTGAGAGGGTGGACTGTGTCCCTGGGTTCATTGTGTCCCTGGTGAGAGGGTGGACTGTGTGTCCCTGGTGAGAGGGTGGACTCTGTGTCCCTGGTGAGAGGGTGGACTGTGTGTCCCTGGTGAGAGGGTGGACTGTGTGTCCCTGATGAGAGGGTGGACTGTGTGTCCCTGGTGAGAGGGTAGACTCTGTGTCCCTGGTGAGAGGGTGGACTCTGTGCCCCTGGTGAGAGGGTGGACTGTGTGTCCCTGGTTAGAGGGTGGACTCTGTGTCCCTGGTGAGAGGGTGGAGGGTGTGTCACTGGTGAGAGGGTGGAAGGTGTGTCCCTGGTGAGAGGGTGGACTGTGTGTCCCTGGTGAGAGGGTGGACTGTGTGTCCCTGGTGAGAGGGTGGACTGTGTGTCCCCGGTGAGAGGGTGGACTGTGTGTCCCTGGTGAGAGGGTGGACTGTGTGTACCTGGTAAGAGGGTGGAGGGTGTGTCCCTGGTGAGACAGTGGACTGTGTGTCCCTGGTGAGAGGGTGCACTGTGTGTCCCTGGTGAGAGGGTGGACTGTGTGTCCCTGGTGAGAGGGTGGACTGTGTGTCCCTGGAGTCACTGTGTCTCTGGTGAGAGGGTGGACTGTGTGTCCCTGGAGAGAGTGTGGACTGTGTGTCCCTGGTGAGAGGGTGGAGAGCGTGTCCCTTGTGAGAGGGTGGACTCTGTGTCCCTGGTGAGAGGGTGGACTCTGTGTCTCTGGTGAGAGGGTGGACCGTATGTCCCTGGGTTCACTGTGTCCCTGGTGAGAGGGTGGACTGTGTGTCCCTGGTGAGAGGGTGGACTGTGTGTCCCTGGTGAGAGGGTAAACTCTGTGTCCCTGGTGAGAGGGTGGACTCTGTGCCCCTGGTGAGAGGGTGGACTGTGTGTCCCCGGTGAGAGGGTGGAGGGATGTCCCTGGTGAGAGGGTGGACTGTGTGTCCCTGGTGAGAGGGTGGAGGGTGTGTCCCTGGTGAGAGGGTGGACTTTGTGTCCCTGGTGAGAGGGTGGACTGTGTGTCCCTGGTGAGAGGGTGGATTGTGTGTCTCTGGTGAGAGGGTGGACTGTGTGTAGAGGGTGGACTGTGCGTCCCTAGTGAGAGGATGGACTGTGTGTCCCTGGTTAGAGGGTGGACTCTGTGCCCCTGGTGAGAGGGTGGAGGGTGTGTCCCTGGTAAGAGTGTGGAAGGTGTGTCCCTGGTGAGAGGGTGGACTGTGTGTCCCTGGTGAGAGGGTGGACTCTGTGTCTCTGGTGAGAGGGTGGACTGTGTGTAGAGGGTGGACTGTGTGTCCCTAGTGAGAGGGTTGACTGTGTGTCCCTGGTGAGAGTGTGGACTGTGTGTCCCTGGTGAGACGGTGGACTGTGTGTCCCTGGTGAGAGGGTGGAGGGTGTGTCCCTGGTGAGAGGGTGGAGGGTGTGTCCCTGGTGAGAGGGTGGAGGGTGTGTCCCTGGTGAGAGGGTGGACTGTGTGTCTCTGGTGAGAGGGTGGACTGTGTGTAGAGGGTGGACTGTGCGTCCCTGGTGAGAGGGTGGACAGTGTGTCCCTGGTGAGAGGGTGGACTGTGTGTCCCTGGTGAGAGGGTGGACTGTGTGTGGGTTTACTGTGTGTCCCTGGTGAGAGGGTGGACTGTGTGTCCCTGGTGTCACTGTGTCCCTGGTGAGAGGGTGGACTGTGTGTCCCTGGTGAGAGGGTGGACTGTGTGTCCCTGGTGTCACTGTGTCCCTGGTGAGAGGGTGGACTGTGTGTCCCTGGTGAGGGGTGGACTGTGTGTCCCTGGTGAGACGGTAGAGGGTGTGTCCCTGGTGAGAGGGTGGACTCTGTGTCCCTGGTGAGAGGGTGCACTGTGTGTCCCTGGTGAGAGGGTGGAGGGTGTGTCCCTGGTGAGAGGGTGGAGGGTGTGTCCCTGGTGAGAGGGTGGACTGTGTGTCCCTGGTGAGAGAGTGGACTGTGTGTCTCTGGTGAGAGGGTGGACTGTGTGTAGAGGCTGGACTGTGCGTCCCTGGTGAGAGGGTGGACAGTGTGTCCCTGGTGAGAGGGTGGACTGTGTGTCCCTGGTGAGAGGGTGGACTGTGTGTGGGTTGACTGTGTGTCCCTGGTGAGAGGGTGGACTGTGTGTCCCTGGTGAGAGGGTGGACTGTGTGTCCCTGGTGAGAGGGTGGAGGGTGTTTCCCTGGTGAGAGGGTGGACTGTGTGTCCCTGGTGAGATTGTGGAGGGTGTGTCCCTGGTGAGAGGGTGGACTCTGTGTCCCTGGTGAGAGGGAGGACTGTGTGTCCCTGGTGAGAGGGAGGACTGTGTGTCCCTGGTGAGAGGATGGACTCTGTGTCCCTGGTGAGAGGGTGGACTCTGTGCCCCTGGTGAGAGGGTGGAGGGTGTGTCCCTGGTGAGAGGGTGGAGGGTGTGTCTCTGGTGAGAGGTTGGAGGGTGTGTCCCTGGTGAGAGGGTGGACTGTGTGTCCCTGGTGAGAGGGTGGAGGGTGTGTCCCTGGTGAGAGGGTGGACTGTGTGTCCCTGGTGAGATGGTGGACTGTGTGTCCCTGGTGAGAGGGTGGACTGTGTGTCCCTGGAGAGAGGGTGGACTGTGTGTCCCAGGTCAGAGGGTGGATTGTGTGTCCCTGGTGAGAGGGTGGACTGTGTGTCCCTGGTGAGAGGGTTGACTGTGTGTCCCTGGTGAGAGGGTGGACTGTGTGTCCCTGGTGAGAGGGTGGACTCTGTGTCCCTGGTGAGAGGGTGGACTGTGTGTCCCTGGAGTCATTGTGTCCCTGGTGAGAGGGTGGACTGTGTGTCCCTGGTGAAAGAGTGGACTGTGTGTCCCTGGTGAGAGGGTGGACTGTGTGTCCCTGGTGAGAGGGTGGAGAGCGTGTCCCTCGTGAGAGGGTGGACTCTGTGTCCCTGGTGAGAGGGTGGACTCTGTGCCTCTGGTGAGAGGGTGGACCGTGTGTCCCTGGGTTCACTGTGTCCCTGGTGAGGGTGGACTGTGTGTCCCTGGTGAGAGGGTGGACTCTGTATCCCTGGTGAGAGGGTGGACTGTGTGTCCCTGGTGAGAGGGTGGACTGTGTGTCCCTGGTGAGAGGGTGGACTGTGTGTCCCTGGTGAGAGGGTGGACTCTGCGTCCCTGGTGAGAGGGTGGACTCTGTGCCCCCGGCGAGAGGGTGGACTGTGTGTCCCTGGTTAGAGGGTGGACTCTGTGTCCCTGGTGAGAGGGTGGAGGGTGTGTCCCTGGTGAGAGGGTGGAGGGTGTGTCCCTGGTGAGAGGGTGGAACGTGTGTCCCTGGTGAAAGGGTGGACTGTGTGTCCCTGGTGAGAGGGTGGACTGTGTGTCTCTGGTGAGATGGTGGACTGTGTGTAGATGGTGGATTGTGTGTCCCTGGTGAGAGGGTGCACTGTGTTTCCCTGGTGAGAGGGTGGAGGGTGTGTCCCTGGTGAGAGGGTGGAGGGTGTGTCCCTGGTGAGAGGGTGGACTGTGTGTCTCCGGTGAGAGGGTGGACTGTGTGTAGAGGGTGGACTGTGCGTCCCTGGTTAGAGGGTGGACTGTGTGTCCCTGGTGAGAGGGTGGACTGTGTGTCCCTGGCGAGAGGGTGGACTGTGTGTGGGTTGACTGTGTATCCCTGGTGAGAGGGTGAACTGTGTGTTCCTGGTGTCACTGTGTCCCTGGTGAGAGGGTGGACTGTGTGTCCCTGGTGAGAGGGTGGACTGTGTGTCCCTGGTGAGAGGGTGGAGGGAGTGTCCCTGGTAAGAGGGTGGAGGATGTGTCCCTGGTGAGAGGGTGGACTGTGTGTCCCTGGTGAGAGGGTGGAGGGAGTGTCCCTGGTAAGAGGGTGGAGGATGTGTCCCTGGTGAAAGAGTGGACTGTGTGTCCCTGGTGAGAGGGTGGATGGTGTGTCCCTGGTGAAAGGGTGGAAGGTGTGTCCCTGGTGAGAGGGTGGACTGTGTGTCCCTGGTGAGAGGGTGGACTGTGTGTCCCTGGTGAGAGGGTGTACTGTGTGTAGAGGGTGGACTGTGTGTCCCTGGTGAGAGGGTGGACTGTATGTCCCTGGTTAGAGGGTGGACTGTTTGTCCCTGGTGAGAGGGTGGACTGTGTGTCCCTGGTGAGAGGGTGGACTGTGTGTCCCTGGTGAGAGGGTGGACTATGTGTCCCTGGTGAGAGGGTGGAAGGTGTGTCCCTG
This sequence comes from Lissotriton helveticus, assembly GCF_964261635.1. NCBI lineage: Eukaryota > Metazoa > Chordata > Amphibia > Caudata > Salamandridae > Lissotriton > Lissotriton helveticus. The sequence goes on from NC_136070.1 coordinate 1,284,827,826, forward strand.
GTGAGAGGGTGGACTGTGTGTCCCTGGTGAGAGGGTGGACTCTGTGCCCCTGGTGAGAGGGTGGAGGGAGTGTCCCTGGTAAGAGGGTGGAGGATGCGTCCCTGGTGAGAGGGTGGACTCTGTGTCCCTGGTGAGAGGGTGGACTGTGTGTCCCTGGTGAGAGGGTGGACTGTGTGTAGAGGGTGGACTGTGTGTCCCTGGTGAGAGGGTGGACTGTATGTCCCTGGTGAGAGGGTGGACTGTTTGTCCCTGGTGAGAGGGTGGACTGTGTGTCCCTGGTGAGAGGGTGGACTGTGTGTCCCTGGTGAGAGGGTGGACTATGTGTCCCTGGTGAGAGGGTGGAAGGTGTGTCCCTGGTGAGAGGGTGGACTGTGTGTACCTGGTGAGAGGGTGGACTGTGTGTCTCTGGTGAGAGTGTGGACTGTGTGTAGAGGGTGGACTGTGTGTCCCTGGTGAGAGGGTGGACTGTGTGTCCCTGGTGAGAGGGTGGAGGGTGTGTCCCTGGTGAGAGGGGGGACTGTGTGTCCCTGGTGAGAGGTTGGACTGTGTGTCTCTGGTGAGAGGGCGGACTCCGTGTAGAGGGTGGACTGTGTGTACCTGGTGAGAGGGTGGAGGGTGTGTCCCTAGTGAAAGGGTGTACTGTGTGTACCTGATGAGAGGGTGGAGGGTGTGTCCCTGGTGAGACGGTGGACTGTGTGTCCCTGTTGAGAGGGTGGAGTGTGTGTCCCTGGTGAGAGGGTGGACTGTGTGTCCCTGGTGAGATGGTGGAGTGTGTGTCCCTGGTGAGAGAGTGGACTGTGTGTCCCTTGTGAGAGGGTTGACTGTGTGTCCCTGGTGAGAGGGTGGACTGTGTGTCCCTGGTGTTACTGTGTCCCTGGTGAGAGGGTGGACTGCGTGTCCCTGGTGAGAGGGTGGACTGTGTGTCCCTTGTGAGAGGGTGGACTGTGTGTCCTTGGTGAGAGGGTGGACTTTGTGTCCCTGGTGAGAGGGTGGACTCTGTGTCTCTGGTGAGAGGGTGTACTGTGTGTCCCTGGTGAGAGGGTGGACTGCATGTCTCTTGTGAGAGGGTGGACTGCGTGTCCCTGGTGAGAGGTTGGACTGTGTGTCCCTCATGAGAGGGTGGACTGTGTGTCCTTGGTGAGAGGGTGGACTTTGTGTCCCTGGTGAGAGGGTGGACTCTGTGTCCTTGGTGAGAGGGTGGACTTTGTGTCCCTGGTGGGAGGGTGGACTGTGTGTCCCTGGTGAGAGGGTGGACTGTGTGTCCTTGGTGAGAGGGTGGACTTTGTGTCCCTGGTGAGAGGATGGACTGTGTGTCCCTGGTGAGAGGGTGGACTCTGTGTCCTTTGTGAGAGGGTGGACTTTGTGTCCCTGGTGAGAGGGTGGACTGTGTGTCCCTGGTGAGAGGGTGGACTGTGTGTCCCTCATGAGAGGGTGGACTGTGTGTCCCTGGTGAGAGGGTGGACTGTGTGTCCCTGGTGAGGGGGTGGACTGTGTGTCCCTGGTGAGAGGGTGGACTGTGTGTCCCTGGTGAGAGGGTGGACTGTGTGTCCCTCATGAGAGGGTGGACTGTGTGTCCCTGGTGAGAGGGTGGACTGTGTGTCCCTCATGAGAGGGTGGACTGTGTGTCCCTGGTGAGAGGGTGGACTGTGTGTCCCTGGTGAGGGGGTGGACTGTGTGTCCCTGGTGAGAGGGTGGACTGTGTGTCCCTGGTGAGGGGGTGGACTGTGTGTCCCTGGTGAGAGGGTGGAGTGCATGTCCCTGGTGAGAGGGTGGACTGTGTGTCCCTCATGAGAGGGTGGACTGTGTGTCAGTGGTGTGACTCTAAGCTCCTCCCGGACGATGCTTTAGAGTCTGACCCTGGGCGTAGAACTACACTACGCTTGTGAAGCTTGCGTAGTTTGCTCAACTAGGCGGTATGCGAATTGCACGTAGCACAGTGTAAAAACACGTAGCGTAGCTGGAATTTTTTGCTTGCTCACTGTCCTCAACGTCAAGTTGGCGACCACGAGCAAGCAAAATAAGATTCTGGCGAGACTTTTTCCTCGTTTGCGATCATGAGCATCAAGTTCTTATCGCGAGCGTGGAAAATAAACCTCCGGGCGAGATTCTCAATGCAGGGAGGTCATGTTTCTCATTGCGAGTGGTTGCGTATGCTTGCGACCGCTCGCGATGAGAAAGTACCATTCTGTGTTGAGAAAGCTGCCGCTCGAGTACAAATCTACTCGAGCGGCAGAAAACGACTGCTTGCACTGTGCAAGGTTCGGTTTGCAATGATTGCACAGTGCGGACAAGCATCCGGCACTGTGCAATCAGTGCGAACAGCATTTTCCCTACCGCACTATGCAGTTCGCGTAGCTACGCGTAGCTTGCGTTGTGCGAAGTACACTTCGCATGGCTACGCATAGCGCTAAACTACGCCCAAGTTCACGCGTTGACCCTACACTCTGCTCGGCACAGGCCATGTGTAGGTAAGAGAATTTGAGGGAAGCCTCAGAGAGTGACTGGAAGTGACTGCCCCAGCCCCACCAGGTTTGAGGAATGCCTCAGATGTCTCTTGAAGACGCTATGGAAGGCCCCCCCCCATCCCCCCACCCCCCCACCACTCTCACAGAGCTCGGGCCTCGGATATAATCCACAGTAATTCACGGAGAGCACGTTTCATGATCCCAGATCCCACCGGACAACTGTAGGTGTTTAAAAGTGTTAGTGTTAGTGCCATGAAGGTAGAAGGGCAGTAATGGCCCTTCAGGGGGGGGGGGCTGTCATGGCTGCCGTCGTCTCCCTCCAGCAGGACAGGCTAGAGGGCCTCACAATCTTCACTTTATTGTGTTGATTTCTTGTAAGGGCCGAAGGGGCCTCTGGGTATTTCACGAGGTCCCACGTCCCCCTGTGACTGTGGCTGATGTTGACACAGACTTGATTGGGCGGCAGCCTGAGAAACCGGAAGTGACCTGGAAGTCCCATGTCCATCTTCAGGTCGCCACGTCTGACCTCATGAGACTTCAAAGCAGGCTGGAGTGGGCTGACAGCTGTGTCTGGGCCCCTCTGGCCTCAGGGGAAGCGCCTCGCCGTGTTTGGGCTTCGAGGCTCTGCACAACATCCGGGTTCAGGCTTCTCACAGCTGCGAGACAGGGGCTTCTATTGATCCACCCACAGCTTCCGGTTCAGTGATCAGGACCCCGCCCTATCGAGTCACCCTATGGGCCCCCGCTGCAGCAGATCACACGGCTCATCTGATATCTAGTCACCCTATGGGGCCCAGCTGCAGCAAATCACACGGCTCATCTGATATCGAGTCACCCTATGGGGCCCCCACTGCAGCAGATCACACGGCTCATCTGATATCTAGTCACCCTATGGGCCCCCACCCCCCCCCCCCCCGCTGCAGCAGATCACACGGCTCATCTGATATCTAGTCACCATAGACGGGGCCCCCGCTGCAGCAGATCACACGGCTCATCTGATGTCTAGTCACCCTATGGGCCCCCGCTGCAGCAGATCACACGGCTCATCTGATATCGAGTCACCCTATGGGTCCCCGCTGCAGCAGATCACACGGCTCATCTGATGTCTAGTCACCCTATGGGCCCCCGCTGCAGCAGATCACACGGCTCATCTGATATCGAGTCACCCTATGGGGCCCCGCTGCAGCAGATCACACAGCTCATCTGATATCTCGTCACCCCATGGGGCCCCCGCTGCAGCAGATCACACGGCTCATCTGATATCTCGTCACCCTAGACGGGGCCCCCTCTGCAGCAGATCACACGGCTCATCTGATATCTAGTCACCCTACGGGCCCCGCTGCAGCTGATCACACGGCTCATCTGATATCTAGTCACCCTATGGGACCCTCGCTGCAGCAGATCACACGGCTCATCTGATATCTAGTCACCCTATGGGACCCTCGCTGCAGCAGATCACACGGCTCATCGGATATCTAGTCACCCTACGGGCCCCCGCTGCAGCAGATCACACGGCTCATCTGATATCGAGTCACCCTATGGGGCCCCCACTGCAGCAGATCACACAGCTCATCTGATATCTAGTCACCCTAGACGGGGCCCCCTCTGCAGCAGATCACACGGCTCATCTGATATCTAGTCACCCTACAGGGCCCGCTGCAGCAGATCACACGGCTCATCTGATATCTAGTCACCCTACGGGGCCCGCTGCAGCAGATCACACGGCTCATCTGATATCGAGTCACCCTATGGGCCCCCGCTGCAGCAGATCACACGGCTCATCTGATATCTAGTCACCCTATGGGCCCCCGCTGCAGCAGATCACACGGCTCATCTGATATCTCGTCTCCCTATGGGGCCCCCGCTGCAGCAGATCACACGGCTCATCTGATATCTAGTCACCCTTGACGGGCCCCCGCTGCAGCAGATCACACGGCTCATCTGATATCTAGTCACCCTTGACGGGCCCCCGCTGCAGCAGATCACACGGCTCATCTGATATCTAGTCACCCTATGGGCCCCCGCTGCAGCAGATCACACGGCTCATCTGATATCTAGTCACCCTATGGGTCTTCGCTGCAGCAGATCACACGGCTCATCTGATATCTCGTCTCCCTATGGGGCCCCGCTGCAGCAGATCACACGGCTCATCTGATATCTAGTCACCCTATGGGCCCCCGCTGCAGCAGATCACACGGCTCATCTGATATCTAGTCACCCTATGGGTCTTCGCTGCAGCAGATCACACGGCTCATCTGATATCTCGTCTCCCTATGGGGCCCCCGCTGCAGCAGATCACGCGGCTCATCTGATATCTCGTCTCCCTATGGGGCCCCCGCTGCAGCAGCTCACACGGCTCATCTGATATTTAGTCACACTGTCACAAATGGCGGAAGCTATAAACCCGTTGGCCAATCCACTTTTGAACCTTTCGTTGAGCCAGGGTTTGGTTCCGCAAGCATGGAAGCAGGCAATGGTCATCCCCCTGCTGAAGAAGCCTGGCCTTGATCCTGATGCACCGGTCAATTATAGACCGATCTCTCTCTTGCCTGCTCTCATGAAAATCTTGGAGAAGCACATACACACGGTGCTCTCCAACTTTTTGGAAATGCACGAGATTCTGCACGCCACTCAATCCGGCTTCCGCCCAAACCTCAGCACAGAGACAGCGCTCCTGGAGGTGTCGGAAGACATCAAAGGGGTCCTGGACTCTGGGGGTAAGGCTATGCTGGTCATGTTGGACTTGTCGGCGGCCTTTGACACCATTCCCCATGAGGGCCTTCTCGCTAGACTCTATGAGATTGGCCTTAGGGGGACGGTGCTCAGCTGGTTTTCATCTTTTCTAGCTGACCGCCGACAAACGGTCTGGGCCTCCCCGGACTCTGCTGTGATGCCGCCATTGGGTGTTGGGGTCCCGCAGGGCTCTATATTGAGCCCGACCCTCTTTAACATCTTTATGACCCCTCTGGCGGCATTGGCGGAGTCGTTCGGGGCCCGGATCGTGTCCTATGCCGACGACACACAGCTCCTCTTCTCTTGTAAGAGTGGAGGAGATTTTAATGGAGAGGGCATCCGGGATTGCCTTGAGGCTGTCTTCAGATGGTTTCATCGGAGCGGCCTCAAGTGCAACTCAGAGAAGTCTGAGGTACTCTTCTTCGGGTGTGCGTCGGATCCTGACTGGCAAACTTGGTGGCCCATTAACATGTTCCCACCATCCCGTCCATCCTTAGTTGCTAAGAACTTGGGGGTCAAGATGGACAAGGGTCTGACGTTGAGATCCCAGATCCTAGGGGTGACGGGCACCTGCTTTGGCCTCCTCAAGGTGCTGAGGAAGTTTTTACCCCTTTTGTCTGAAGAACATCGGAAGCTGACCGTGCAGGCTCTGATCGGGTCCAGGCTGGATTATGCTAATGTCCTTTACCTGGGCCTGCCAGAGTATCTGCTGCAGCGGCTCCAGGTTGTGCAGAATGCTGCTGCGAGAGCCATTTATGGCTTAAATAGGCGAGCCAGTGCTGCGGCTCTTTTGCAGACCCTACACTGGCTGCCTATCCGCAAGCGGATCACCTTTAAAGCATTAACCCTGGCTTACAAAGCCCTCCATGCTGGGGGAGCGAAGTATCTCCAAAGGAGACTTGCCTTTTATCATCCGGCCCGCTCTCTCAGATCGGAGTCACAGTTCCTGGCGGTGGTGCCACGTGTAAAAAGAGCTCGTATTGGAGGCCGCTCCTTTGGACTGCTAGCGCCACAGTTGTGGAACTCCCTGCCGCTGACACTCCGGGGTTCCACTAGTCTACTTGCTTTTAGGAAAGGTTTAAAGACCTGGCTGTTTACCCTCTAGGTTTTTTTCTTTCCTTTTTCTTTTACTGGGTCTTCCACTCTGTTTTTATTACTGTGTTGTGTTATTTCTTCGTAGGTCTCATTATTAAAGCGCCGGGACACTCTTTTTGAGTAGCCGTGCGCTATATAAAAATAAATATAACATAACATAACTATGGGGCCCCGCTGCAGCAGATCACACGGCTCATCTGATATCTAATCACTCTATGGGCCCCCGCTGCAGCAGATCACACGGCTCATCTGATATCTAGTCACCCTATGGGCCCCCGCTGCAGCAGATCACACGGCTCATCTGATATCTAGTCACCCTATGGGCCCCCGCTGCAGCAGATCACACGGCTCATCTGATATCTAGTCACCCTATGGGGCCCCGCTGCAGCAGATCACACGGCTCATCTGATATCTAATCACCCTATGGGCCCCCGCTGCAGCAGATCACACGGCTCATCTGATATCTAGTCACCCTATGGGGCCCGCTGCAGCAGATCACACGGCTCATCTGATATCTAGTCACCCTATGGGGCCCCCGCTGCAGCAGATCACACGGCTCATCTGATATCTAGTCACCCTATGGGCCCCCGCTGCAGCAGATCACACGGCTCATCTAGGCTGAGAACTTCCACCCAGGATCTCCTTCAAACCCTGGCCCCTCAGCGCCCCTGCTGCTGGGCAGCGGTAGGTCTCCAGGGCCTCAGCCTGTGGTCGTGACAGTTCTCAGCGGTATTTCCTCCGTCCCAGGAGGTATCTTGGTGGGGATGAATTACCTGTATGCGAGTCAATGCCTAAGCAAACTTGAGTCCAAAAGCTCCTAATATCCTCTTGAGGTCCCAAAAAGTGGGCTACTCGCTACGTCACTGATGACCTCACTTCCTGTGCCGGTTTTAACTGATCCTTACTGGTTCTTACTACCTGTTTGGTCTCTCAGGGTCAGAGTTGTTTAACGGTTTCTGTAGTTCTCAGTGCCTGTTTTTTTAGCTCTTAGGGTCAGCGGTGTTCACCGGTGCCTGTAGTTCTCAGTGCCTGTTTTGTCATCTCTCAGGGTCAGAGGTGTTTAACGGTTTCTGTAGTTCTCAGTGCCTGTTTGGTGAGCTCTCAGGGTCAGAGGTGTTACCAGTGTCTGTAGTTCTCAGTGCCTGTTTTTTGAGCTCTCAGGGTCAGAGGTGTTACCAGTGTCTGTAGTTCTCAGTGCCTGTTTTTTTAGCTCTCAGGGTCAGAGGTGTTACCAGTGCCTGTAGTTCTCAGTGCCTGTTTTGTCATCTCTCAGGGTCAGAGGTGTTTAACGGTTTCTGTAGTTCTCAGTGCCTGTTTGGTGAGCTCTCAGGGTCAGAGGTGTTACCAGTGTCTGTAGTTCTCAGTGCCTGTTTTTTGAGCTCTCAGGGTCAGAGGTGTTACCAGTGTCTGTAGTTCTCAGTGCCTGTTTTGTGAGCTCTCAGGGTCAGAGGTGTTACCAGTGTCTGTAGTTCTCAGTGCCTGTTTTGTGAGCTCTCAGGGTCAGAGGTGTTACCAGTGTCTGTAGTTCTCAGTGCCTGTTTTGTGAGCTCTCAGGGTCAGAGGTGTTACCAGTGTCTGTAGTTCTCAGTGCCTGTTTTGTGAGCTCTCAGGGTCAGAGGTGTTACCAGTGTCTGTAGTTCTCAGTGCCTGTTTTGTGAGCTCTCAGGGTCAGAGGTGTTACCAGTGTCTGTAGTTCTCAGTGCCTGTTTTGTGAGCTCTCAGGGTCAGAGGTGTTACCAGTGTCTGTAGTTCTCAGTACCTGTTTTGTCATCTCTCAGGGTCAGAGTTGTTTAACGGTTTCTGTAGTTCTCAGTGCCTGTTTTTTTAGCTCTTAGGGTCAGCGGTGTTCACCGGTGCCTGTAGTTCTCAGTACCTGTTTTGTCATCTCTCAGGGTCAGAGGTGTTTAACGGTTTCTGTAGTTCTCAGTGCCTGTTTGGTGAGCTCTCAGGGTCAGAGGTGTTACCAGTGTCTGTAGTTCTCAGTGCCTGTTTTTTGAGCTCTCAGGGTCAGAGGTGTTACCAGTGTCTGTAGTTCTCAGTGCCTGTTTTGTGAGCTCTCAGGGTCAGAGGTGTTACCAGTGTCTGTAGTTCTCAGTGCCTGTTTTTTGAGCTCTCAGGGTCAGAGGTGTTTACTGGTGTCTGTAGTTCTCAGTACCTGTTTTGTGAGCTCTCAGGGTCAGAGGTGTTACCAGTGTCTGTAGTTCTCAGTGCCTGTTTTTTGAGCTCTCAGGGTCAGAGGTGTTACCAGTGTCTGTAGTTCTCAGTGCCTGTTTTGTGAGCTCTCAGGGTCAGTGGTGTTTACCGGTGTCTGTAGTTCTCAGTGCCTGTTTTGTGAGATCTCAGGGTCAGAGGTGTTACCAGTGTCTGTAGTTCTCAGTGCCTGTTTTTTGAGCTCTCAGGGTCAGAGGTGTTTACTGGTGTCTGTAGTTCTCAGTACCTGTTTTGTGAGATCTCAGGGTCAGATGTGTTTAACGGTTTCTGTAGTTCTCAGTAACTGTTTTGTCATCTCTCAGGGTCAGAGGTGTTTAACGGTTTCTGTAGTTCTCAGTGCCTGTTTTGTGAGCTCTCAGGGTCAGAGGTGTTTAACGGTTTCTGTAGTTCTCAGTGCCTGTTTGGTGAGCTCTCAGGGTCAGAGGTGTTACCAGTGTCTGTAGTTCTCAGTGCCTGTTTTTTGAGCTCTGAGGGTCAGAGGTGTTACCAGTGTCTGTAGTTCTCAGTGCCTGTTTTGTGAGCTCTCAGGGTCAGAGGTGTTTACCAGTGTCTGTAGTTCTCAGTGCCTGTTTTTGAGCTCTCAGAGTCAGAGGTGTTTACTGGTGTCTGTAGTTCTCAGTACCTGTTTTGTGAGCTCTCAGGGTCAGAGGTGTTACCAGTGTCTGTAGTTCTCAGTGCCTGTTTTGTGAGCTCTCAGGGTCAGAGGTGTTTACCAGTGTCTGTAGTTCTCAGTACCTGATTTTTGAGCTCTCGGGGTCAGCGGTGTTTACCAGTGTCTCTAGTTATCAGTGCCTGTTTTGTGAGCTCTCAGGGTCAGTGGTGTTTACCGGTGTCTGTAGTTCTCAGTACCTGATTTTTGAGCTCTCAGGGTCAGAGGTGTTTACCGGTGTCTGTAGTTCTCAGTACCTGTTTTGTGAGCTCTCAGGGTCAGAGGTGTTTACCGGTATCTGTAGTTCTCAGTACCTGATTTTTGAGCTCTCAGGGTAAGAGGTGTTTACCGGTGTCTGTAGTTCTCAATACCTGTTTTGTGAGCCCTCAGGGTCAGAGGTGTTTACCGCTGTCTGTAGTTCTCAGTACCTGTTTTGTGAGCTCTCAGGGTCAGAGGTGTTTACTGGTGTCTGTAGTTCTCAGTACCTGTTTTGTGAGATCTCAGGGTCAGAGGTGTTTACCGGTGTCTGTAGTTCTCAGTACCTGATTTTTGAGCTCTCAGGGTCAGAGGTGTTTACCGGTATCTGTAGTTCTCAGTACCTGTTTTGTGAGCTCTCAGGGTCAGAGGTATTTACCGGTATCTGTAGTTCTCAGTAGCCGTTTTTCGAGCCCTCAGGGTCAGAGATGTTACCGGTGTCTGTAGTTCTCAGTACCTGATTTTTGAGCTCTCAGGGTCAGAGGTGTTTACCGCTGTCTGTAGTTCTCAGTGCCAGTTTTGTGAGCTCTCAGGGTCAGAGGTGTTTACCGGTGTCTGTAGTACTCAGTGCCTGTTTTGTGAGATCTCAGGGTCAGAGGTGTTTACCGGTTTCTGTAGTTCTCAGTGCGTGTTTGGTGAGCTCTCAGGGCCAGAGGTGTTTACCGCTGTCTGTAGTTCTCAGTAGCCGTTTTTCGAGCCCTCAGGGTCAGAGGTGTTACCGGTGTCTGTAGTTCTCAGTACCTGATTTTTGAGCTCTCAGGGTCAGAGGTGTTTACCGGTGTCTGTAGTTCTCAGTGCCAGTTTTGTGAGCTCTCAGGGTCAGAGGTGTTTACCGGTGTCTGTAGTACTCAGTGCCTGTTTGGTGAGCTCTCAGGGTCAGAGGTGTTTACCGGTGTCTGTAGTTCTCAGTACCCGTTTTTCGAGCCCTCAGGGTCAGAGGTGTTTACCGGTGTCTGTAGTTCTCAGTGCCTGTTTGGTGAGCTCTCAGGGTCAGAGGTGTTTACCGGTGTCTCTAGTTCTCAGGGTCAGCGGTGTTCACCGGTGCCTGTTGGTTCTCAGTACCTGTTTTTGTAACTCTCAGGGTCAAAGATGTTTTAAGGACTGGGCAAAGCGGGCCCTGGCCAGGGCACCAGTCTTTCGAGGGGCCCCCTCTTAGAGCCAGCTCTGTTCTGCAGAAAATCTTGCCCGAGGACCATGAATCATTTTTAATAGTTTGTTTTAGATACCATGTCCTTTAATTTATTTTCAATGTGGGTGTTGTGTGAGAGTATTACATACATTTTGCAGAAAAATCTGTCAATGTTTCATGCAACGTCCATAAAAATGTTTATTTAGATTGAAACAGAACCTTATTAGAAATGGGATGGCGTCACAGAGATTATTCACAGTAATATTTGAGCTGCTGCTGCTGTGTTATAACATTGAAAACACACCCCACAAAAAATGGACTCTTGGCAGAGTGATCTGTTAAGAGTATATAACATATAGGGCCCGATTCACAGAATGAATTTAAGCCTCAATCCTAAACTTACTACTATTTTGGTATTCACAGAATGCACTTACTACTTTTGGTATTCACAGAAGTTAGGATTTTGTCTTAAAACAGACTTAAGACAGACTTAAGACAGACTTAGGACTTAAGACAAACTTAAGACAGACTTAAGACAGACTTAAGACAGACTTAAGACAAACTTAAGACAGACTTAAGACAGACTTAAGACAGACTTAAGACAGACTTAAGACAGACTTAAGACAAACTTAAGACAGACTTAAGACAGATTTAAGACAAACTTAAGACAAAATCCTAACTTAAGTCTGTCTTAAGTCTGTCTTAAGTCAAAATCCTAACTTCTGTGAATACCAACAGTAGTAAGTGCATTCTGTGAATACCAAAATAGTAGTAAGTTTAGGATTGAGTCTTAAGTTCATTCTGTGAATCGGGCCCATAAAGTCTGTTAAGTTTCCTACTTGCGATATCTCAACCCAAGATGTCGAGCTTGGTCAGCTGGTGTGGGCTATGGGCCTGGTCTGTGCTAATGGAAGAAAGGAAGCGGATTGGCCCGCAAAGCGCACCTTTAAAATAGGGCAGCAAACGTGCCCCATAGATTGCGCATTTATCCAGGCTTGGAGCTTCCATTTAATCAAACACTTTGAAATACTTAGGGTGGAGGGCAGTGACCACTACCGACTGCTAGTAGAATTACAGGCAAACAGAGCCCCGCGGAGACAAAAAGCGTTACAAGTAGAGGTTGAATACCCAAAGCGACTTACAACCCGGATTAGTGAAGAATATATAAAGAAACTGAGTGCACTCCAGTTAACAGTCGAGTTAGATAACCCACTACCAGGTGAGTATATATCCTGGTTTGAGGGCATAATAAGGCAACTGGTAGAATGCCTCAGGATAAAAATCAAACGTGGCAAACACGAGTTAGCAAGTAAAGCTAAATTACATCCTAATAATAAACCCTGGTTTGATGACGATTGCCGGAAAGTAAAGGCCGGCATTAGGCAACATGAGAGATGCCTTGGAGGTAGATATAATGATGTAGCAGCATCTGTACTTAAGAAACTAAAGATAAAATACAAGGCAATTATTAGAGATAAAAAAGATCCTTCAAGGATAAATGCTGGTTGAAGTTACTCGAAGCTTTTGAAGAAAAAAATGGGAAGGGCTTTTGGAAATGAATACAAGAATGTTCGGGGAAAGTTGTAGGGACCCTGCAGTGCCCCGTGCCAGAGGATAAGTGGGTGGCCTATCTTGAGGAAATTTATGTAAATGGCCAAGGATGGTGGGAATAATACCTAATAGTTGGGCAGGAGTCAGGGAAGAGGTAAAAGAGCATTTCTCCGCGGGCCATATTAGGAGCATGACAGCGAGGCTACATTTAACACGAGCTGCCGGCCCAGATAACTTACCAGCAGTTATTATAAAAACAAATTCAGAGTGGTGGGCCGAGTTCTTCTCAAATATGTTCCAAGGGATATTAAATACCGGAATTATGCCAGATAGTTAGAAAGGGTCCATTGTTAGACCAATGCATAAAAAAGGGGACGTAAATTCCCCTAAAAACTATTGTCTGATAAATCTCCTGGACATAGGCGAAAAGGTATTCTCCAAAGTAGTTTGCTAAAGGATTGGGCAGATGACAAACAGATAGTACCCCCAGAACAGGGTGGGTTTAAAGAATGACACTCAACGGTGGACCACTGCTTTGCTCTCTGGTCCATCGCGCGGAAGTCGATAGAACAGAGGGGTAATTTATTCTGCTGTTTTGTGGACTTCCGTGCGGCATTCGATCTTGTGGGCAGGGAGCAGCTGTGGTCAACCCTGGTAGGGTACAAAATACATGGTGATTTACTGGCCCCGATCCGAGCCTTACATACTGAAAACTGGGCCCAGATAATCTTGGATGAGGAGGGAGGATTGTCTGAGAGGATCCAGATTGGTAATGGCCTGAGGCAGGGGTGCGTGCATGCCCCCTTGCTCTTTTCCCTGTTCTTAGCTGACATGCCTTTAAAACTAATAGAGGTTAGAAGGGCTAGCCCGAAAATGGGAGGAAATCATAAATCCTGCTTATTATATGCAGATGACCTGGTGATTATGGACTAGACGGAGATAGGCCTCCAGAGAAAATTAAACAGGTTTAAAGAATACTGCCTAAATAAAAAATTAGTAGTGAACATGGAGAAGACTAAAATGTTATGTTTCGGGAGGAGCAAAATAAAGTTCTCCTGGTATCTTGGCACAGAATTGCTCGAGGGCGTAACAGAATACAGATATCTGGGAATGTGGTTTACGAGTACCCTGAAATGGTATACCCATCTGGAAGCTTTAAAAATGAGGGCATCGGCTTCTGTGAAGGGCCTGAAAAGATTTAATAGTATTTACCGAGAAATGTCGGATAGGCCGGTTATAAAGGCCTACCTAACAATGGTCCCTCCACAATTCCTGTATGGGGCAGAGGTACTCTACTTAAGTGGCAAGAACTGCTGGGATAAAGAGGAGGGAAATATCCTAAAAAGCTTGTTCTTGCTGCCCAGATCATCAATGGTACAGGCAGCAAGACTTGAGTTGGGAATTACCTCCTGGGCTATAACAGCCTGCATGGCCCTAATACGCTTCTGGCAGCGGTTAGGGTCAGAGGAGTCTCTTAAAATTTCCCAGTGGTGTAAAGGTGAAATTGCCACTAGTGAGCTGTCCTGGGCGAAAGAGACAAGAGCCTCAATAAGTGAAGCGTATGAAGTGCTTGGTTTACGGCTATGCCCACAGCTAGGCCAAGTAACAATAGGCAAGAAAGAACTGAGGTCACTGGGATTTGAAATGTCTCGTATACATGACCGGGAGTACCTCCCGCGAAAAACTTCAGTTTCCCATATGACCTTGGCTTGGAAAAAGGATCATCCTTATCCTTATGTAGACCGGCTACCTAACTACTGTATAAGGCGTGAAGTGTTAAAAACGCGAATTGGGATAAACCCCCGTTATCGGAATAATGGGGTCAAAAACGTTATGATAGATAGTAATGGTAAATGCACTTGCACGTTAGGTACCCCCTGTGATATTTTACACATTTTATTAGATTGCATGAAGATTTTAGATGTAGGAAAGGAGATTTTATGCCCAATCTTCAAAAAAATATAGGCTTAAGAATAGGACGCAAGCTGTTAACCTTTTGGTGGGAATGATGAACTTAGATGTCGCCTGTGCTATGGGGACATTTATGAGTAAAGTTAAAGTGTTCCTCACGTGCACAGAGTAACCATCGTAAGTGGTTCCCTTAGGATATACGAGATTGCGCTACTAAGGGATAACAGGACTGCACACAATATATCGGAAGGATTTGATGCACATGTATGAATTACTTGATTTTAACAATTTTAGGATGACATTTGACTTTTATTTTAAAGGAAATACGCTATTTTATGTGTGATGAATATGTGCTATATTTTTTATGATACTGCCGTGCCTATGTTTTTTTAGTGGAATGATAAGATGTAACTTGTATACTTTTATGGTTGTAACAAACCAAATAAAGTTTTTTTTGACTGACTGACACCCCACTATCCCTGAATATGAGATGTAAACACATATAAGGTTTGGAGGAGTGTGTCTGTGGGTGACCGGGACAAAGAGGGCGAGAAAGGGCTGACATTAGATCATAAATTCAAAGCTGTTTTGAAAAGGGGCCCCTAATACGCTTGGCCCGGGCCCCCAAACCCTTAAGATGTCCCTGGTGAGGTCAGCGGTGTTTACGTGCCCTGGCTTGTGTTTCCAGGAGCCTGGGCCCTGGCCAGCCCTGGCCCCTGTTGTAGCCCTCGGGCCTGCACTGCCCTTATCTGCACCCAGACAGGCCCTGAGCCCTCCTGTGTGCCCAAGATACCAGCCAGCGAGGCCACGTGCGTGGCCCCTAAGGGACGTCACGCGCCCTGAACTGTTTACGTGTCACGGGCCGCGCCCGTCTCACTTTGTTGTGCCTTCTCAGGTTGTTGTTTATGCACAAGCCTCGCCAAAGGCGCTTATGGATCGATGGACCACAATGTAAACATCTGCAAAGATCAGGGCACAAGTCCTATGAAAAGAAGTGGGGGGACTGATAGTATGCAAATGACCTCGTGACGTCACGTGCTAAACGTGTCCCGGTGTCTGAAATTTACACCGGGACACGTTCAGCATATTTCTGTGGGGGCAGCTTCTTGGCAGGGGGGACGGCGTCCACACTATGAAAAGAGTGGGGGGACGCCGACCACCCGCATGGACCCCCGACTCGAGCCCTGGCAAAGATATCCTACCAATAGAGATGTGAGGGTGGTTGCTGCGCTCTAGGCGCTAGATAAACCAGATCGATGTCCAGTTTGCTCCTAGAACGAAAGAAGGAGCCCTGAGTTTGGAAAAAAGAAACCTGAAGAGGGACAGCGCCTCCAGGCACAGTACACACGATGTGGGCATGAGACCGCCAGGATTTCACGGATGTATGACGTTACAACGCACACTTTTACAACGCATACCTTTACAACGCATTTTTTACAACGCAACATCCATTACAACGCATGCCATTACAACGATATTTTAAAAACTACATTTACAACGCATTCCATTACAACGCATAATACCTTTACAACGCATACCATTACAACGTATTACATTACATAGCATGTTTGGTAAGTATTGGATAGTGTAGGGGTAAAATTTACTATTCTAACACCAGGGGGTGCAACAGTAGGGTAAGTCTTGGATGGTAATGTTATGCGTTGTAATGGTATGCATTGTAATGACTGAGTTGTAATGACATGCGTTGTAGTGGTGTGCGTTGTAGTGACATGCGTTGTAATGGTTGCGTTGTAAATGCATGCGTTGTAATGGATGTTACGTTGAAAAAGTTTCGTTGTAATGGATGTTACGTTGTAAAAGGTTAATTGTAAAGGTTGTTTCCCGGATTACACTATCGCTGCCCGGGCAGGGGGCACGGGGTTGATGAACACACGTTGGGGTCGTTTCTTACAATGAGGAATTCTCTCAGAGAGAAGGCCTGGGTGCCTGCTACAGCTGAAGTGCAACTGAGGTGGCAAAGTTTTCAGGGGCGCAAGGCGGGATGTTGCTCTCTTCTGGAGAGAAGCTCTGAGGGTGAAGTGAGTCTCTGAGGGAGAGGGCTGCTGGGCATGTCTGAGGGAAGACTGAGGCCGTGTAGGAACTGGCTAAGGAAGTGCTAGAACCCGTTAGGAGTGAATGAAAACACGCGTGGGGTCTCTTGAGGGCACGGTGGGAGTATCTGAGCGCACGCCTGTGGCCTTTGAGGGTCATAGGAGGGAGACGGCATTCCGGACATGTCTGAGGGAGACTGAGGGGCATATTAGCAAGGGCAGTATCGCCGCTTTAGCGAAACTTTTTGCTGCTAAAGCAGCAATATTTCTATCGCCCTATCAGCAAGCTGTCACTAACAGCAGTTAGCGACAGCTTTCAGGCGATAGCAACCAGTTCGGGACCCGTTTTGCATGTCAACGATATTTATCGCTAATGACATGCAAAGTAAGCGTGCCCAAGCTGGTAGCGACTGAAAGCAGTCACTAACACAGCTATCGCCTATTAGCAACGCAGGAGAAGCGATAAAAAAGCTAAGTGCGATTATCGCTAGAAATGAACACCTGCTTGAAACCTGACTTACAGGTATTCCCCAATGGGAGGTGGATTATCAGGCTAAGTCCACTTGTAGTGTAGCTCCTATTTTCCCAATAGGCTCTGCGCATTGGAATAGTACCTACAGCAGTAAAGGCCTAGACCAGACGTTAACTAGGTCTACTACTGTCGATACTAGACTTAATTTTTGGGTTTGCCAGCTTAGCTCAGAGTTCGCTAGAAACTTTCTCGAATGTTCAAGGAAGGATTAACTCCCCTGATTAGACAAGAAGGGATTTAGTTTCTGACAACCATAGAACATGACAACTTTGCTCTCCCCTAATCAAGAGTCAATCTCAAGAGTCGTGTGAGCACAAGGCAATTATTTTACTCAGTCAGTACGTGCATTCTTAGTCTCATCAGAATGTAGAGAAAAGGAAGAGACGGGCGTGTTCAATAAAAGGTGTTATTTATTGATCAGTCTCTTTTCTCATACATGAGAAATGGATCGATATTATTGCAATACTTATAGTTAAGTAAAGTGCATACAGTAAAAGCAATAGTATAAAATAATACTGTAAAAACATTGATATGGTTTCTGAGCCATATGATGTTTAAAATGATTAAAATATATTTACATACACATATACATTTGACTAAACGTACTCAACTGGTGTTTCTAAATATGCCTACCCCGTGTACCTGACCTAAGTCTAATGCGTGGGCGGGAATGGAAAGTTACAGTTTAAGTTAAGTTTGTTTTTGCCAAGTGAATAACTAAAGAATTCTCTGTGAGGGGTTATTCAGTTCTGTACCTGGAATTTAGGATGAATGAGGAATGGTATCTCTTTCTCTGCTCTCGATATTCCAGGCTGCCTGCGAGGGCTACCCGGAAACGCCGGTGCTGGGTCTCTCGGCTTGAGATAGCAGCGCGTCTCTCAGCGCGTCAGGAAGGCGGGGCTGCTGCCAGCGGGGTCTGCTTCTGCTCTCGGCTTCGGCAAGTATGGCTGCTCCGTCTTGTCACCACGCGTGTGTTTGCATAGGGCAAGGTCGGCAATATTTATACCTTAAAGGTGCCGGGATTGACGTAAGGATGGACATAGGTACGTCAATAAAGATGTCATACGACTTGCTCGTTAGCACATTCTTTTGCAAAAGTTCTCTGTGAAATCAAAACAATGGCCGCACGGATTATCCAGGTTGTCATAGGTTTGATTTGTTATGAGAACGTCGTATGCCTTATCAGGGGCTGGAGGAATATCGCTTGTCTAATTAGATCTCAAGCGTTATGACCTAATCAGATAACACGTTCCTGTGCCGTAGTGTGACTGCGTCAGATAACGGTATCTGCATCATGGGGGTTTTCATGCCTCATGGGCTGACTGTTAGTTAACTTGATAGTTAGTTTAACCAGAATAGGGTCAGGAATAGGGGGACTGATTCAGAACCTATAGAAATACACGACACCCACTCCACGCTAACTATGGTCATATCTACTAATCTATGCATAGTATAACATAGTACAACATACTATAGAGTATAGTGTATACCTTACCACCCCAAAATACATAAATGCATTTCGAAATTTTCAAATATACTGAAAAATTGCAGTCATATATATTGTATGCACTTAAGCTATGAATTAAATGCAAAAGTAAACACGCATTTTTATGCATTATTGCTTATTGGTATATGAGAAATACACATGAAATGGCTCTTAATATGGCTATACAGAAAGGAAGTTCGAGACCATTTCATCACATAATAAAATACTTGTGAACATACCAGCGGGCAGCTAAAGGTTATAAAGTCTATAAAGTATTTAAAAATAGAAATCTTAGTTCTCTAGGAATAGTTTCTTACTTTAAGCAGAAGATCAGTGTCCCGGGGAAAAAATATGTAGAAAAATATTTTAGGGGCTTGCTGAAAAAATTGCTGTCCGTGAACTGGATGGTAATTGTTCATGTGACTTTATTTTTAAAGTTGAAGGCCGAATTCAGGGAACGCCGTGTGGGAGTTTACTCAAAAGTCTCTATTTCTGTTCTGGAGAGAACATCATATCATTCAGGCTTTCGAAAAAACTGTCAACAGCTTCATGGGAAAGTTCCACTAAGTCGGAAATAGGTGTAACCATGCATTCGTGCGCATGATTGTCTGCATTGACATTCTGATTCGCATTGCTGACAGAAGGTCGTACCTGTTCGATGCTGCTTTCATCTTGAACTTCACTACTCTTCAATCGTAGTGGTGAAGATTCCAGGAATGCCGTCATCAGGATTGGCAGCCTTTGAGGGCAGCACAAAGCGTGAACCTTGGTAGGAACCAACAGTGTATCTGCATCCACCGGTGCATCCGATTGTAGCGTCAGACAGGTGTCTAACACGCATTCTTCTCCGCATAGCAGACACCTTAGTACAGGTAAAACACACCTTTGCCACATTGGTCGAAATGATAGAAACCAAGTCATGTTCAGGTCTCTAAGCCGGGAGAGTCCCAGGATTTTTGATATCCGGTCCCGGTATCCAAAGGCTAGGATCGTATCTTCCATTGTCGCGAGAGTTTGATCTGTGACATGGGTTGCCATAACGAAAAATAAGGACTAGGAATAGGATTCCTGCAATTAGTCCCAGGATCAGGGGAAGTCCGCCAAAAATCGAATGGACGAAATCTGGAAAAATACCCAGTATGGCTTTGAATGGTGTTAATGCCATCAAAAATACTATCCTAAATACCTTTGAGACCCCAGTGGTATCAGAAATATTTAAGATTTCGCTTAGAATTTCCGCGAAATGTACGGGGGAATTAGTTGATAATAATGTATGTATCTCTGCAGTCGTCCTTGCGACTTGTAGATCATACGTTTCTTTTGATGACGTGAGCCTTGTAGGCGTCTGAAGAAGCACTGTTTTCATTCTGCTTAAAGTATCTATTCGAATAGAAGTAATTTTCAAACTGGGCCATGCCCTCGCCTCCCTGTCTGGAAAGGAGCTGGGGAACAAAGAACGTCCACAGCACTTGACCTTCGACGTTGTAGTTACTAGATAAGGAGTCCCGGGCATAAGACTGCAACATCTGCGGTCTACAATAAGAATGTAACTCCCATTATAGAGTCTTTGAAAGAATGGTTCTATTTCAGTTGCAGGTGCGCCTTGCTGGTGACATGAAAGGTTGTATGAATTCCCTTCACAGGCTCCGTGCAAACTAATACCGTTACACAGAAGCGTGCCGCTTAGTGACATAGCACAATTGTTGCCACTAAGAAACACTTTCTGTCCTTTATTACTGACACATGCATGTGAATAGGGCAGGTTCCAAGTTGTTTTAAGGTACCCCTTTCCCAATTTCTCGTACATGCCAGCCTGTATATATTTTTGGCAGTATTGAAACCTGAAGGTTGAGATTGGAATATTTATGATTCCGTGGATTATCCATTCACTGACAGGTCGTTCTGACATTGTCATTGGTAATCTTTCTAGTTTTTCAATGCTCAAGATTGTATAATCAGCACCCTTCTGCGCCATACCTATTTGTCTATCAGTAAGGTTAAAGATTTGGAATAGTGACGTTGTGTTGATTAAACGCCAAGGCACATAGCCTGAACGCAGATTTTGTAACGTCCAGCCAAGCTGTACAATGGAACGCAATTGTGACTGACCATGTTGTAATAACAGTAAGTCTTGCGATAATATATCGATTGCTGAAGACACAATGCTGTCCAATGAAAATATTCTGGAGGACAGAGTCATTAACCCATTGTCCACTACAGAAAGTGATTTTTCCAAATTAGTACGGTCAATTTCCCGTATTCTTTCTGCTGTCTCAATTTGAGTAACCTTCCAGGCCTCATTGTATGCTGCATATACAGAGGCTGCTATGAAACGCTTTTGACGCTGTTTGCGTGGTCCCATTATGAAATCACGCAAGTCAGCACCATCAGTAAGTAAAGTTAGGTGTTGCTTAATTTCAGGCAGTGTGGAAGTCTGTAGCCATTGAAGGCATAATTTGCCCACACTGTAGGTTGTTATTATCCCTGGGTGATGTCTTTGAGGATATCTAGGGTCTGGCCTGGTCATTTTGAAACCCTGTGTTTTATTCAGGAATCTATCTTGACAGTTATTTGTATCTGTGGGCCAGATCAACCATTGTTTCCAATCAGGATGTGTTCTGTTTTGGTTAAGTATATGGTTTACGTCTATTTCTTCATCTGTATCAGAGTTATTGCTAAACATTGTTGGCTTTGGAATAGACGGGTTATTTAAATCTTTGATTTTGGCTAAGCCAAGACAGGTGGTTTGTTGAACAGTGTCATTTAAAAATATCATTTGTTCTGGGATCATGCAGGCTCTGAACAAAGCTTCTAAACCCTGTACTTGCCATTCTTTTGTACCCCAAACACTTTTCAAATCAACATTTTTGTCCCAATAATCAAATCCAAAAGTATTCATTTTTTCAAAGAATGAATCTGAATATATCAATTTTGTGTTGGTTATCATGGTTTTCATCCCTGTCTTGTTTGACAATTTATAATAAAATGTTTCTGCATTAGTTATGTTAAAACCTGAAAAATATGAATATTTGTCATAAACGGTTCTAGAGCTCCCTTTTGGAGGTGTAGCACAATGTTCCCACTGATTATAATTTAAAACATTTCTAGGTTGTGCAGATTTATGCAAGAAATGGTTACCATAATGGTTATAGCAATACATACTATCATAATTTGTAGAACCTTGCAAATAATCATGTTTTGTAAATTTAGCAGACATTACTAAGTCAGACATCATATTGTTAATACTTTCAAAGTCCCAATCATCAGCAAATGAGTTTGGTTTTGCAAAGTCACTCAAGGAGATCTTGATTTGGTGTGGATATTTCAGGATCTCGACCGGACCATAAATTTCATAGTCAGTGTTGTCCCAGGCTACCCCACCAGGTATCGGAATTGCTGTGAAGTTGGCTGAAGAAAGTTCTGAAGAAAGTTCTCTTTTCTCGACGTGTGAAGATGTGTGTGGTTTGAGGACCAAGTTGATGTTCTGACTTGCTGTGTCCATTTTAGCATATTTTCCCTCAATGAAGCGTCCCAAAGTAAATACCATGATGAGCCAAAGTATGAGGATAAATGCACCAAAACCCATCCAAAATTCAATCCATGGAGAAACCAGATATGTTTCTTTCAGTTGCTTCAAAAGTTCCTTTGCTTTGTCTTTAAAGGATTTTGATGATGGCTGTGTCTTTGGTTCACTGAAGCCTTCAGAGGAATCATCGAAGTTGATGAAGTAGCCGGATGCAGTTCTGTCAATTGTTCCAATTGCTTCAGGATTTTTGTTTCTTGCATTTTCACTTGGTACTTCAGTATAGATTGGTGTGTCTCTGCTAAATGTTTTTATTTGGGTTTTCAGAGGTCTTAGTTATATTGCATTGTTGCATAGTCCTTGTTGTTCTTCTGTAGGCGTTTCGAATGTGATGAGCCTCTTTGTTAGGACCTCTGTACTGGTAGCAAACCTTGGTGTTCTGCTACTTATTGGGAGTCCACTTGGCCTACTGTTTGTTATCGGCCACATGTTGTGGTTTTACCAGGTCGATGGATACAACTCGGTTCTCCTTTTTTCCAGCAAGTGGCGGTAGTACAACTGATCTTGTCCCGTTGACAGACAAGACAGGAACTGCTTTCCTGTAAGAAGGCCCAAATTCCTTCTTTACCGCGATCTCCCTGACTAGATCCCCGACTTTTGGAATCCAGACAGGTCTTGCTGGGACAGGTGGTGATTCTTCAGTGGTCGTTGGCTGTTGTTTCAACTGTATGTTGCTCAGGTCTTTTCTTGTTTTGTTTAAGTCCTGCAAAATAGCCAAACGGTCTTTGACATCAAAGGTTTTTTCTATTACCACTGAAGTCTGACTATCAAGGTCAGAGATCAACATCCTAGTTCCGAATACTAATTCGTACGGACTGAATCCCTTCAGAGAATTTCTTGGCAAGTTATTTAGACTACGTTGGACACTTATTAGATGTTTGACCCACCCAGCTCCCGAACCTAATATCCTTTCCATTATAGATTGCTTTCTGCCTTGGTTTTTTCTTTACACCATCCCATACCCTCAGGAAGGAAGTGAGAAGATTCCCGCTGGGCTGTGCTCATTTGGCCATGTTCCCCCCCCAGGCTGGATTGCCTGAGTGAAAACAATGGTCAAACGTAACATGCTCTTAGCGTATATGCCATTTAGACTCGCAAATCTTGTATAACAGTCCGGACGTCAGCCGAGTGCTGTGGATCTACATTATAAGTGGAAACTAGCCTGTATATGTTAATCGCAAGCCATTCTTTTTAGTGGTGATGTTATCTGCAGTCAGATTCCACCGTATTTTATTTTTTCTCTCCCCACTGCGATTTCTGTTGCAGTTTGGGCAGTTTTTTACAAACATGGTATGATGTAGGCTCATGCCTGGCCACCAGTACCGTGATTGTAAATCTTCCAGAGAATCTTTTAGTTTGAGGTGTCCAAGACCCTCACCCATATGTGCGTCTGCGATTAACAAGTGTCTCCTGTCCATGTTTGGAATCACTCTATCCCCCACTCCAGGGATTCGAGCAAAAGGGACGGAGTTTGCATCGATTATGTATGTATAATTGAGTGGATAGTTGATCGGTAACGCTGAGCAGTCGCCTTTTGATGACGTTTTCACCGCCAGCCATGTTTCACCGTCAATGTATTTTAATGTACGCTTTTTTCGATCTACGGAAGCCGATTTAGTGGCTGCCGCTGCGGCTGCTTCAGCCAATGAATTCCCTACAACGTGAACGCCATCACGTTGATGGCTCAGTGAGTGAGTCACGTGAGTCTTTGGTAGTTCTTTTTTCAAAAGAGCTACTTGTTCCCAGAGCAGTCTCTGCTTTATTGGTGCATCTGTGTCATCTTTGTAACCGTTCTGAATCCATGTCTGCAAATCGCTGTTATATGATTTGACGCAGTAATATGAATCTGACACTATAAGTGTCGGGAATTCGCGATCCGCATTATCTAGCGCCATTTTTAATGCGATTATTTCAGTTTGTTTTTCTGAATTAGTTTCTACTGAGTGTGATTTTGTTAATAGAGGTTTTAATATACCTCCGCGCCACACTTCTTTTGTAATCTCACATGTGGGGTTGTATGCTTGTTCTCCCCAAACGGAGGGTTGAGCATGTCCGTCTGTATAGATTACACAGGCGTAATGCCGTAGAGGCAGAATGTCGATTGGCAGAGGATACGTCTTTTCATATTTTAGATTTTTAGAAAATTGTCAACCATGCTATGCTTGATAACTCATATCCTACGTACAAGACTGTCAGATGGGCAATTCTGGATTTTTTGAAGTTGAATTTGTAACCCTCTGCAGCGAAACCAAGTATTATGGTGTTCACCCTTTTCAAGTGAGTATCCAAGTCATCATCTGTTAAGTAAATGTCATCGACATAAGATAATGCTTCATCATCATATAGTTGTAGTAATTCTGTTACTCTCGCTGAGAATACCCCCGGGCTGTTCTTGTACCCCTGGGCTAACCGACAGAATTGTTTTTGAGTGCCATTTACTGAGAATGCAGTTAAATATCTGCTCTCTGGTGCTATGTTTTGACAAAAGAATCCATTGGAGATGTCCAAGGTAGTTTTGTATTTTTTGCGCACTATGTTATTCATTAGTGCAGCACTGTGTGAGTTTTGCACTGCAAAAGTTTTGCAACATGTGTTAAGGTGTCGGTAATCCAAAACTAGACGATATGAATTGTCTGGTTTGGAGACCGGAAACAAAGGGTTGTTCATTTGTGAGGTGCAAGTTTCAATCACCCCCTGGTATTCTAGCTGATCTAGTATTTCATTTACTTGTTTTTTAGCTTCTTGCTTGATTGGGTACTGCCTTTGTGCAGTAGGTTGCGATTTTAACTGGATTTTGTGAGGAGGAGAATCCTCATCCCATCCTACATGATTTTTATATAAAGCAGGTGCTAAGGCCACTGCCCACTTTCTAGCAAGTGTATATTTTTTATGAATCGGTATCTGATTCGAGAAGGCAGGCATAATTACTTCTTCGCCATGAGGGCACTCCCTGACAAACTCTGGTGGCCAGTCTTTTTCAGCTAGAAGGATGTCATAGCCTTTGGACAGGTTATCCCAAAATAGTCCCCTAATTTTCCTAGTCTTATCTCCCTCTATACGTAATGTTATCTCGTATATCTTGTGGGGCTTGCTCACTCTGGTGTCTGCAGTTTCCACTTGAAGGTATTCATTCGTGTCCACTGTCTCCAGATGATTCATAAGGACTTTGCAAGCTATGCTCACCTCTGCTGCGCTGTCTAGCATTGTCTGAGCCCACTCTCCGTTTTTCAGTTGTGTCCTCAGTATTCTCGGCATTGTTAACTACCTTGATACTGGCTACCTTCTTTTTTGGAAATTGTAATTTCTTTTTCAGTTGAGCAGGTTCCTTGTCTTTGGACTTGGCGTGCTCTTCTGATCGTCCTCTTCTTTCCGATTTCTGCGAGGAATTCTGAAAAGATTGAGAGGGACGTGTATCAATGTCTTGATATCTATCAGGTTTTTTAATATTATCCCTATTTCTAAGGTTATATCTATTCCCAGAGGGGTCACTCTGCGGTGACCTCTGTCTTAGGTTTGGAGATTTCTCTCTTCGCCTCGGAGACCTTCCTCTGGACTGGAATTTCTTTTCTTTAGGATTGGATTGTTTGTTTCCATCCCAGTTCTTTTTTGGTGAATTATTATTATTATTAAAAAATATTTTTTCTGGACTTGTAGTCAGTTGCGGTTTTACTGGTATTCCACCTAGACTATCTCTGCCTAGTTCTTCATAGGATTTTTCTATGATTCTGGCAATTTCAGCTGGTTGGTCTGCTATATCTGTCTCTTTTAACCTCTGGCGGATCGCCACGTTTGCTGCTTCACCTTTTATGTTGGCTAGTAATATAGCCGAGACCTGCTTGAAGTCTTTCAGTAATTTCATACCAAGAGTTAAAGCAGGTTCTGGACCGTATTCATCTTGAATTTGTTTTAGCACATCTGGTATTACCGAAATGGATGGAACACCGTGCGTTTTTGTATAGATGGAAGCAAAGACTGTACCCCAAGTGTCACAGTCCTCAATGTGTGGTGCGATTCCCATTGGGAGACATATAGTCAGAATCCTGTGTTTTTCTAATGGGGTGGTGTCAGGAAACACCGCCTCTATTTGGGTGATTTTCTGTGCCAACCAGAATGGTATTTGTTCCCGTTTAGCTGGAACTTTACCTAGGCAGGATTGGATGTTCTGTGGTGTAATTTTATTTGTGTTCCCCTGGTGAGGGGTCAGCTGTGGAAGTTTAATCGCTGGCTGAATTGTTGAAGTCCGCATTACATACTGAACTAATTGTCTGTGAATTTTTAGTAGTTGTTTTAGCTGTATTAATAGCTCTGCTGCAGGCATTCTTTCGATGTCTGGATGTGGTGTGTATCCGGCTAAGACCGGCCACGTTGCTCCTGGTCTTCCTAAAGGACCGAGCCTTGTAATGTGATTGTTATGTATTAGGGCGCCATCAAATAAGAGCAAATGCTCTTGGAATTTGAGTGGTACTTCCACCTCCTCGAAAGGAGTGTAAATGTCAGGTGGTACCTCTATTTTGTAATAGTGGAAGTACTTTGTTACAGCATTTGCTGCTGGAAAATGTATCCATGTATAGTATACCTCTGTCTGCCGATATTCGTGTGCCTCAATTACGAATATAACTGTGCCACCTCTAGGTGTCAGTCCATTTTCTATAAGTTTTAAGGTTATAGATCTTCTTTTGCTGACCGGAATGAGTATTATATCCGCGTCTGCATCCTTTAGTGCAGTATCTGCTGCTGCTATTTCAGCTGCTAATCTAACTGCCTCTCTTTCTTCATCACTGTCTCCCATTTTACAGACAGGATGATATTATGTCTATTTGCAGATCAGGTTTCTTTATGGAAACAGAGATTAGATGCACAATATTATGGAACTGTTTATCCTTCAACGTTGACTTAACCAAGAACCATACATAGGAGTTCCCTCCTGCGAGGTTTTGGAGGATATAACCTTTCACCCACTCCAGACGTCTTTGGAGTATTTGGGAAAAGGGGTCTGAGTGAGAAAGCACGACTGAGTTACTCTAAATGTCTTACGTTAGTTTTATCGCCCTTTCCAAACGCGTTGGGCGCCATGTAGTGTAGCTCCTATTTTCCCAATAGGCTCTGCGCATTGGAATAGTACCTACAGCAGTAAAGGCCTAGACCAGACGTTAACTAGGTCTACTACTGTCAATACTAGACTTAATTTTTGGGTTTGCCAGCTAAGCTCAGAGTTCGCTAGAAACTTTCTCGAATGTTCAAGGAAGGATTAACTCCCCTGATTAGACAAGAAGGGATTTAGTTTCTGACAACCATAGAACATGACAACTTTGCTCTCCCCCAATCAAGAGTCAATCTCAAGAGTCGTGTGAGCACAAGGCAATTATTTTACTCAGTCAGTACGTGCATTCTTAGTCTCATCAGAATGTAGAGAAAAGGAAGAGACGGGCGTGTTCAATAAAAGGTGTTATTTATTGATCAGTCTCTTTTCTCATACATGAGAAATGGATCGATATTATTGCAATACTTATAGTTAAGTAAAGTGCATACAGTAAAAGCAATAGTATAAAATAATACTGTAAAAACATTGATATGGTTTCTGAGCCATATGATGTTTAAAATGATTAAAATATATTTACATACACATATACATTTGACTAAACGTACTCAACTGGTGTTTCTAAATACGCCTACCCCGTGTACCTGACCTAAGTCTAATGCGTGGGCGGGAATAGAAAGTTACAGTTTAAGTTAAGTTTGTTTTTGCCAAGTGAATAACTAAAGAATTCTCTGTGAGGGGTTATTCAGTTCTGTACCTGGAATTTAGGATGAATGAGGAATGGTATCTTTTTCTCTGCTCTCGATATTCCAGGCTGCCTGCGAGGGCTACCCGGAAACGCCGGTGCTGGGTCTCTTGGCTTGAGATAGCAGCGCGTCTCTCAGCGCGTCAGGAAGGCGGGGCTGCTGCCAGCGGGGTCTGCTTCTGCTCTCGGCTTCGGCAAGTATGGCTGCTCCGTCTTGTCACCACGCGTGTGTTTGCATAGGGCAAGGTCGGCAATATTTATACCTTAAAGGTGCCGGGATTGACGTAAGGATGGACATAGGTACGTCAATAAAGATGTCATACGACTTGCTCGTTAGCACATTCTTTTGCAAAAGTTCTCTGTGAAATCAAAACAATGGCCGCACGGATTATCCAGGTTGTCATAGGTTTGATTTGTTATGAGAACGTCGTATGCCTTATCAGGGGCTGGAGGAATATCGCTTGTCTAATTAGATCTCAAGCGTTATGACCTAATCAGATAACACGTTCCTGTGCCGTAGTGTGACTGCGTCAGATAACGGTATCTGCATCATGGGGGTTTTCATGCCTCATGGGCTGACTGTTAGTTAACTTGATAGTTAGTTTAACCAGAATAGGGTCAGGAATAGGGGGACTGATTCAGAACCTATAGAAATACACGACACACTATGGCGTTAATGCGTGAATATCGCTGGATTTCCAGCGATATTCAGGCATTTCACCGCTATCGCTGGATATTTTATCACAGTGGAGATAAACGTTGCTAATAGCATGTCTTCTCCGCTAAAATATCCAGTGATAGGCAGCGATAAAAAGAAACACACTAAGTGCGTTTTGCGATTCATATCGCTCGTTCTTGCTAAAACGCCCTCGAGTCCGGACTGAGGCTCTGGAAGGGGAAGTGCTGGAACCTGTTAGGAGTGAATGAAACAAGCTCTGGGTGTCTTGAGGGGCACACCTGTGCCCTCTGAGAGTCAACCGAGAGTCTCTGAGGGTGACGCTGCTGGACATGGCAGAGATGTTTTAAGGCATGGGCAAAATGGGCACTGGCCCCGGGCCCCAGCCTTTTGAGGGCCCCTGATAGTGCCAGCTCTGCTCTTGCTTTGATGACCTTGAGTAACTCCTAACAGATTGTTTTAAATATCACTTGTGGGTGATATGAGTCCATTAGAGACATTTTGCAGATAAATGTTGTGTTATGATTCATGCAGCATCCATGAATAAAGTTTCTTTTAGATCAAAACAGGAACGGGAGTATGAGAAATGGGGGGTGTCAAGGAGTACTTGCAGTTACATTCGTGAGCTGCTGCTGGTACAATATTAAAAACACGCCTCACTATCTCGGAAAATTTGATGTAAAGACATTAAGGGCCTCATTTATGAGGCTGTGCGTCACTTTTACGCCGCCGGTGCGTCACTTTTTGTGACGCACCTGTGGCGTAAAAAATGCGCCTTGTTGCGCCATATTTACAAAGTGACTCATCTAGGTAGATGCGTCACTTTGTAAACCCCTGCGCCACATTATACCTGCGCCAGGTATAATGTATGCAGGGGGGGTGTATTGATGCAAGGAAGGGTCGTAGAAGGGCCGCAGTGAAATCTATGAGATTTCATTGCGTCACTTTTAGGACGTCGTTGCGTCAAAATCTTGCGCCTGCCTCACAGCAGGTGTAAGACTGACGCAGGCCCTTTCACATGGGGCTTGCCCCATGTGAAAGGACGCATTGCTGGAGTTGCGTCACTTTTGTGACACACTCCAGCAATGCGTCACTTTTGCGCTTACAGATACGTCAGAAATACTGACGTATCTGTAACTCCTTGCGACATGATGCGTCATACATTAAATATGACGCATCAGGAATGTCGCAAGGAGTGCGCACTGAGAAGTGACGCATCGCTGCTTTCACGCAGCGATGAGTCATTTCTCATAAATGAGGCCCTAAGAATTTGGACGAGTGTGCCAATCAGTGACCTGGCCAAAGAGAGCACGAAAGGGCTGAAATTGAATCATAAATTCAGATCTGTTCCAAAGAAGGACCCAAAATAGCCCCTGGGTTGACTTGGAGTATTTGTCGCGAACTACCGTCCAGCTATAAAGCCGTTCTGATCTATTTGAATGAATCCAGAGGCTATGGAATCGAATCTATTGACAAGTAACATTTTGATCTTTTTATTATCAGTGTTTAGTAATGTAATAGGGCGGTACAAGTTTGGAGCCTCGGCAACTTTGCCTTTCTTTAAAAAGCTCACTACATTCCCTTTGAAAAAAGAGGGCGGTCCTTGTAGCGTTGCAATAACGAGCAATAAAAGGTTATTGCCTAAAACATCTGAAACAAAGTTTGAAAAATTCCCCCGGGAATTCATCCGGGCCACAGGCGTTGCAATTCGGGAGATTCCTAATAACGTCTGTCACAAGACATATTAACCCCCCTTCTCTAGTTAATGTTGGAATGTTGCAGTCCTCTAAAAGCCTGCCCAGAGAGTCCACTCAACCAGCTGGGTGTGTGTATATATCTGTTTATAATGTTCTAACATGATTTCTCCGCCTTCTCTGATGCGTTCCTCCTGATTCCCGAGACTGGGCATTTCAAGGCAGTTATCCTGTTATTGGCTGCTTGTTCACGTGCCCGCCAAGCTAGGAATTTTCCAATAAATACTTTTAAAGTAATTTATTCTCGAATTTAGGGGCATATTATCAAGAACGGCGTTAAAATTATCTCCGCTTTAGTGTCAGGAAACTGCCGCTAAAGCAGCGATAAAGGGCTTGATAATATGCCCTTGTGAATTCCCATAGAAGCCCAGGTTAACACCAGAACATGGGCTTCTATTGGAATTCTCAAGGGCGTATTTTCAAGCCCATTATCACCGCTTTAGTGGCAGTTTCCTGCCGATAAAGCGGTGATAATTTTAAAGCCGTTTCTTGTTAATATGCCCCTTGTTTCTTTAGTTCAGACTTGAGTGGGGGAAATGCTGGCTTTTGCTTCTTTTTTGCAGCTTTTTCCTGATTTTAACTTTCAAACTGCCACCTGGTTAGTAAAATGCCGCCTGGTGTGACCTCTCCCTCGCGAGCTTCCGTAGGCAGCGGCGCTCGGAGCCGGATGTTTATAAAACACAATCCTGAGTCCTGACAGGGACGGCGGCCTCTCCTCCTCAGATAAGGCCTCCACCTGCCCCAGCCTGCTTCAGAGGGACCTGCACGGCGCTGCCTCGCCTGACACGTGTTACCTTGCACATCACTTGAGCGCACACGATCCTCGCCAGGAAGGAACCAGGCATTTCAGCAAACACCTGCCCAGTGCGGGCGACGGATGGGGGACGTCCGCCTCCAGTTTCCACAACAAGACATTCCACACATTTCCGACAAGCTGATAGGATTCAAAGGGCCCAAACGTGCTCAGCCCTTGGGCCCTGCGTATCTGCAGCATCTGAGGGTTGTGGAAGTCACGGAGAAAGTGCTGAGAAGTGCAAGTGAGGCACGGTCGAGTGCAGCGATGAAAACTAAAGTAAAGCAACTTCGACACGACAGGATAAGAAGTGACACAGACTCGACCCCCGAAGAGGACGTGCCCCAAGGGCCCAGGCAGTGAAATGAGCCTGCAAGATATAGTAGTCATGTAGTGTAACCTGCAGTCTGGAAATTCCCCTAATTTCTGTTCGCGCAGTTACACAAACTTTCAGGGAAATGGCGCATAATTACGCGAAATACGAAACCAGCATTTGACACTATAATTATATAGTATGGTGAAAATGTTAAAAGAAAAATTTACTGTAAAAAAATATTTGAAATATTTGCATGTTAAATATTAATGTTTAGTAGTCCTAAAGTTAGGATTCCTAACTTTACTACTCCTACACTAAGAAAAATCCTAACTTTAAGACTTTTGGTATTCACAGAGGCATTTAGGAGTCCTAAAAGTTAGGAGTCCTAACTTCTGTGAATACCGAAATGAGTAAGTGCCTTCTGTGAATACCAAAACGGTAGTCAGTTTAGGATTTTTGTCTTAAGTTAGTTCTGTGATTCGGGCCCCAGGTGCGAGAAGCAGAAACCTGAAATGAAATTAAATGAAATGTGGCAATTATAAAGCGTGAACTGTCACTCCCAAGGGAGCCTCCTGGGGCTGTACAGACAGTGGAGAATAAAGACCTAGATGACGGCAAGACAAGATTTGTCAGTTCTTTCATAGATCCAGGTCTTTAGAGCTTTCCTAAACTGCATTTCAGATTCCATCGATCTCAATTGGTTTGGCATACAATTCCAGGCCTTTGCACCTAACACAGCAGCAGATTTCCCTCCCTTAGTTTTAAGTTTGAAACCAGGCAGTTTGAGGGGGTTTGCGGTTGTAGATCTGAGTCTCCTCATTGTGGTGTATGGGGTAAATCTTGTGGAGAGTTATACTGGTCCGGATGTATGACGTTACAACGCATGTTTTTACATTGCATGCTTTAACAACGCGGTTTTTACAACGCATACCATTACAACGCATAGTGCTTTGGGGCGCTGGATAGTGAATAGTTTAATTTACTATTCCAACTCCAGTCCCCGTGGATAGTAGGGAAGGTGTTGGACAGTAAATTAAACCTATTCCCTATCCTAGAGCGCCCCCCCAGCGCAATGCATTGTAATGGTTTGCGTTGTAAAAGTTGCATCGTAAAGGCACTGCGTGGTAAAAGTTGCATTGTAAAGGATGTTTCCCTACTGGTACTAGTCGGCGAGTAGCTCTGAAGATGGTAACTAAGAGTTTGAATAGGATTCTCTTGTGTAGCGGAAGCCAATGAAAAGTTTTCAGAGGCGCTGATGCTGACACCCTACGGGGAAGTTTTAAGACCAATCTGGCTGCTGTGTGTTGCACGACCTGTAGTCTCCTCAGGGTTGATTTATTGACCCCTGCTAGGAGTCTAGGTGTGAGTTTTTTCAAGGGACAGGATCAGCTGAGTATTGTCAGCGTAAGATGTTGTTTCGATCCTACAGGCCGAGATAAGGGAGATAAGCGGGGCCATGTACATATTAAATAGGAGTGGGCTAAGTGAGGCACCCTGTGGGACTCCTGTGGTGATGGTACGTTCTGAGGAAGGAAAAGTGCCAAGGGAGACTGCCTGCCTCCGATTGGACAGGAAGTACGTGATCAAGGCCAGTTCCATGTTGGAGATGCCGCAAGGTTTTAGTCTGGCCAACAGGGTGTTATGAGAGATGGTATCAAAGGCAGCCGACAAATCCAAAAGGATTAGCATTGTAGTTTTACCATTTTATGTTTCTGCTTCTCGCACTGCGATAAAGCAGTGGGGCGACGCTCCTTCGCCTTAATGGAGGAGCCGCCCCTAATTTACTTATTTATTTTAAATGTAGAACAAAAGTGTAAGTTAGCTTTGTGACTCAGGCCCACAGAGTTTCTATGTGTAAATTCACCTTTGTGAGTAGGCCTCATTTGATTGACCAGATTAGGGCTGAAAAGGATTATGTCAGCCATCTTGAAACTGGGGAGTCAAGCTGACAAAGAAAGAAATTAACAGCCTGATTCATGTATGGGCCGTTTTGCGTGTCCCTAATAGCGATTAATAGCGACTCGCTATTGAGGAAACGCAAAACGGCATTCATGTACTTTTCGGGGAAAAAATAGCGACTCGCACGCGGGCGCTAAATCCGTTAGCGACCAACTAAAAACGCAGAAAAATCGCTATTCCCGGCTACCTGCGTCGGGATTGCAACTCGCAATCCCGTGCGATCGGGAATGCGACTCGCAATCCCGTGCGATCGGGAATGCGACTCGCATTCTCGCGCGATCGGGAAAACGGGAAGTCGCTTTCCGAGCACAGTGATGACATCACAACCAGGAAGCAGGCAGTTCCCACCCCCAAACACCACAGTGAGGCAAACCTCCGAGGGAGCAAGTCGGAAAGCAGACGCTAAACCAGCGATAGCGACTTCACAACCGCCTGTAATAGCGACATATCTGCTGCCATGTCTGAGGAACCTGTCCCTGGCCCCAGCAACAGCGCAGGACGAAAGCGAAAGCTGAAGTTCTCAGAGCAGGAGCTCGAGAACCTAATTGAAGGGGTGGTGGCCAACCATGACAGGCTCTTCGGGATCAACTCCAGGAAGGTCCCAGAGCAAGACAAGCGGAGGATCTGGCTGGGAATAGCCTGCAGCGTGAACTCGGTGGGTGTGGCCGATAGGTCATTGGAGGAGCTTAAGAAGCGCTGGTATGACCTCCGAGGTCGTGCCAAGGAGAGGGTGGCGGAGCGCCTTGGAGAGGCATCGGGCACTGGAGGTGGCGGACCGACAGTCCCACCCAACACACCCTTGGAGGACCAGGTCGAGAACACCCTTGAGAGGGAGGCGTGCGTTGGCGTCACCCCTCTGGACTCCTCCCGCCCCACCCAAGACACCCAAGGTAAGTGGCATGCGACTGCGACCCTGTCCCCTATGACCGTCCCTGACCAAATAGGCTCACTTATTGGCCCTTAGTCATGCCTTTGTTGCGCATCAGGGAATGCCCTGAAGCATTGTGGGAGATGTAGTATGTCCACAATGTAGTAGTACCCCAATGCAGCCAGACAGGTCCCAAAGTACGCAAATCCACAGCCATCCAGGGAATGTCACCCAGCATGCATGTAACATCAGCACGTCTGCCAGTCACATGCAACTAATGAGTATCCACTTACCCTCACAGGTGGCGCAGAAAGCAGTGACAGCGAGAGGCTGCAGATAGATGAGGAGGCCCAGGAGGAGGATTCACAACCAGAAACCCAGGCACCAGCCCCTGCCGCTGCAACAACACCAGCAGCCAGGCCCCCCACCGTTGTGGCCCCTGCATCTGCCATCCCACCCGCAGCCAAGGCCAGGCCCCCCACCGTTGTGGCCTCTGCTCCTGCCATCCCACCCGCAGCCAAGGCCAGGCCCCCCACCGTTGCTGCATCCGGATCTGCCGTCCCACCCGCAGCCAAGGCCAGGCCCCCCACCGTTGCTGCATCTGGATCTGCCGTCCCACCCGCAGCCAGAGCCAGGCACCCCACTAATGTGCCCCCAGTCCCTGCCGCACCAGCAACGCCTGCTGCAACACCACCTGCAGCTGGTGCTACGAGATCTGGGCCTGCGACAGCGGCAACACAGCGGCCAATCAGCAGGAGGGGCAATGGACATCGCTATGCCTGTATGAGCGTAGAGAGACGCATGCTCTGGATCCACCAGCGCCAGTCACAGCAGCAAGGTGCCATCCAGCTCCAGCTGCACAAAATTGGGCGCAATGTGGCGGGAGTTGGAGACCGCATGGACCGCATGACGGCGGCCATGGGCCGCATGACTGCAGCCATGGAGGAGAACACTGCTGCGCTGATCAAGCACCGCAGTGTAGCGAGCCGGCGCCACCACCAGCTGATGAGCCGGCTGTCCGCCTATAGCAGGTCGAATTATGTGGCAGCAAATGCCACCACCCAGTTGTCGCGGCGCTCTCTCACACAGCAGCACCAACTAGTGCAGTGCTGTGAGGACATCACCAGGGTCCTGGAGCACCTAACCACCGCGGTAACGGCACTACACACACCTGCGCTACCGGCCACTGTAGGGGGTGACGATGCCAGTGAGGGTGCCTCCAGCGTGAGCAGCCAATCGGCCACACTGGTCCCGCCACCTAGGCGCAGCACCAGGGCAACGCCTGGTACAGGTGCCCAGGAAGAGGAAGAGCCTCAGAGGCGCTTGGGCATTACGCGCAGGAGGCGCCATTGACACTGTCTGCATAACACTGGCACAGGCTGACGCTAAGCCTGCCATGTACATGCACACTGCAGTATGAAGGAATACTGTTATTTGTAAATAGTTGGACTGATTACCTTTTTCTTGTGAATGAAACAAATATATTTATTTTGCTGCACACATTAGCCTTGTGTAATCATTACATTTTGCATGCAATTGTGATATGTGGGGTGGGGGAAGAGGGTGTGCTAGAAATTGTTCGCTGTGATGTGGTTGCGACGTCTGTGGCCTTCAGCTGGGTTCTCCCCGCGTGCATGGTGCGCATGTGCTGGTGGCCGGTCGTCCCCTTCAGATTCACTGCCTGAGATGTCAACAGGTATCCGGCGCTTGGTTGCAATGTTATGGAGCATTGCACAGACAGCCACAATGCGGCAGCACGCAGCAGGACTGTAATACATGGCCCCACCTGTCTTGTGCAGTATACGGAACCTGCTCTTGAGCAGGCCAAATGTCCTTTCTATACAGTTCCTTGTCCGGATGTGCGCAAAATTGTAGCGCCGTTGCTGAGGTGTGGCAGGGTTGAGGTAAGGGGTCAGGAGGTATTCCCGTAGGGCGTAGCCACTGTCACCTGAATGAGAGGAGCAGATGTTGATTGCCTGTGCAGCGCAGTGCCTTCATTGCAATGTGACATTGTCGACAAAGTGTACTTACCAAGTAGGTGTCCTTCCCCAAACTCTCCTCTGAGCAGTCGTGTGTGGAGTCCACTGTGCCTGAAGATAAAGGAATCATGGGTACTCCCTGGGTACTGTGCGACAATGTCAGTGATGATGGTCTTGGCATTGCAGACCATCTGTATGTTGAGGGAGTGGTAGGACTTCCGGTTGCGGTACATATACTCCGTGGCAGCTGGTGGGCAGATGGCGACGTGGGTACAGTCGATGCAGCCGAGGACATGGGGAAAATGGGCTACATTGTAAAATTGTAGTTTTGTCAGGTCCAATTCCTGTTGGCTCGTGGGAAATGTGATGTGGCGGTGGAGCTGGGTGAGCATGGCGTCAACGAAAGTGTGGAGGCAGCGTGACATGGTGGGCTGGGATATCCCCCCAGCAGCCGCTACTATGCCCTGGAAACTGCCGGAGGCCAGGAGGTGCAGGCTACACAATACCTGCACATGTGTAGGCACAGAATTGTTTCGCCTTGTTGGGTGCTGCATGATGGGGTCGAGTTCTTGTATCAGCCAGGTGATCATTTCCCCATTCAGCCTGTATTTGGCATAAATCTGTTCTCTGGTTTGGCCCAGCAAGGTGACCCGCTGCCGGTAAATCCTTTCCTGCCTCATGCGTCTCCTCCGTGCTGCTCGCTGTAGCCTTCGCCGCCTCACCACCATGTACATTCCTGGCATTGTGGAACGCCTAATGCTGCTGCTGAATGTCCTTATGTGTGATTGGTCAGGCCTGGACCTGTTGGTGATTGGCCAACTGTTTTTCAAATTTTACTTAATCATGGCTTTTATGGTTACCACCTGCTTTGAGTTGTCCTTAATTTGCGCCGCGCAAAATTGCGATTTTGGGGTTTTCCGCTATTGTATATTTTTCATGAATGCCGATTGAGAATAAATTGCGTTTCGCTATTCATTTCGCAGATTCCGTGGTTGGTCGCTATTTCCGTATCGCTAATGCGCGACTACCGGGACTCTGCGACTATTATAGCGTAATCGCTATTTTAATCGCTATTCTGTGTTTGCGAATTCGCTATTTTGTACTTGAATGCCGATTCCGTGTTTTGCACCCGCAATTGCATTTTCGCAGCCATTGCGGGCGCAATTTCGCTTCATGAATCAGGCTGTAAGTGATTTATTGTACTCACTTCCATTGTGTATTGCACTCATATGGGGGGCACGGCTCAGGAGCACCCCCACTTCTTGTGCCTGTGTAGCAGGAGGGCGGTGCTTGCTAGTGCCCTCCCTGTCTGCGGGAGAAGGGTGCAGCAGCCGGTTTCTGCACCTGCTCTTGAGAGCTGTGCTCAGGGGGGAGTTGGCATGGACCTCAGGGCTTTAGGGCTCCCCCACCATCCCCAATGTGAAAAGACTCAGGTGCTTGGTTGGACATCCAATGCAAAATGAAAACATGTCTGCACCGTGAGAGACAGGTAGCTTCAGCTGGGAGAGGAGCTGGCCGGGGGCATGAGGGCTTGAGTGTCCAAATGGCTCCAGTCTTGAGCATCCCCCCCCCCACACAAGAGGAGAATGGGCACCCGATTACCACAAAAAAAAGTCTATGCAGAAGGTGGATTATTTTTTAAAAAAATGCATTCCCTCTGAGCCGCAACACACTGGTGGTGCCAACAAAACGTCAGAGCAACTATCAGGATAATTTCTAACTGGCAGATGCATCAAGCAAAATACCGGGAGCAAACGGCCAGATTCTCAGAATCTGGCCGTTTGCTCCCGGTATTTCTGCATTTGGGATGCATCATCCCAAATGCAGAAAATGCAATTTAAGGAATCTCTAAATAGCGATTCCTTAAATTGCTCTTGTATTTAAGGAATCCCAAAATGAGATTCCTTAAATGCAATGCATGAAACCCAAAAAAAATAGCGAATTCGCTAATAGGGGGAGCAAATTACCATGAAGTTGAACTTCATGGTAATTTGCTAAAACTTTTAGAAATGCACTTTAGTGCATTTTTCAAAGTTACATGTTGCGCACACACATGCCCTTAGGGCATGTGTGTGTGTAACATTTGTGCACAGGTCCATTTCAGGGGTGCAACAGGGTGTCCTTCACCCTGTCACCCTTGAAATAGCGGAACATTAGCGATTCGGTAATAGCTAATCGCTAATAAGGAAAGGCTTTCCCATTCATTCTTATGGGCCTTTAGGCCCATAGGAATGAATGGGAAAGCCATTCCTTATTAGCGATTAGCTATTACCGAATCGCAAATAAGGAATCTGTAGGAATCGCTATTAACATTGCGATTCCTACATGCATCCCGTTTTGCGAGTCTTTAATAGCGATTCCTTAAAATTCGCTATTAAGGACTCGCAAAACATAACTTTGATGCATCTGCCAGTAAGTTGTTTGGGGTCACCAGGACTACAGCGCCCCCCCTCACCCTCAATCCACAAGAGTCCATTATTTAAAAAAAACATACTCTAAGTGTCTGGGGTTGGGGGGGGCTCATATTTTTGACCCCAATGAGGTATATCCTGCTTTCAAGCATTCTTAGAGTTGGGACTTTTAGGGTTTTTAGTCTTAAGGGGGTGGAATGTTGGGAACTTGGTTAAAGGGTCTTCAGAGTGCTTTGCAGCATGTGGTAAAATAAAAAAAAAGAATGTGCACAATATTTTACAACATGCATTGCTGTGTTATGAGTGGTTTTAATGTTCTTTGCTTTGGGTTTTGGTACTTATTTAAGCTTTTGTAATTGGGTTGACAAAGCCAGTAGGCCTGACCTTTGATGACTGGATTTCATTACGCCGGTCAGGCCCTGTGGCCAAGAGGCCACGCGCAGCGTGGGTTCAAAATTAAGCAAAAAAAGCAAATGATGGTTCTGTCGCCAATTTCTTCTGGTGGCTTCCACTACCAATACACTGCATGAGCGTAGGTGCCTCCCACTGCCAGCACACTGCGTGAGCGTAGGTGCCTCCCACTCCCAGCACACTGCGTGAGCGTAGGTGCCTCCCACTCCCAGCACACTGCGTGAGCGTAGGGGCCTCCCACTGCCAGTACACTGCGTGAGCGTAGGTGCCTCCCACTCCCAGCACACTGCGTGAGCGTAGGTGCCTCCCACTCCCAGCACACTGCGTGAGCGTAGGTGCCTCCCACTGCCAGCACACTGCGTGAGCGTAGGTGCCTCCCACTACCAGCACACTGCGTGAGCGTAGGTGCCTCCCACTCTCAGCACACTATGTGAGAGGAGGGAACTCCCACTCCCAGCACACTGCGTGAGCGTAGGTGCCTCACACTGCCAGCACACTGCGTGAGCGTAGGTGCCTCCCACTCCCAGCACACTGCGTGAGCGTAGGTGCCTCCCACTCCCAGCACACTGCGTGAGCGTAGGTGCCTCCCACTCCCAGCACACTGCGTGAGCGTAGGTGCCTCCCACTGCCAGCACACTGCGTGAGCGTAGGTGCCTCCCACTCCCAGCACACTGCGTGAGCGTAGGTGCCTCCCACTCCCAGCACACTGCGTGAGCGTAGGTGCCTCCCACTCCCAGCACACTGCGTGAGCGTAGGTGCCTCCCACTCCCAGCACACTGCGTGAGCGTAGGTGCCTCCCACTCCCAGCACACTGCGTGAGCGTAGGTGCCTCCCACTCCCAGCACACTGCGTGAGCGTAGGTGCCTCCCACTCCCAGCACACTGCGTGAGCGTAGGTGCCTCCCACTCCCAGCACACTGCGTGAGCGTAGGTGCCTCCCACTGCCAGCACACTGCGTGAGCGTAGGTGCCTCCCACTCCCAGCACACTGCATGAGCGTAGGTGCCTCCCACTCCCAGCACACTGCGTGAGCGTAGGTGCCTCCCACTGCCAGCACACTGCGTGAGCATAGGTGCCTCCCACTGCCAGCACACTGCGTGAGCATAGGTGCCTCCCACTGCCAGCACACTGCGTGAGCGTAGGTGCCTCCCACTCCCAGCACACTGCGTGAGCGTAGGTGCCTCCCACTGCCAGCACACTGCATGAGCGTAGGTGCCTCGCACTCCCAGCACACTGCGTGAGCGTAGGTGCCTCCCACTCCCAGCACACTGCGTGAGCGTAGGTGCCTCCCACTCCCAGCACACTGCGTGAGCATAGGTGCCTCCCACTCCCAGCACACTGCGTGAGCGTAGGTGCCTCCCACTCCCAGCACACTGCGTGAGCGTAGGTGCCTCCCACTCCCAGCACACTGCGTGAGCGTAGGTGCCTCCCACTCCCAGCACACTGCGTGAGCGTAGGTGCCTCCCACTCCCAGCACACTGTGTGAGAGGAGGGAACTCCCACTCCCAGCACACTGCGTGAGCGTAGGTGCCTCCCACTCCCAGCACACTGCGTGAGCGTAGGTGCCTCCCACTCCCAGCACACTGCGTGAGCGTAGGTGCCTCCCACTCCCAGCACACTGCGTGAGCGTAGGTGCCTCCCACTCTCAGCACACTGCGTGAGCGTAGTTGCCTCCCACTGCCAGCACACTGCGTGAGCGTAGGTGCCTCCCACTGCCAGCACACTGCGTTTGCGTAGGTGCCTCCCACTGCCAGCACACTGTGTGAGAGGAGGGAACTCCCACTCCCAGCACACTGCGTGAGCGTAGGTGCCTCCCACTCCCAGCACACTGCGTGAGCGTAGGTGCCTCCCACTCCCAGCACACTGCGTGAGCGTAGGTGCCTCCCACTCCCAGCACACTGCGTGAGCGTAGGTGCCTCCCACTCCCAGCACACTGTGTGAGAGGAGGGAACTCCCACTCCCAGCACACTGCGTGAGCGTAGGTGCCTCCCACTCCCAGCACACTGCGTGAGCGTAGGTGCCTCCCACTGCCAGCACACTGCGTGAGCGTAGGTGCCTCCCACTACCAGCACACTGCGTGAGCGTAGGTGCCTCCCACTCTCAGCACACTGTGTGAGAGGAGGGAACTCCCACTCCCAGCACACTGCGTGAGCGTAGGTGCCTCCCACTCTCAGCACACTGCGTGAGCGTAGGTGCCTCCCACTCCCAGCACACTGCGTGAGCGTAGGTGCCTCCCACTCCCAGCACACTGTGTGAGAGGAGGGAACTCCCACTCCCAGCAAACTGCGTGAGCGTAGGTGCCTCCCACTCCCAGCACACTGCGTGAGCGTAGGTGCCTCCCACTCCCAGCACACTGCGTGAGCGTAGGTGCCTCCCACTCTCAGCACACTGCGTGAGCGTAGGTGCCTCCCACTGCCAGCACACTGCGTGAGCGTAGTTGCCTCCCACTGCCAGCACACTGCGTGAGCGTAGGTGCCTCCCACTGCCAGCACACTGCGTG
Organism: Lissotriton helveticus; assembly: GCF_964261635.1. Classification (NCBI taxonomy): domain Eukaryota; kingdom Metazoa; phylum Chordata; class Amphibia; order Caudata; family Salamandridae; genus Lissotriton; species Lissotriton helveticus. The sequence continues at coordinate 1,284,868,925 of NC_136070.1, forward strand.
AGCGTAGGTGCCTCCCACTGCCAGCACACTGTGTGAGAGGAGGGAACTCCCACTCCCAGCACACTGCGTGAGCGTAGGTGCCTCCCACTCCCAGCTCACTGCGTGAGCGTAGGTGCCTCCCACTCCCAGCACACTGCGTGAGCGTAGGTGCCTCCCACTCCCAGCACACTGCGTGAGCGTAGGTGCCTCCCACTCCCAGCACACTGTGTGAGAGGAGGGAACTCCCACTCCCAGCACACTGCGTGAGCGTAGGTGCCTCCCACTCCCAGCACACTGCGTGAGCGTAGGTGCCTCCCACTCCCAGCACACTGCGTGAGCGTAGGTGCCTCCCACTCCCAGCACACTGCATGAGCGTAGGTGCCTCCCACTCTCAGCACACTGTGTGAGAGGAGGGAACTCCCACTCCCAGCACACTGCGTGAGCGTAGGTGCCTCCCACTGCCAGCACACTGCGTGAGCGTAGGTGCCTCCCACTCCCAGCACACTGCGTGAGCGTAGGTGCCTCCCACTGCCAGCACACTGCGTGAGCGTAGGTGCCTCCCACTGCCAGCACACTGCGTGAGCGTAGGTGCCTCCCACTCCCAGCACACTGCGTGAGCGTAGGTGCCTCCCACTGCCAGCACACTGCGTGAGCGTAGGTGCCTCCCACTGCCAGCACACTGTGTGAGAGGAGGGAACTCCCACTCCCAGCACACTGCGTGAGCGTAGGTGCCTCCCACTCCCAGCACACTGCGTGAGCGTAGGTGCCTCCCACTCCCAGCACACTGCGTGAACGTAGGTGCCTCCCACTCCCAGCACACTGCGTGAGCGTAGGTGCCTCCCACTCCCAGCACACTGTGTGAGAGGAGGGAACTCCCACTCCCAGCACACTGCGTGAGCGTAGGTGCCTCCCACTCCCAGCACACTGCGTGAGCGTAGGTGCCTCCACTCCCAGCACACTGCGTGAGCGTAGGTGCCTCCCACTCCCAGCACACTGCGTGAGCGTAGGTGCCTCCCACTCCCAGCACACTGCGTGAGCGTAGGTGCCTCCCACTGCCAGCACACTGCGTGAGCGTAGGTGCCTCCCACTGCCAGCACACTGCGTGAGCGTAGGTGCCTCCCACTCCCAGCACACTGCGTGAGCGTAGGTGCCTCCCACTCCCAGCACACTGCGTGAGCATAGGTGCCTCCCACTGCCAGCACACTGCGTGAGCGTAGGTGCCTCCCACTGCCAGCACAATGCGTGAGCGTAGGTGCCTCCCACTGCCAGCACACTGCGTGAGCGTAGGTGCCTCCCACTCCCAGCACACTGCGTGAGCGTAGGTGCCTCCCACTCCCAGCACACTGCGTGAGCGTAGGTGCCTCCCACTGCCAGCACACTGCGTGAGTGTAGGTGCCTCCCACTCCCAGCACACTGTGTGAGAGGAGGGAACTCCCACTCCCAGCACACTGCGTGAGCGTAGGTGCCTCCCACTGCCAGCACACTGCGTGAGCGTAGGTGCCTCCCACTGCCAGCACACTGCGTGAGCGTAGGTGCCTCCCACTGCCAGCACACTGTGTGAGCGTAGGTGCCTCCCACTCTCAGCACACTGTGTGAGAGGAGGGAACTCCCACTCCCAGCACACTGCGTGAGCGTAGGTGCCTCACACTGCCAGCACACTGCGTGAGCGTAGGTGCCTCCCACTGCCAGCACACTGCGTGAGCGTAGGTGCCTCCCACTGCCAGCACACTGCGTGAGCGTAGGTGCCTCCCACTGCCAGCACACTGCGTGAGTGTAGGTGCCTCCCACTCCCAGCACACTGCGTGAGCGTAGGTGCCTCCCACTCCCAGCACACTGCGTGAGCGTAGGTGCCTCCCACTCCCAGCACACTGCGTGAGCGTAGGTGCCTCCCACTCCCAGCACACTGTGTGAGCGTAGGTGCCTCCCACTGCCAGCACACTGCGTGAGCGTAGGTGCCTCCCACTCCCAGCACACTGCGTGAGCGTAGGTGCCTCCCACTGCCAGCACACTGAGTGAGCGTAGGTGCCTCCCACTCCCAGCACACTGCGTGAGCGTAGGTGCCTCCCACTCCCAGCACACTGCGTGAGCATAGGTGCCTCCCACTCCCAGCACACTGTGTGAGCGTAGGTGCCTCCCACTGCCAGCACACTGCGTGAGCGTAGGAGCCTCCCACTCCCAGCACACTGCGTGAGCGTAGGTGCCTCCCACTGCCAGCACACTGCGTGAGCGTAGGTGCCTCCCACTCTCAGCACACTGTGTGAGAGGAGGGAACTCCCACTGCCAGCACACTGCGTGAGCGTAGGTGCCTCCCACTCTCAGCACACTGTGTGAGAGGAGGGAACTCCCACTCCCAGCACACTGCGTGAGCGTAGGTGCCTCCCACTGCCAGCACACTGCGTGAGCGTAGGTGCCTCCCACTCCCAGCACACTGCGTGAGCGTAGGTGCCTCCCACTCCCAGCACACTGCGTGAGCGTAGGTGCCTCCCACTCCCAGCACACTGCGTGAGCGTAGGTGCCTCCCACTCCCAGCACACTGCATGAGGGAAGGTGCCTCCCACTCCCAGCACACTGCGTGAGCGTAGGTGCCTCCCACTGCCAGCACACTGCGTGAGCGTAGGTGCCTCCCACTCCCAGCACACTGCGTGAGCGTAGGTGCCTCCCACTCCCAGCACACTGCGTGAGCGTAGGTGCCTCCCACTCCCAGCACACTGCGTGAGCGTAGGTGCCTCCCACTGCCAGCACACTGCGTGAGCGTAGGTGCCTCCCACTCCCAGCACACTGCGTGAGCGTCGGTGCCTCCCACTGCCAGCACACTGCGTGAGCGTAGGTGCCTCCCACTGCCAGCACTCTGCGTGAGCGTAGGTGCCTCCCACTCCCAGCACACTGCGTGAGCGTAGGTGCCTCCCACTCCCAGCACACTGCGTGAGCGTAGGTGCCTCCCACTGCCAGCACACTGCGTGAGCGTAGGTGCCTCCCACTCCCAGCACACTGCGTGAGCGTAGGTGCCTCCCACTCCCAGCACACTGCGTGAGCGTAGGTGCCTCCCACTCCCAGCACACTGCGTGAGCGTAGGTGCCTCCCACTCCCAGCACACTGCGTGAGCGTAGGTGCCTCCCACTCCCAGCACACTGTGTGAGAGGAGGGAACTCCCACTCCCAGCACACTGCGTGAGCGTAGGTGCCTCCCACTCCCAGCACACTGCGTGAGCGTAGGTGCCTCCCACTCCCAGCACACTGCGTGAGCGTAGGTGCCTCCCACTCTCAGCACACTGTGTGAGAGGAGGGAACTCCCACTCCCAGCACACTGCGTGAGCGTAGGTGCCTCCCACTGCCAGCACACTGCGTGAGCGTAGGTGCCTCCCACTCCCAGCACACTGCGTGAGCGTAGGTGCCTCCCACTGCCAGCACACTGCGTGAGCGTAGGTGCCTCCCACTGCCAGCACACTGCGTGAGCGTAGGTGCCTCCCACTGCCAGCACACTGCGTGAGCGTAGGTGCCTCCCACTGCCAGCACACTGCGTGAGCGTAGGTGCCTCCCACTCCCAGCACACTGCGTGAGCGTAGGTGCCTCCCACTGCCAGCACACTGCGTGAGCGTAGGTGCCTCCCACTCCCAGCACACTGCGTGAGCGTCGGTGCCTTCCACTCCCAGCACACTGCGTGAGCGTAGGTGCCTCCCACTCCCAGCACACTGCGTGAGCGTAGGTGCCTCCCACTCCCAGCACACTGCGTGAACGTAGGTGCCTCCCACTCCCAGCACACTGCGTGAGCGTAGGTGCCTCCCACTCCCAGCACACTGTGTGAGAGGAGGGAACTCCCACTCCCAGCACACTGCGTGAGCGTAGGTGCCTCCCACTCCCAGCACACTGCGTGAGCGTAGGTGCCTCCACTCCCAGCACACTGCGTGAGCGTAGGTGCCTCCCACTCCCAGCACACTGCGTGAGCGTAGGTGCCTCCCACTCCCAGCACACTGCGTGAGCGTAGGTGCCTCCCACTGCCAGCACACTGCGTGAGCGTAGGTGCCTCCCACTGCCAGCACTCTGCGTGAGCGTAGGTGCCTCCCACTCCCAGCACACTGCGTGAGCGTAGGTGCCTCCCACTCCCAGCACACTGCGTGAGCGTAGGTGCCTCCCACTGCCAGCACACTGCGTGAGCGTAGGTGCCTCCCACTCCCAGCACACTGCGTGAGCGTAGGTGCCTCCCACTCCCAGCACACTGCGTGAGCGTAGGTGCCTCCCACTCCCAGCACACTGCGTGAGCGTAGGTGCCTCCCACTCCCAGCACACTGCGTGAGCGTAGGTGCCTCCCACTCCCAGCACACTGTGTGAGAGGAGGGAACTCCCACTCCCAGCACACTGCGTGAGCGTAGGTGCCTCCCACTCCCAGCACACTGCGTGAGCGTAGGTGCCTCCCACTCCCAGCACACTGCGTGAGCGTAGGTGCCTCCCACTCTCAGCACACTGTGTGAGAGGAGGGAACTCCCACTCCCAGCACACTGCGTGAGCGTAGGTGCCTCCCACTGCCAGCACACTGCGTGAGCGTAGGTGCCTCCCACTCCCAGCACACTGCGTGAGCGTAGGTGCCTCCCACTGCCAGCACACTGCGTGAGCGTAGGTGCCTCCCACTGCCAGCACACTGCGTGAGCGTAGGTGCCTCCCACTCCCAGCACACTGCGTGAGCGTAGGTGCCTCCCACTGCCAGCACACTGCGTGAGCGTAGGTGCCTCCCACTGCCAGCACACTGTGTGAGAGGAGGGAACTCCCACTCCCAGCACACTGCGTGAGCGTAGGTGCCTCCCACTCCCAGCACACTGCGTGAGCGTAGGTGCCTCCCACTCCCAGCACACTGCGTGAACGTAGGTGCCTCCCACTCCCAGCACACTGCGTGAGCGTAGGTGCCTCCCACTCCCAGCACACTGTGTGAGAGGAGGGAACTCCCACTCCCAGCACACTGCGTGAGCGTAGGTGCCTCCCACTCCCAGCACACTGCGTGAGCGTAGGTGCCTCCACTCCCAGCACACTGCGTGAGCGTAGGTGCCTCCCACTCCCAGCACACTGCGTGAGCGTAGGTGCCTCCCACTCCCAGCACACTGCGTGAGCGTAGGTGCCTCCCACTGCCAGCACACTGCGTGAGCGTAGGTGCCTCCCACTGCCAGCACACTGCGTGAGCGTAGGTGCCTCCCACTCCCAGCACACTGCGTGAGCGTAGGTGCCTCCCACTCCCAGCACACTGCGTGAGCATAGGTGCCTCCCACTGCCAGCACACTGCGTGAGCGTAGGTGCCTCCCACTGCCAGCACACTGCGTGAGCGTAGGTGCCTCCCACTGCCAGCACACTGCGTGAGCGTAGGTGCCTCCCACTCCCAGCACACTGCGTGAGCGTAGGTGCCTCCCACTCCCAGCACACTGCGTGAGCGTAGGTGCCTCCCACTGCCAGCACACTGCGTGAGTGTAGGTGCCTCCCACTCCCAGCACACTGTGTGAGAGGAGGGAACTCCCACTCCCAGCACACTGCGTGAGCGTAGGTGCCTCCCACTGCCAGCACACTGCGTGAGCGTAGGTGCCTCCCACTGCCAGCACACTGCGTGAGCGTAGGTGCCTCCCACTGCCAGCACACTGTGTGAGCGTAGGTGCCTCCCACTCTCAGCACACTGTGTGAGAGGAGGGAACTCCCACTCCCAGCACACTGCGTGAGCGTAGGTGCCTCACACTGCCAGCACACTGCGTGAGCGTAGGTGCCTCCCACTGCCAGCACACTGCGTGAGCGTAGGTGCCTCCCACTGCCAGCACACTGCGTGAGCGTAGGTGCCTCCCACTGCCAGCACACTGCGTGAGCGTAGGTGCCTCCCACTCCCAGCACACTGCGTGAGCGTAGGTGCCTCCCACTCCCAGCACACTGCGTGAGCGTAGGTGCCTCCCACTCCCAGCACACTGCGTGAGCGTAGGTGCCTCCCACTCCCAGCACACTGTGTGAGCGTAGGTGCCTCCCACTGCCAGCACACTGCGTGAGCGTAGGTGCCTCCCACTCCCAGCACACTGCGTGAGCGTAGGTGCCTCCCACTGCCAGCACACTGAGTGAGCGTAGGTGCCTCCCACTCCCAGCACACTGCGTGAGCGTAGGTGCCTCCCACTCCCAGCACACTGCGTGAGCATAGGTGCCTCCCACTCCCAGCACACTGTGAGCGTAGGTGCCTCCCACTGCCAGCACACTGCGTGAGCGTAGGTGCCTCCCACTCCCAGCACACTGCGTGAGCGTAGGTGCCTCCCACTGCCAGCACACTGCGTGAGCGTAGGTGCCTCCCACTCTCAGCACACTGTGTGAGAGGAGGGAACTCCCACTGCCAGCACACTGCGTGAGCGTAGGTGCCTCCCACTCCCAGCACACTGCGTGAGCGTAGGTGCCTCCCACTCCCAGCACACTGCGTGAGCGTAGGTGCCTCCCACTCCCAGCACACTGCGTGAGCGTAGGTGCCTCCCACTCCCAGCACACTGCGTGAGCATAGGTGCCTCCCACTGCCAGCACACTGCGTGAGCGTAGGTGCCTCCCACTGCCAGCACACTGCGTGAGCGTAGGTGCCTCCCACTGCCAGCACACTGCGTGAGCGTAGGTGCCTCCCACTCCCAGCACACTGCGTGAGCGTAGGTGCCTCCCACTCCCAGCACACTGCGTGAGCGTAGGTGCCTCCCACTGCCAGCACACTGCGTGAGTGTAGGTGCCTCCCACTCCCAGCACACTGTGTGAGAGGAGGGAACTCCCACTCCCAGCACACTGCGTGAGCGTAGGTGCCTCCCACTGCCAGCACACTGCGTGAGCGTAGGTGCCTCCCACTGCCAGCACACTGCGTGAGCGTAGGTGCCTCCCACTGCCAGCACACTGTGTGAGCGTAGGTGCCTCCCACTCTCAGCACACTGTGTGAGAGGAGGGAACTCCCACTCCCAGCACACTGCGTGAGCGTAGGTGCCTCACACTGCCAGCACACTGCGTGAGCGTAGGTGCCTCCCACTGCCAGCACACTGCGTGAGCGTAGGTGCCTCCCACTGCCAGCACACTGCGTGAGCGTAGGTGCCTCCCACTGCCAGCACACTGCGTGAGCGTAGGTGCCTCCCACTCCCAGCACACTGCGTGAGCGTAGGTGCCTCCCACTCCCAGCACACTGCGTGAGCGTAGGTGCCTCCCACTCCCAGCACACTGCGTGAGCGTAGGTGCCTCCCACTCCCAGCACACTGTGTGAGCGTAGGTGCCTCCCACTGCCAGCACACTGCGTGAGCGTAGGTGCCTCCCACTCCCAGCACACTGCGTGAGCGTAGGTGCCTCCCACTGCCAGCACACTGAGTGAGCGTAGGTGCCTCCCACTCCCAGCACACTGCGTGAGCGTAGGTGCCTCCCACTCCCAGCACACTGCGTGAGCATAGGTGCCTCCCACTCCCAGCACACTGTGAGCGTAGGTGCCTCCCACTGCCAGCACACTGCGTGAGCGTAGGTGCCTCCCACTCCCAGCACACTGCGTGAGCGTAGGTGCCTCCCACTCTCAGCACACTGTTTGAGAGGAGGGAACTCCCACTGCCAGCACACTGCGTGAGCGTAGGTGCCTCCCACTCTCAGCACACTGCGTGAGCGTAGGTGCCTCCCACTGCCAGCACACTGCGTGAGCGTAGGTGCCTCCCACTCTCAGCACACTGTGTGAGAGGAGGGAACTCCCACTCCCAGCACACTGCGTGAGCGTAGGTGCCTCCCACTCCCAGCACACTGCGTGAGCGTAGGTGCCTCACACTGCCAGCACACTGCGTGAGCGTAGGTGCCTCCCACTGCCAGCACACTGCGTGAGCGTAGGTGCCTCCCACTGCCAGCACACTGCGTGAGCGTAGGTGCCTCCCACTGCCAGCACACTGCGTGAGCGTAGGTGCCTCCCACTCCCAGCACACTGCGTGAGCGTAGGTGCCTCCCACTCCCAGCACACTGCGTGAGCGTAGGTGCCTCCCACTCCCAGCACACTGCGTGAGCGTAGGTGCCTCCCACTCCCAGCACACTGTGTGAGCGTAGGTGCCTCCCACTGCCAGCACACTGCGTGAGCGTAGGTGCCTCCCACTCCCAGCACACTGCGTGAGCGTAGGTGCCTCCCACTGCCAGCACACTGAGTGAGCGTAGGTGCCTCCCACTCCCAGCACACTGCGTGAGCGTAGGTGCCTCCCACTCCCAGCACACTGCGTGAGCATAGGTGCCTCCCACTCCCAGCACACTGTGAGCGTAGGTGCCTCCCACTGCCAGCACACTGCGTGAGCGTAGGTGCCTCCCACTCCCAGCACACTGCGTGAGCGTAGGTGCCTCCCACTCCCAGCACACTGCGTGAGCGTAGGTGCCTCCCACTCTCAGCACACTGTGTGAGAGGAGGGAACTCCCACTCCCAGCACACTGCGTGAGCGTAGGTGCCTCCCACTGCCAGCACACTGCGTGAGCGTAGGTGCCTCCCACTCCCAGCACACTGCGTGAGCGTAGGTGCCTCCCACTGCCAGCACACTGCGTGAGCGTAGGTGCCTCCCACTGCCAGCACACTGCGTGAGCGTAGGTGCCTCCCACTCCCAGCACACTGCGTGAGCGTAGGTGCCTCCCACTGCCAGCACACTGCGTGAGCGTAGGTGCCTCCCACTGCCAGCACACTGTGTGAGAGGAGGGAACTCCCACTCCCAGCACACTGCGTGAGCGTAGGTGCCTCCCACTCCCAGCACACTGCGTGAGCGTAGGTGCCTCCCACTCCCAGCACACTGCGTGAACGTAGGTGCCTCCCACTCCCAGCACACTGCGTGAGCGTAGGTGCCTCCCACTCCCAGCACACTGTGTGAGAGGAGGGAACTCCCACTCCCAGCACACTGCGTGAGCGTAGGTGCCTCCCACTCCCAGCACACTGCGTGAGCGTAGGTGCCTCCACTCCCATCACACTGCGTGAGCGTAGGTGCCTCCCACTCCCAGCACACTGCGTGAGCGTAGGTGCCTCCCACTCCCAGCACACTGCGTGAGCGTAGGTGCCTCCCACTGCCAGCACACTGCATGAGCGTAGGTGCCTCCCACTGCCAGCACACTGCGTGAGCGTAGGTGCCTCCCACTCCCAGCACACTGCGTGAGCGTAGGTGCCTCCCACTCCCAGCACACTGCGTGAGCATAGGTGCCTCCCACTGCCAGCACACTGCGTGAGCGTAGGTGCCTCCCACTGCCAGCACACTGCGTGAGCGTAGGTGCCTCCCACTGCCAGCACACTGCGTGAGCGTAGGTGCCTCCCACTCCCAGCACACTGCGTGAGCGTAGGTGCCTCCCACTCCCAGCACACTGCGTGAGCGTAGGTGCCTCCCACTGCCAGCACACTGCGTGAGTGTAGGTGCCTCCCACTCCCAGCACACTGTGTGAGAGGAGGGAACTCCCACTCCCAGCACACTGCGTGAGCGTAGGTGCCTCCCACTGCCAGCACACTGCGTGAGCGTAGGTGCCTCCCACTGCCAGCACACTGCGTGAGCGTAGGTGCCTCCCACTGCCAGCACACTGTGTGAGCGTAGGTGCCTCCCACTCTCAGCACACTGTGTGAGAGGAGGGAACTCCCACTCCCAGCACACTGCGTGAGCGTAGGTGCCTCACACTGCCAGCACACTGCGTGAGCGTAGGTGCCTCCCACTGCCAGCACACTGCGTGAGCGTAGGTGCCTCCCACTGCCAGCACACTGCGTGAGCGTAGGTGCCTCCCACTGCCAGCACACTGCGTGAGCGTAGGTGCCTCCCACTCCCAGCACACTGCGTGAGCGTAGGTGCCTCCCACTCCCAGCACACTGCGTGAGCGTAGGTGCCTCCCACTCCCAGCACACTGCGTGAGCGTAGGTGCCTCCCACTCCCAGCACACTGTGTGAGCGTAGGTGCCTCCCACTGCCAGCACACTGCGTGAGCGTAGGTGCCTCCCACTCCCAGCACACTGCGTGAGCGTAGGTGCCTCCCACTGCCAGCACACTGAGTGAGCGTAGGTGCCTCCCACTCCCAGCACACTGCGTGAGCGTAGGTGCCTCCCACTCCCAGCACACTGCGTGAGCGTAGGTGCCTCCCACTGCCAGCACACTGCGTGAGCGTAGGTGCCTCCCACTTTCAGCACACTGCGTGAGCATAGGTGCCTCCCACTCCCAGCACACTGTGAGCGTAGGTGCCTCCCACTGCCAGCACACTGCGTGAGCGTAGGTGCCTCCCACTCCCAGCACACTGCGTGAGCGTAGGTGCCTCCCACTGCCAGCACACTGCGTGAGCGTAGGTGCCTCCCACTCTCAGCACACTGTGTGAGAGGAGGGAACTCCCACTGCCAGCACACTGCGTGAGCGTAGGTGCCTCCCACTCTCAGCACACTGCGTGAGCGTAGGTGCCTCCCACTGCCAGCACACTGCGTGAGCGTAGGTGCCTCCCACTCTCAGCACACTGTGTGAGAGGAGGGAACTCCCACTGCCAGCACACTGCGTGAGCGTAGGTGCCTCCCACTCCCAGCACACTGCGTGAGCGTAGGTGCCTCCCACTCCCAGCACACTGCGTGAGCGTAGGTGCCTCCCACTCCCAGCACACTGCGTGAGCGTAGGTGCCTCCCACTCCCAGCACACTGCGTGAGCATAGGTGCCTCCCACTGCCAGCACACTGCGTGAGCGTAGGTGCCTCCCACTGCCAGCACACTGCGTGAGCGTAGGTGCCTCCCACTGCCAGCACACTGCGTGAGCGTAGGTGCCTCCCACTCCCAGCACACTGCGTGAGCGTAGGTGCCTCCCACTCCCAGCACACTGCGTGAGCGTAGGTGCCTCCCACTGCCAGCACACTGCGTTAGTGTAGGTGCCTCCCACTCCCAGCACACTGTGTGAGAGGAGGGAACTCCCACTCCCAGCACACTGCGTGAGCGTAGGTGCCTCCCACTGCCAGCACACTGCGTGAGCGTAGGTGCCTCCCACTGCCAGCACACTGCGTGAGCGTAGGTGCCTCCCACTGCCAGCACACTGTGTGAGCGTAGGTGCCTCCCACTCTCAGCACACTGTGTGAGAGGAGGGAACTCCCACTCCCAGCACACTGCGTGAGCGTAGGTGCCTCACACTGCCAGCACACTGCGTGAGCGTAGCTGCCTCCCACTGCCAGCACACTGCGTGAGCGTAGGTGCCTCCCACTGCCAGCACACTGCGTGAGCGTAGGTGCCTCCCACTGCCAGCACACTGCGTGAGCGTAGGTGCCTCCCACTCCCAGCACACTGCGTGAGCGTAGGTGCCTCCCACTCCCAGCACACTGCGTGAGCGTAGGTTCCTCCCACTCCCAGCACACTGCGTGAGCGTAGGTGCCTCCCACTCCCAGCACACTGTGTGAGCGTAGGTGCCTCCCACTGCCAGCACACTGCGTGAGCGTAGGTGCCTCCCACTCCCAGCACACTGCGTGAGCGTAGGTGCCTCCCACTGCCAGCACACTGCGTGAGCGTAGGTGCCTCCCACTCCCAGCACACTGCGTGAGCGTAGGTGCCTCCCACTGCCAGCACACTGCGTGAGCGTAGGTGCCTCCCACTGCCAGCACACTGCCTGAGCGTAGGTGCCTCCCACTCCCAGCACACTGCGTGAGCGTAGGTGCCTCCCACTGCCAGCACACTGCGTGAGCATAGATGCCTCCCACTGCCAGCACACTGCGTGAGCGTAGGTGCCTCCCACTGCCAGCACACTGCGTGAGCGTAGGTGCCTCCATCTCCCAGCACTCTGCGTGAGCGTAGGTGCCTCCCACTGCCAGCACACTGCGTGAGCGTAGGTGCCTCCCACTCCCAGCACACTGCGTGAGCGTAGGTGCCTCCCACTCCCAGCACACTGCGTGAGCGTAGGTGCCTCCCACTGCCAGCACACTGCGTGAGCGTAGGTGCCTCCCACTCCCAGCACACTGCGTGAGCGTAGGTGCCTCCCACTCCCAGCACACTGAGTGAGCGTAGGTGCCTCCCACTCCCAGCACACTGCGTGAGCGTAGGTGCCTCCCACTCCCAGCACACTGCGTGAGCGTAGGTGCCTCCCACTGCCAGCACACTGCGTGAGCGTAGGTGCCTCCCACTCCCAGCACACTGCGTGAGCGTAGGTGCCTCCCACTCCCAGCACACTGAGTGAGCGTAGGTGCCTCCCACTCCCAGCACACTGCGTGAGCGTAGGTGCCTCCCACTCCCAGCACACTGCATGAGCATAGGTGCCTCCCACTCCCAGCACACTGTGAGCGTAGGTGCCTCCCACTGCCAGCACACTGCGTGAGCGTAGGTGCCTCCCACTCCCAGCACACTGCGTGAGCGTAGGTGCCTCCCACTGCCAGCACACTGCGTGAGCGTAGGTGCCTCCCACTCTCAGCACACTGTGTGAGAGGAGGGAACTCCCACTGCCAGCACACTGCGTGAGCGTAGGTGCCTCCCACTCTCAGCACACTGCGTGAGCGTAGGTGCCTCCCACTGCCAGCACACTGCGTGAGCGTAGGTGCCTCCCACTCTCAGCACACTGTGTGAGAGGAGGGAACTCCCACTCCCAGCACACTGCGTGAGCGTAGGTGCCTCCCACTCCCAGCACACTGCGTGAGCGTAGGTGCCTCACACTGCCAGCACACTGCGTGAGCGTAGGTGCCTCCCACTGCCAGCACACTGCGTGAGCGTAGGTGCCTCCCACTGCCAGCACACTGCGTGAGCGTAGGTGCCTCCCACTGCCAGCACACTGCGTGAGCGTAGGTGCCTCCCACTCCCAGCACACTGCGTGAGCGTAGGTGCCTCCCACTCCCAGCACACTGCGTGAGCGTAGGTGCCTCCCACTCCCAGCACACTGCGTGAGCGTAGGTGCCTCCCACTCCCAGCACACTGTGTGAGCGTAGGTGCCTCCCACTGCCAGCACACTGCGTGAGCGTAGGTGCCTCCCACTCCCAGCACACTGCGTGAGCGTAGGTGCCTCCCACTGCCAGCACACTGAGTGAGCGTAGGTGCCTCCCACTCCCAGCACACTGTGAGCGTAGGTGCCTCCCACTGCCAGCACACTGCGTGAGCGTAGGTGCCTCCCACTCCCAGCACACTGCGTGAGCGTAGGTGCCTCCCACTGCCAGCACACTGCGTGAGCGTAGGTGCCTCCCACTCTCAGCACACTGTGTGAGAGGAGGGAACTCCCACTGCCAGCACACTGCGTGAGCGTAGGTGCCTCCCACTCCCAGCACACTGCGTGAGCGTAGGTGCCTCCCACTGCCAGCACACTGCGTGAGCGTAGGTGCCTCCCACTCTCAGCACACTGTGTGAGAGGAGGGAACTCCCACTGCCAGCACACTGCGTGAGCGTAGGTGCCTCCCACTCCCAGCACACTGCGTGAGCGTAGGTGCCTCCCACTGCCAGCACACTGCGTGAGCGTAGGTGCCTCCCACTCTCAGCACACTGTGTGAGAGGAGGGAACTCCCACTCCCAGCACACTGCGTGAGCGTAGGTGCCTCCCACTGCCAGCACACTGCGTGAGCGTAGGTGCCTCCCACTCCCAGCACACTGCGTGAGCGTAGGTGCCTCCCACTCCCAGCACACTGCGTGAGCGTAGGTGCCTCCCACTCTCAGCACACTGTGTGAGAGGAGGGAACTCCCACTCCCAGCACACTGCGTGAGCGTAGGTGCCTCCCACTGCCAGCACACTGCGTGAGCGTAGGTGCCTCCCACTCCCAGCACACTGCGTGAGCGTAGGTGCCTCCCACTGCCAGCACACTGCGTGAGCGTAGGTGCCTCCCACTCCCAGCACACTGCGTGAGCGTAGGTACCTCCCACTCCCAGCACACTGCGTGAGCGTAGGTGCCTCCCACTGCCAGCACACTGCGTGAGCGTAGGTGCCTCCCACTCCCAGCACACTGCGTGAGCGTAGGTGCCTCCCACTCCCAGCACACTGCGTGAGCGTAGGTGCCTCCCACTCCCAGCACACTGCGTGAGCGTAGGTGCCTCCCACTGCCAGCACACTGCGTGAGCGTAGGTGCCTCCCACTCCCAGCACACTGCGTGAGCGTCGGTGCCTCCCACTGCCAGCACACTGCGTGAGCGTAGGTGCCTCCCACTGCCAGCACACTGCGTGAGCGTAGGTGCCTCCCACTCCCAGCACACTGCGTGAGCGTAGGTGCCTCCCACTGCCAGCACTCTGCGTGAGCGTAGGTGCCTCCCACTCCCAGCACACTGCGTGAGCGTAGGTGCCTCCCACTCCCAGCACACTGCGTGAGCGTAGGTGCCTCCCACTGCCAGCACACTGCGTGAGCGTAGGTGCCTCCCACTCCCAGCACACAGCGTGAGCGTAGGTGCCTCCCACTCCCAGCACACTGCGTGAGCGTAGGTGCCTCCCACTCCCAGCACACTGCGTGAGCGTAGGTGCCTCCCACTCCCAGCACACTGCGTGAGCGTAGGTGCCTCCCACTGCCAGCACACTGCGTGAGCGTAGGTGCCTCCCACTCCCAGCACACTGCGTGAGCGTAGGTGCCTCCCACTCCCAGCACACTGCGTGAGCGTAGGTGCCTCCCACTCCCAGCACACTGCGTGAGCGTAGGTGCCTCCCACTCCCAGCACACTGTGTGAGCGTAGGTGCCTCCCACTGCCAGCACACTGCGTGAGCGTAGGTGCCTCCCACTCCCAGCACACTGCGTGAGCGTAGGTGCCTCCCACTGCCAGCACACTGCGTGAGCGTAGGTGCCTCCCACTGCCAGCACACTGCGTGAGCGTAGGTGCCTCCCACTGCCAGCACACTGCGTGAGCTTAGGTGCCTCCCACTCCCAGCACACTGCGTGAGCGTAGGTGCCTCCCACTGCCAGCACACTGCGTGAGCGCAGGTGCCTCCCACTCCCAGCACACTGCGTGAGCGTAGGTGCCTCCCACTGCCAGCACACTGCGTGAGCGTAGGTGCCTCCCACTCCCAGCACACTGCGTGAGCGTAGGTGCCTCCCACTCCCAGCACACTGCGTGAGCGTAGGTGCCTCCCACTCCCAGCACACTGCGTGAGCGTAGGTGCCTCCCACTCCCAGCACACTGCGTGAGCGTAGGTGCCTCCCACTGCCAGCACACTGCGTGAGCGTAGGTGCCTCCCACTCCCAGCACACTGCGTGAGCGTAGGTGCTTCCCACTCCCAGCACACTGCGTGAGCATAGGTGCCTCCCACTCCCAGCACACTGCGTGAGCGTAGGTGCTTCCCACTCCCAGCACACTGCGTGAGCGTAGGTTCCTCCCACTCCCAGCACACTGCGTGAGCGTAGGTGCCTCCCACTCCCAGCACACTGCGTGAGCGTAGGTGCCTCCCACTCCCAGCACACCGCGTGAGCGTAGGTGCCTCCCACTGCCAGCACACTGCGTGAGCGTAGGTGCCTCCCACTCCCAGCACACTGCGTGAGCGTAGGTGCCTCCCACTCCGAGCACAACTGCGTGAGCGTAGGTGCCTCCCACTCCTAGCACACTGCGTGAGCGTAGGTGCCTCCCACTGCCAGCACACTGCGTGAGCGTAGGTGCCTCCCACTGTCAGCACACTGCATGAGCGTAGGTGCCTCCCACTCCCACTCCCAGCACACTGCGTGAGCGTAGGTGCCTCCCACTGTCAGCACACTGCGTGAGCGTAGGTGCCTCCCACTCCCAGCACACTGCGTGAGCCTAGGTGCCTCCCACTCCCAGCACACTGCGTGAGCGTAGGTGCCTCCCACTGCCAGCACACTGCATGAGCGTAGGTGCCTCGCACTCCCAGCACACTGCGTGAGCGTAGGTGCCTCCCACTCCCAGCACACTGCGTAAGCGTAGGTGCCTCCCACTGCCAGCACACTGCGTGAGCGTAGGTGCCTCCCACTCCCAGCACACTGCGTGAGCGTAGGTGCCTCCATCTCCCAGCACACTGCGTGAGCGTAGGTGCCTCCCACTCCCAGCACACTGCGTGAGCGTAGGTGCCTCCCACTCCCAGCACACTGCGTGAGCGTAGGTGCCTCCCACTGCCAGCACACTGCGTGAGCGTAGGTGCCTCCCACTCCCAGCACACTGCATGAGCGTAGGTGCCTCCCACTCCCAGCACACTGCGTGAGCGTAGGTGCCTCCCACTGCCAGCACACTGCGTGAGCGTAGGTGCCTCCCACTCCCAGCACACTGCGTGAGCGTAGGTGCCTCCCACTCCCAGCACACTGCGTGAGCGTAGGTGCCTCCCACTCCCAGCACACTGCGTGAGCGTAGGTGCCTCCCACTGCCAGCACACTGCGTGAGCGTAGGTGCCTCCCACTCCCAGCACACTGCGTGAGCGTAGGTGCCTCCCACTGCCAGCACACTGCGTGAGGGCAGGTGCCTCCCACTCCCAGCACACTGCGTGAGCGTAGGTGCCTCCCACTGCCAGCACACTGCGTGAGCGTAGGTGCCTCCCACTCCCAGCACACTGCGTGAGCGTAGGTGCCTCCCACTCCCAGCACACTGCGTGAGCGTAGGTGCCTCCCACTCCCAGCACACTGCGTGAGCGTAGGTGCCTCCCACTCCCAGCACACTGCGTGAGCGTAGGTGCCTCCCACTCCCAGCACACTGCGTGAGCGTAGGTGCCTCCCACTCCCAGCACACTGCGTTAGCGTAGGTGCCTCCCACTCCCAGCACACTGCGTGAGCGTAGGTTCCTCCCACTCCCAGCACACTGCGTGAGCGTAGGTGCCTCCCACTGCCAGCACACTGCATGAGCGTAGGTGCCTCCCACTCCCAGCACACTGCGTGAGCGTAGGTGCCTCCCACTCCCAGCACACTGCGTGAGCATAGGTGCCTCCCACTGCCAGCACACTGCGTGAGCGTAGGTGCCTCCCACTGCCAGCACACTGCGTGAGCGTAGGTGCCTCCCACTCCCAGCACACTGCGTGAGCGTAGGTGCCTCCCACTGCCAGCACTCTGCGTGAGCGTAGGTGCCTCCCACTCCCAGCACACTGCGTGAGCGTAGGTGCCTCCCACTCCCAGCACACTGCGTGAGCGTAGGTGCCTCCCACTGCCAGCACACTGCGTGAGCGTAGGTGCCTCCCACTCCCAGCACACTGCGTGAGCGTAGGTGCCTCCCACTCCCAGCACACTGCGTGAGCGTAGGTGCCTCCCACTCCCAGCACACTGCGTGAGCGTAGGTGCCTCCCACTCCCAGCACACTGCGTGAGCGTAGGTGCCTCCCACTGCCAGCACACTGCGTGAGCGTAGGTGCCTCCCACTCCCAGCACACTGCGTGAGCGTAGGTGCCTCCCACTCCCAGCACACTGCGTGAGCGTAGGTGCCTCCCACTCCCAGCACACTGCGTGAGCGTAGGTGCCTCCCACTCCCAGCACACTGCGTGAGCGTAGGTGCCTCCCACTGCCAGCACACTGCGTGAGCGTAGGTGCCTCCCACTCCCAGCACACTGCGTGAGCGTAGGTGCCTCCCACTGCCAGCACACTGCGTGAGCGTAGGTGCCTCCCACTGCCAGCACACTGCGTGAGCGTAGGTGCCTCCCACTGCCAGCACACTGCGTGAGCTTAGGTGCCTCCCACTCCCAGCACACTGCGTGAGCGTAGGTGCCTCCCACTGCCAGCACACTGCGTGAGCGCAGGTGCCTCCCACTCCCAGCACACTGCGTGAGCGTAGGTGCCTCCCACTGCCAGCACACTGCGTGAGCGTAGGTGCCTCCCACTCCCAGCACACTGCGTGAGCGTAGGTGCCTCCCACTCCCAGCACACTGCGTGAGCGTAGGTGCCTCCCACTCCCAGCACACTGCGTGAGCGTAGGTGCCTCCCACTCCCAGCACACTGCGTGAGCGTAGGTGCCTCCCACTGCCAGCACACTGCGTGAGCGTAGGTGCCTCCCACTCCCAGCACACTGCGTGAGCGTAGGTGCCTCCCACTCCCAGCACACTGCGTGAGCGTAGGTGCCTCCCACTCCCAGCACACTGCGTGAGCGTAGGTGCCTCCCACTCCCAGCACACTGTGTGAGCGTAGGTGCCTCCCACTGCCAGCACACTGCGTGAGCGTAGGTGCCTCCCACTCCCAGCACACTGCGTGAGCGTAGGTGCCTCCCACTGCCAGCACACTGCGTGAGCGTAGGTGCCTCCCACTGCCAGCACACTGCGTGAGCGTAGGTGCCTCCCACTGCCAGCACACTGCGTGAGCTTAGGTGCCTCCCACTCCCAGCACACTGCGTGAGCGTAGGTGCCTCCCACTGCCAGCACACTGCGTGAGCGCAGGTGCCTCCCACTCCCAGCACACTGCGTGAGCGTAGGTGCCTCCCACTGCCAGCACACTGCGTGAGCGTAGGTGCCTCCCACTCCCAGCACACTGCGTGAGCGTAGGTGCCTCCCACTCCCAGCACACTGCGTGAGCGTAGGTGCCTCCCACTCCCAGCACACTGCGTGAGCGTAGGTGCCTCCCACTCCCAGCACACTGCGTGAGCGTAGGTGCCTCCCACTGCCAGCACACTGCGTGAGCGTAGGTGCCTCCCACTCCCAGCACACTGCGTGAGCGTAGGTGCTTCCCACTCCCAGCACACTGCGTGAGCATAGGTGCCTCCCACTCCCAGCACACTGCGTGAGCGTAGGTGCTTCCCACTCCCAGCACACTGCGTGAGCGTAGGTTCCTCCCACTCCCAGCACACTGCGTGAGCGTAGGTGCCTCCCACTCCCAGCACACTGCGTGAGCGTAGGTGCCTCCCACTCCCAGCACACTGCGTGAGCGTAGGTGCCTCCCACTGCCAGCACACTGCGTGAGCGTAGGTGCCTCCCACTCCCAGCACACTGCGTGAGCGTAGGTGCCTCCCACTCCGAGCACAACTGCGTGAGCGTAGGTGCCTCCCACTCCTAGCACACTGCGTGAGCGTAGGTGCCTCCCACTGCCAGCACACTGCGTGAGCGTAGGTGCCTCCCACTGTCAGCACACTGCATGAGCGTAGGTGCCTCCCACTCCCACTCCCAGCACACTGCGTGAGCGTAGGTGCCTCCCACTGTCAGCACACTGCGTGAGCGTAGGTGCCTCCCACTCCCAGCACACTGCGTGAGCCTAGGTGCCTCCCACTCCCAGCACACTGCGTGAGCGTAGGTGCCTCCCACTGCCAGCACACTGCATGAGCGTAGGTGCCTCGCACTCCCAGCACACTGCGTGAGCGTAGGTGCCTCCCACTCCCAGCACACTGCGTAAGCGTAGGTGCCTCCCACTGCCAGCACACTGCGTGAGCGTAGGTGCCTCCCACTCCCAGCACACTGCGTGAGCGTAGGTGCCTCCCACTCCCAGCACACTGCGTGAGCGTAGGTGCCTCCATCTCCCAGCACACTGCGTGAGCGTAGGTGCCTCCCACTCCCAGCACACTGCGTGAGCGTAGGTGCCTCCCACTCCCAGCACACTGCGTGAGCGTAGGTGCCTCCCACTGCCAGCACACTGCGTGAGCGTAGGTGCCTCCCACTCCCAGCACACTGCATGAGCGTAGGTGCCTCCCACTCCCAGCACACTGCGTGAGCGTAGGTGCCTCCCACTGCCAGCACACTGCGTGAGCGTAGGTGCCTCCCACTCCCAGCACACTGCGTGAGCGTAGGTGCCTCCCACTCCCAGCACACTGCGTGAGCGTAGGTGCCTCCCACTCCCAGCACACTGCGTGAGCGTAGGTGCCTCCCACTGCCAGCACACTGCGTGAGCGTAGGTGCCTCCCACTCCCAGCACACTGCGTGAGCGTAGGTGCCTCCCACTGCCAGCACACTGCGTGAGCGCAGGTGCCTCCCACTCCCAGCACACTGCGTGAGCGTAGGTGCCTCCCACTGCCAGCACACTGCGTGAGCGTAGGTGCCTCCCACTCCCAGCACACTGCGTGAGCGTAGGTGCCTCCCACTCCCAGCACACTGCGTGAGCGTAGGTGCCTCCCACTCCCAGCACACTGCGTGAGCGTAGGTGCCTCCCACTCCCAGCACACTGCGTGAGCGTAGGTGCCTCCCACTCCCAGCACACTGCGTGAGCGTAGGTGCCTCCCACTCCCAGCACACTGCGTGAGCGTAGGTTCCTCCCACTCCCAGCACACTGCGTGAGCGTAGGTGCCTCCCACTGCCAGCACACTGCATGAGCGTAGGTGCCTCCCACTCCCAGCACACTGCGTGAGCGTAGGTGCCTCCCACTCCCAGCACACTGCGTGAGCGTAGGTGCCTCCCACTGCCAGCACACTGCGTGAGCGTAGGTGCCTCCCACTCCCAGCACACTGCGTGAGCGTAGGTGCCTCCCACTCCCAGCACACTGCGTGAGCGTAGGTGCCTCCCACTGCCAGCACACTGCGTGAGCGTAGGTGCCTCCCACTGTCAGCACACTGCGTGAGCATAGGTGTCTCCCACTGCCAGCACACTGCGTGAGCATAGGTGCCTCCCACTGCCAGCACACTGCGTGAGCGCAGGTGCCTCCCACTGCCAGCACACTGCGTGAGCGCAGGTGCCTCCCACTCCCAGCACACTGCGTGAGCGTAGGTGCCTCCCACTCCCAGCACACTGCGGGAGCGTAGGTGCCTCCCACTCCCAGCACACTGCGTGAGCGTAGGTGCCTCCCACTGCCAGCACACTGCGTGAGCGTAGGTGCCTCCCACTCCCAGCACACTGCGTGAGCGTAGGTGCCTCCCACTGCCAGCACACTGCGTGAGCGCAGGTGCCTCCCACTCCCAGCACACTGCGTGAGCGTAGGTGCCTCCCACTGCCAGCACACTGCGTGAGCGTAGGTGCCTCCCACTCCCAGCACACTGCGTGAGCGTAGGTGCCTCCCACACCCAGCACACTGCGTGAGCGTAGGTGCTTCCCACTCCCAGCACACTGCGTGAGCGTAGGTTCCTCCCACTCCCAGCACACTGCGTGAGCGTAGGTGCCTCCCACTCCCAGCACACTGTGTGAGCGTAGGTGCCTCCCACTCCCAGCACACTGCGTGAGCGTAGGTGCCTCCCACTGCCAGCACACTGCGTGAGCGTAGGTGCCTCCCACTCCCAGCACACTGCGTGAGCGTAGGTGCCTCCCACTCCCAGCACACTGCGTGAGCGTAGGTGCCTCCCACTGCCAGCACACTGCGTGAGCGTAGGTGCCTCCCACTGTCAGCACACTGCATGAGCGTAGGTGCCTCCCACTCCCAGCACACTGCGTGAGCGTAGGTGCCTCCCACTGTCAGCACACTGCGTGAGCGTAGGTGCCTCCCACTCCCAGCACACTGCGTGAGCCTAGGTGCCTCCCACTCCCAGCACACTGCGTGAGCGTAGGTGCCTCCCACTGCCAGCACACTGCATGAGCGTAGGTGCCTCGCACTCCCAGCACACTGCGTGAGCGTAGGTGCCTCCCACTCCCAGCACACTGCGTAAGCGTAGGTGCCTCCCACTGCCAGCACACTGCGTGAGCGTAGGTGCCTCCCACTCCCAGCACACTGCGTGAGCGTAGGTGCCTCCCACTCCCAGCACACTGCGTGAGCGTAGGTGCCTCCATCTCCCAGCACACTGCGTGAGCGTAGGTGCCTCCCACTCCCAGCACACTGCGTGAGCGTAGGTGCCTCCCACTCCCAGCACACTGCGTGAGCGTAGGTGCCTCCCACTGCCAGCACACTGCGTGAGCGTAGGTGCCTCCCACTCCCAGCACACTGCATGAGCGTAGGTGCCTCCCACTCCCAGCACACTGCGTGAGCGTAGGTGCCTCCCACTGCCAGCACACTGCGTGAGCGTAGGTGCCTCCCACTCCCAGCACACTGCGTGAGCGTAGGTGCCTCCCACTGCCAGCACACTGCGTGAGCGTAGGTGCCTCCCACTCCCAGCACACTGCGTGAGCGTAGGTGCCTCCCACTCCCAGCACACTGCGTGAGCGTAGGTGCCTCCCACTCCCAGCACACTGCGTGAGCGTAGGTGCCTCCCACTGCCAGCACACTGCGTGAGCGTAGGTGCCTCCCACTCCCAGTACACTGCGTGAGCGTAGGTGCCTCCCACTGCCAGCACACTGCGTGAGCGCAGGTGCCTCCCACTCCCAGCACACTGCGTGAGCGTAGGTGCCTCCCACTGCCAGCACACTGCGTGAGCGTAGGTGCCTCCCACTCCCAGCACACTGCGTGAGCGTAGGTGCCTCCCACTCCCAGCACACTGCGTGAGCGTAGGTGCCTCCCACTGCTAGCACACTGCGTGAGCGTAGGTGCCTCCCACTCCCAGCACACTGCGTGAGCATAGGTGCCTCCCACTCCCAGCACACTGCGTGAGCGTAGGTGCCTCCCACTCCCAGCACACTGCGTGAGCGTAGGTGCCTCCCACTCCCAGCACACTGCGTGAGCGTAGGTGCCTCCCACTGCCAGCACACTGCGTGAGCGTAGGTGCCTCCCACTCCCAGCACACTGCGTGAGCGTAGGTGCCTCCCACTCCCAGCACACTGCGTGAGCGTAGGTGCCTCCCACTCCCAGCACACTGCGTGAGCGTAGGTGCCTCCCACTCCCAGCACACTGCGTGAGCGTAGGTTCCTCCCACTCCCAGCACACTGCGTGAGCGTAGGTGCCTCCCACTCCCAGCACACTGCGTGAGCGTAGGTTCCTCCCACTCCCAGCACACTGCGTGAGCGTAGGTGCCTCCCACTGCCAGCACACTGCGTGAGCGTAGGTGCCTCCTACTCCCAGCACACTGCGTGAGCGTAGGTGCCTCCCACTCCCAGCACACTGCGTGAGCGTAGGTGCCTCCCACTCCCAGCACACTGCGTGAGCGTAGGTGCCTCCCACTGCCAGCACACTGCGTGAGCGTAGGTGCCTCCCACTGTCAGCACACTACGTGAGCATAGGTGCCTCCCACTGCCAGCACACTGCGTGAGCGTAGGTGCCTCCCACTGCCAGCACACTGCGTGAGCGCAGGTGCCTCCCACTGCCAGCACACTGCGTGAGCGCAGGTGCCTCCCACTCCCAGCACACTGCGTGAGCGTAGGTGCCTCCCACTCCCAGCACACTGCATGAGCGTAGGTGCCTCCCACTGCCAGCACACTGCGTGAGCGTAGGTGCCTCCCACTGCCAGCACACTGCGTGAGCGTAGGTGCCTTCCACTGCCAGCACACTGCGTGAGCGTAGGTGCCTCCCACTCCCAGCACACTGCGTGAGCGTAGGTGCCTGCCACTGCCAGCACACTGCGTGAGCATAGGTGCCTCCCACTGCCAGCACACTGCGTGAGCGCAGGTGCCTCCCACTGCCAGCACACTGCGTGAGCGTAGGTGCCTCCCACTCCCAGCACACTGCGTGAGCGTAGGGGCCTCCCACTCCCAGCACACTGCGTGAGCGTCGGTGCCTCCCACTCCCAGCACACTGCGTGAGCGTAGGTGCCTCCCACTGCCAGCACACTGCGTGAGCGTAGGTGCCTCCCACTCCCAGCACACTGAGAATAGAGACCTGTATCATCTTGGAGGGATGCAGGGAAAGGCCTTCAGATGTGTGTGTGTGTGTGTGTGTGTGTGTGTGTGTGTGTGTGTGTGTGCGTGTGTGTGTGTGCATATGTGTGTGCGTGTGTGTGTGTGTGTGTTGGGGGGACATTGTGAATTGCTTTACTTGCTTTCCTAGTTCAATAAGAGCACATGGATGGCACACTTTAGACTATGACATGGTTAATTCCGAGTATGTGCTGCAGTTGGTTTTGTGTAACAGGAGAATATTTATATGAGATGATTTGATGTTTTAAGGCACTTTTTATAATTCCCATTTTAGTCAATGGTGCATTGGTTGTTCCTGTCTTTCGAGCTGCTCGTCGCACGTGGTGAATGCACTACACGTGTGTGGTTTAATGTTGTGGTGGGGTCATGCGGGGTTGTGGTTTTTTTTGTACAAAAGGGGGCATATTACCAACGATTAGTGATATTTATCGCTAACGAGGCTTGGCAACAAATTCTTTAACGCTAAGCATCGCCGGAAATTATCGCAGAGATAACTTGCTATTAGCAAGGTTTATCTCGGAAGTGATAAAAATCCTCGCGCTAACTGCCAAATGAGAGATTATCGCTGGAAAACCAACGATAATCTCTCGAAGTTTGGCGTTAGCTTGATGATAGGGGCTCACAAACTGAGCCATGATATCCACCTTCCATAGGATATCATGGCTAAGTCAGGAAAATACCAGGTGTAAAAAAAGCAGTGCTAACCGCGGTTAGCGCTGCTTTTTTTTATCACTAACAGGGTTAGCGACATCCTTGATAATAGGAGAAATGTCGCTTAACAACATTTCTCCTATTATGTTTCTCTGGAACGCCCCCTTTGCATCTCATTAGAGATGCAAGGGGAAGCGTAGAGAAAAAGAGTGCTAACATGCGAATTTGCGTGTTAGCACCCTGTTGCTGATAGGGAGATCATTTTATCTCCGCTTTCTTGGCTTTTAAAGCCACAAAAGCAGAGATAAATCCCTTGATAATATGCTCCTCGTTTCCCCTGCGTGGGAATTATTACAGTAATTCCTGTGATGTGTTGGTATTGCCGTGGCAGTGTGATTTTCCACCCTTACGCACATTCTGTGCGTGGAATCATCAATTTTATTACAGTCTTGTGGGTTCTTCTACTTTCTTGGTCTTCTTACGATAGTGTGTTGTTCCACCTTTGCGCAAATTCTTGTGTGTGGACTCGTTTTTCTTTGTTTTTCCTTCATTTTCATTTGTTTCCAGTACGTAGCATGCACTGTTTTCATTACTACGTTTCTGTACTGAATTTTTGTGAAGTTAGGATTTTTGTACTGCTTTGTGGGTTTGTGTGCTTGTTATTGAATCAGAGCGTTTATCTTACTGCTGTGTGTAGTGTTGTGTTCGATGAGGTATGTTGCTTGAGATGTGAAGTTTGTCAGGTGTATGGGTAGAGGAGAAGAGTAGAATGTTGTCTTTTTACTGATGTTTGGAGCGTTTCAGTGCATTTTTACAAGTTCTGTGTGCAGCTCTTTTCCACACGTGCCACCCTAACTTCGGGTTTGGGCGAAGGGCTGTGTTAAAGACAGTTTTGCTAAGAGTGTGCATTTTTACTAGTGTGTGCTGTTTTCTATCACTACTTGTTTGGATGTAGTGTTCTGCTAGTGATTGGTGTTATTTTCTGGCTTTGCGTGGACTTTTATTCCACACTTTCCACCCTTGCTTTGGGCTTGGGTGAAGGGCAGCTGTGATGTCGTTTGTTCCATGTGGGGCGGTCTTCCACACTTCCTTACTGTGTTTTTTTGTTGTTGCTGTTGGATGGTTCCCTCCTACACCTTGTGGTTGGCACCCTCTTTACTTGTTTCATGTTTGCCTGGCCAGCTGGCATGTTTAAGGTATCTGGGTTTGTTTGTAGTTTGCGGTGTAGTAGTGCATGTATTTTGTTGTGGTAGAAAGGGAGATGGTACATGGGTGTGTTCTTCTTATAGCACCTGTGTTCCCTTTTTCTCTCTCTTTTTATTTCTTGTGCATGATATTTTCCATCTATTTTCTCCATGCTGATGTTTCAGTTCGTTGCTATCTTGCTTATTTGTGGCAATGGTTCTGATATCATTCTGTGGCTATTGTTCCTTTGTCATCTTTCCCTTGCATCAGATTTCATTGTCATTCCATTGATTGTTTGTTTGCAATCAATATAAAGAAATGAGTTGTGTTATACCTGTTGCTCAGCCAGTGTGACTGTGGTGACAGACTGTTGGTGAGCGAATGTGTGTGTGGGAAGTGACCTGTTGTCAACTTTATGTATTATTACTTAAAATCCTTTACAAAAGCAGAGCAAACAGATACAGATTATTTTTTTAAAAAAGGTAAAGATAAACTAGATAAAATCTAAACGGGGGGTTAAGACGCAAAAAGATGCTATCAAGGGGCCCGATTCAGAGAATGAATTTAAGACTCAATCCTAAACTTACTACTATTTTGGTTTTCACAGAATGCACTTACTACTTTTGGTATTCACAGAAGTTAGGATTTTGTCTTAAGTTTGTCTTAAGACAAACTTAAGACAGACTTAAGACAGACTTAAGACAAACTTAAGACAGACTTAAGACAGATTTAAAACAAAATCCTAACTTAAGACAAAATCCTAATTTCTGTGAATACCGAAAGTAGTAAGTTCATTCTGTGAATGCCAAAAGTAGTAAGTGCATTCTGTGAATACCAAAATAGTAGTAAGTTTAGGATTGAGTCTTAAGTTCATTCTGTGAATCGGGCCCTCAGTCACCAATAAATAAGTAACTTTGTGCAAGAAAAGGTACATATAGGAGTGGAATGTGTGTGTGTGTGTGTGTGTGTGTGTGTGTGCGCGCGCGTGCGTGCGTGTGTGTGAGTCAGTTGGTGGAAGGGCTGAGCAGCAGGAAGGCTGCTCCTGGTGGGGCTCTGCTCAGCATCTTACCATCTTATTCTGAATAAATCTACTTGAAGAACCTACGTAGATTGGACCATCATTTATTCACTACAGTTTTGTAAAGTATTGTTTGTAGTGGTTTACGAAGGAAACTTTTGTTTTGTTGTTTGTGTGCGCGCCTTGAAGCCTGTGTCCATCTGCATTGTTTGCGCTTTATGAAGGATGCCAACAGGTGGAATTAAAGTAAACTGAAGGAAGTTCTTCGTTCTGACGTCACAGCTGTAGTCATCAGGTTTTTAATGACTAGGGGGGCTGCCCGCACAGCCCTGGGGTGATAGGGGTCTCCACGGTTCACAGACAGCTGATGCCTGTCTGCCCAAGATCAAAGGTCTGTCTCGAGAACGATAGGCATCAGCTGTGTCTGAACTTTAGAGAAGCCCCTGTTATTGCAGGACTTAGAAGAAGAGACGAGCAGGCTCCCCCCTCCCCTCCTTTTACCCTCTTGTCACAGTAGAGTTCCCCTCCCCTACACCGTCACAGCAGAGCCTCCCCCCCCCCCCCGCGTGCACACCAGCAGATTGGGGCAGATTGACAATAACTGGAGCATCCCTGCATATCAGCAGGGATGCACCATTTATTTTGCGTCGCGGCAGACACCTCTTGCACCACCATGGTGCGCCGCATTTACAATGCGGCGCACCATGGCGCAAGAATAGACAGATGCGTGACGCATCTGAGGCCGGAAAGGTGACGCAGTGCTGGAGTTACGTCGCAAGCGCGACCCAACTCCAGCACTGCTCGGGGGCGCCCTATGCCAGCTGTGCTGCGTCACTCCTTACGCCTGCTTCAAGCAGGCGTAAGGTTTTGATGTAGCGTGGTCGGAAAAGTGACTGAGTGAAATCTTGTAGACTTCACTCAGCCATTTTTCCGAGGGGTTCCTGCACGGGAATGCCCCCCCCCCCCGAGCCAGAACGCCCACATGTGGCGCAGGCGTTTACAACGTGACGCATCTCCCTAGATGCGTCACGTTGTAAATATTCCACAGCATGGCGCTGGCTTTGCGCCGCCGCTGCGTCACAAAAGTGATGTAACGGCGGCAGAAAAGTGGCGTAAGGGGCTTGTAAATCTGCCTAATTGTTTTTAGAGATGAGTGTTATTTTTCATCATCAGTCTATGACCCAGAGCAAGAGAGAGAAAGAAAGTAAGGGGGAGAGGAGCCTAGAAGACAGTAGCAAAAGGAGAAAGTGGAGATGGAAAACAACCTGCGAGAGTGAGACAGAGGGTACGGGGTGGAAGAAAGAGGCACGAGGTGGAACCAAGAGTAGACAGCCTCGGTATTCATGAAATAAAGAGATAGGCAGCGTAGGGCCTTGGAAGAAAGAGACAAGAGGTGGAATCAACACCAGGCAGTGTTGTATTCATGAGATAAAGAGACAGGAAGTAGAAGGTGGTGGAAGTAATGAGGTGGAATCAAGTCTAGACAGCCTTAGTATTCAAGAGATAAAAAGACATGAAGTAGAAGGTGGTTGAAGAAGGACGCACAAGGTGGAATCAAGACAAGGCAGCCTTGGTATACATGAGATAAAGAAACAGGGAACGTAGGGTGGTGGATGAAAGAGGCGTGAGGTGGAGTCAACAGTAGACAGCCTTGGTGTCCATGAAACAAAGAGACAGGAACTGTAGGGCGGTGGAAGAAAGAGACAAGAGGTGGAATCAAGAATAGGCAGTCTTGTAGTCATGAGATAAAGCGCCTGGAAGTAGAAAGTGGTGGAAGAAAGGAGCACAAGATGGAATCAAGACTAGACCACTTTGGTATTCATGAGATAAAGAGAAAAAAGGTGTAAAGTATTGGATGAAAGAGTCATGAGGTGGAGTGAAGAATAGACAGCCTCGGTATTCATGGGATAAGGAGACAGGAACTGTAGGGCGGTGGAAGACGAGGCAGGAGGTGGAATCAAGAGTACACAGCCTTGGTATCCATGTGATAAAGTGACAGGAAGTAGAAGTTTACCTTTGTGAATCGGGCCCATGAAGTCTGACTGCACGGTGCGTGCACAACCTTCCTTCGATTGCGGACGGCCTCCAGTAATCCCTGGCCACGGCTGTGACACTCTCGCACAAACACTTCCATTCTTCTTCCACTAGGTATTCATTACACCTTGACGAGAGAGAATGAGAAAGAGAGGGAATGTGTGTGTGTGTGGGTGTGCGTGTGTGTGTGTGTGTGTGTGTGTGTGTGTGTGTGTGGGAGTGTGGGTGTGTGTACGTGCGTGCGCGTGTTGTGTGGGTGTGTGTGTATGTGTGTGTGTGTGTGTGTGTGTGTGTGTGGGTGTGCGTGTGTGTGTGTGGGTGGGTGTGTGCGTGTGTTGTGTGTGTGTGTGTGTGTGGGTGGGTTTGTATGTGTGTGTGTGTATGTGGGTGCGTGCGTGTGTTGTGTGTGTGTGTGTGTGTGTGTGTGCGTGTACTTAAAAATTTGAACCCCAACATTTTGTTAATTTCTAAAGGAAATGGTTTAAGCTTGACAGCTGCGATTTCGTCAAGATGCTGCTTAGGTGTGTGAAACTTCCCATCATAAATATAGAATGAAAGCCGTAACCCATTGAAATAAGCCTGTTGTAGTTTAGTGAACTAACTATAACTTTCACCCCATCATGCACTGCCTATGACCTCATATATTACATTGTAAATGGATCCAATGTTGCTTTATGTCCCAATGTGTACGTATGAGACCTCGGCTACTATAGCCTTGGTTTCAGTGAGAAATGTGTAGCACAGATCTAATATGGCCAGTAGAAATGCCCTCAAAGTCTTTCCTCGCTGTCTATCACATAATTGATGATCATGACAGA